>NC_060122.1:45946513-46252513 GCF_021461395.2 Schistocerca americana
GTGGAATCCAAAAGTTCTGGAGGAATAGTTGTCGAGCACATGTATAGTATCGGTGCACATGAAGAGTGGCTATGAAAGAAGGGAATACTGAATGTTACGTCATGCATAATACACTCATTTACTTCGGCTCCTCGTGATCAACGCTACAGGAGAAGTGAGATACATAAAGTCGACATTGTGAGGACAGACATGCTGGCACAACTCTGCAACTACACAGTGTTAACAGATAAAATGGTGCTGCGGAATCGAAAGTGTAGTACGGACTTTGCCACAGTAGCAGACAGCTGCTAATTTCGGACGATGACCGTAGATTACACTTCGGTCAGTGCTGGTTAGAGTGTTGCAACTGTAAATGGAAGACTTTGTTTGATAGTCTTGTGCTGATGCTGTCTGAATAAATTATGCCATTGGATAAAAAGCGGTTTAGTTTTGAGACCTAACCCACGAGGAGGGAAGGCACAGTGGTCTGCTTCAGGAATTCCAAGCAATAAAACACAAAAAACAACCCAGGAAGGGTTCGAACAGCTACTACTTTCATGCAGGGCCATGCATTTGGAATCTGTTCATCGTTACGGGGTCAAACAAGAGGGTAACATCACTGAAACAATGATCAGGCTACTTAGTATATAATAGAGCATACATATTTCAAGGAGGAAATGTATGAAGACGCAGACTTCCTCGTTATCAATATGTGCGGCATATCTTTCGTGTTAACGAAAGTAATATCCCGCTTTACCTCTTCTTCGTCTCAAATGAAATGAATGCCATGAGGAACGGAATATTTGTTGACTGCGTCTCTTCTTGCTTCCATCCTTACCAACATATTTCTTCATTCTCGTGGTAATCATGATATTCTATGTGTATGCTGCAAAAGATTGCACGTGGACATATTCGACATCGAGGTGCAAAGCGTTTGGTATCTTACATTATATTCAATTCGAATAAGCTTCCGATGTAATTTTACTTCGTTTGTATTTTTAGATGATTGTGGTTCAAAAATGGTTCAAATGGCTCTGAGCACTATGGGACTTAACTGCTGTGGTCATCAGTCCCCTAGAACTTAGAACTACTTAAACCTAACTAACCTAAGGACATCACACACATCCATGCCCGAGGCAGGATTCGAACCTGCGACCGTAGCAGTCGCGCGGTTCCGGACTGAGCGCCTAGAACCGCGAGACCACCGCGGCCGGCTTAGATGATTGTGAACGTTACAGAAAATTATCTCACATGCTTTATGTTGAATGAGAAACATTGAATGACCCGTTTTGCTTTCCATACGTTGAAATGATATAATGTCGGCGTCAACAGCCTTCTTCCACGCCGGAAGCTGAAACTGGTATCATTCTGGATTAATGATAATTGAATGTCTCAGATGTATACATAGCCCACAAGGCGGCGTCAGAAACCATCAGGGGAGAACGCCGCATAAAAAACAAACGTGCGCGCGCGTCTCCACTCTGAAGAACCGTATCGGAGAATCACGGCAAGCATTTCGCTGAAGAGCTGCCTCGTAAGAGAGCCGAGAAATGGCAGCGTCGTAGCAAGTATTTGTCAACACTGTGAGAGTGCATTTACTTCCGGGTGTAGGCCGGCATTACCTCGCTAAATTCACTTGACATTCGTTTTCCACATCGAAGACTCGTACGATATAATCCACTGTAAGATGAGACACTTAGAAAGTATATTTAATTTCTGGACTCCAAGAACGGCGTTCTTCACATAAGTAACACCTGTTTGTGTGTTTTAAGGTTGCGTTTTGAGGCTCAGGCAAAATCGCAGTGACTATAGTCCGTCTGTTGTCGCCAGTGTGTCGTTAGCTCAGAGGATATTCGTCGTATTGTGGCTTTTCTAACGCGGGACATTCTGAATCGGAATACTCCCCTTTCATTATTAGTTCCGTGACGTGACTATTTTCCTCGGACAAAGACCAATGCTGTGAACTGGATTCGGAGACATGCCATTCACTACCTATTTGGACAAACTGTAGACTCTGTACTCGATTTTTGGCTCTGAGCACTATGGGACTTAACATCTGTTGCCATCAGTCCCCTAGAACTTAGAACTACTTAAACCTAACTAACCTAAAGACATCACAAACATCCATGCCCGAGGCAGGATTCGAACCTGCGACCGTAGCAGTCGCGCGGTTCCGGACTGCGCGCCTAGAACGGCTAGACCACCGCGGCCGGCTACTCGATTTTTGGACATACCTCAACGACCGTCATTATGTCGTTGTCCGTCACCCAAAGTACAGACAATTTTTCTCGAACTTCCTTGGGAGTGCTTTCCACGACCCGCCTCGCAGCTGGAATGTGTTAAGCCAAGAGTGAAGAAGGTTTCCTGTTGGAACCAATGAACATTTCTGAACTATTGAACGGAACACTTCAATTTCGAGAAGACGTGACTCAACATATTACCAGCGAGGCGCAGAAGGCGTCTGATCAATTACACAACACAAATAAACAAAACAAAAAAAATGAAAATAAAAATAAAATTCAGAAAAAGGAAGATTTTGTTTTGTTTGTAAGGCTAGCCCTAACCCTGTATTCCCTAATTTCCCCTGGTATATAGGCAGCTCTCTGGGGTAGATTTAGTCAATAGTCAACACCTGAAGTGGATCAGATGTTTATTTTGTTATAGGATGAAAAGTGGCGGTGGCAGTTAGTTTCTTTTTTTAGTGCCATTTTCCTAAGGAGCTTTAAAATAAGAGAGAAAAAAGGGGCAATCGTCAAAAAAAGTAAAAGAAAAAAAGCAAAATTGAAAAAAAAAGAGGTTCCCTTGTGCGTTGCGGTGCTCATACTGTATGACATAGCAGTTCCAATCTCGGTGGAAGCCGCTGACTACAACCTTTTATTTTCCATTTTAATTAATGGAGTTGCAAACTGCTAGTAAAAATTCCTTATACGAAATCTGAAGAATGTCTTTAAACATCAATCTTCGTCCGAATTTCGACTTAGTAAATTAAGTTAATATCATGGATGTCTGCTTTGCAAATGCCAAGGTGCTTCACTGTATAATGAATTCTACTCTGTAAATGATGAAAGTCTATATGAATGCAGCTTGCCGCTAACTTGGTGTAATGTTTTGTCTGTGCAGAAGTGTATCTGTCGCCTTTATCGCTCTTTCACCCTCACACATAAATCGGTACAATAAAGTCAGGGCTTCGTGTTTTCTTATTAGGCTGATCCGTGAAAAGACAGACAAACAATTATGCTAATGGACGATTCTGAGTAATTTCTCGAATTTCATTCGCTCTCTCTCTCTCTCTCTCCTTTATCTGTGTACAGTTTAACTATATTATTTACGTGAAATCAGCCTAGTAGAATCTCTGGTGGAGCCCTTCGTCTTAATATTCAGCGGCTGGCTTGCTAGAAAAGATCGTTACATTTGTTATTATTGTTAAGCGCTGCATTCAGTTGGGAAAATCGATCGTTTGAACAATTCGTTCAGTTTACGACAGATCTAAAATTTCAGATGTGGACGAAGCCTTTTTGGACGATTTATAAAAACTCAGAGATTGCAGGCTCTCTTCGTCACAGCTGAAACTTCCCAATTAATTACAGGGCCCAGACAATCGTCAATGATTCAGACAGAGAACTCATTCGGCATTCACTCTAGAATAAAATGGTCACAAACCTTATTTCTGAGGAAAATTGTATATTGAATACATTTCCGTACATGTTACGTTTTGTGTGGGTTCCAAGTCTCATGCAATTTGCTTTTACAGGTTTTTTCTAACTCTTTACTTATCACGCTAGCGGCGCAAACTTCCTAGCTCGCTTTAGCGCGAAGACGAGTAAATAAATCTCTTTTAGCAATCCGAAAATCTTCCAACCGATACTTCCGAAGCTGTTCCTTCTTCCCACTATAATAACAATGGAGCATACATTTCTGTACCTCTGTTGTTCCAAAGAATAAACGTACTAGAAAAATACCTTGGCGTCGACGAGCTGTCGGCGCATATATTACTAGAAAATCTGATCAGATACTTTTCAAACGTAAATACATGTGGATGATTTGGTTGACCATTATTAGTTATTGCGTGGTAGAGGGTAATTTTCCGTGGGTAGATTACTACTGTAAAATAGGTCCTGAAAAGATTCAAACCGACTGTCAACGATATAAATTTGAGCTTTGTTCGTCATATAGGTCTAACATGTTAGGAGGTTGTTTATGAAGTGCTCATGTTGATTAATATAGTTCCCTTCTTCTAAATTTTTGCAATAGCATTTAACTGTAGACGTTTTCTAACACCGGCGTTAACAATTCCTTTCCGTTCTCTGAAACTTCCAAAACGACAAATTTTTCTGGTTTAAATCTGATGACCTTAACTATCACTTCCGATCAACATTAAATACTTCATGAACCCATACATGGAACTCCAAATGTGCAGTTTTCCTGCACTGCTACAGAGCATGCATTGCAAGGTATTCACACAGTTTATCGCATAGACTTACCATAAGGAATGAAACAAGAACAGTAATACACTTTACACCACAGACGCTCACTCTGGCTTGACGAAAACATCCGAACATTGACCAAAAGTTGCACAAATACTTGAGTTTGAAAGGAAAAGAAACGAGGTATGAAGCATGTATGAATTCATCGAGTGTAGCGAGGTGGTTTAATTTCGGCCCAGTCTATAAAATTAATTTCGGGCCATACTCAGCTCTTGCCGATTAATATAATATAATACCCGCCTACTAATCAGGGCGTCTGTCTCCGTTGCTTCAGGGCGCGAATGGATATTGTAGAAATTTTCTGTGGAGCAACATTTAATAATAAAGCGTTTTAAATCATCAAAAGCGATTAGCGTTAGCAGGCGTTTGTCGATAAAGAACGGGGGAGTGCAGCGCCGCTGCTGTCGCCACGGCCGCTGCCGGTAGCCAGCCAGTGGATCCCGGAGCTTTGCCGCATACGGCGTCCAGAGGAGGACAGTCTGCAGGAAATCTGCCGCAAAATCGTTACTGGATAAAATTTTGATATCGGTGTGTCAGAAAGCGAAATAGATTGACTCTGCCTACCATTACATTCACGTCTCCAGCATTCAGACAGAAGAGGCTATAAAAAAATTTTATGCCAGTTGCTCTCGATCCACTGACATTATGAACAGAAACAACGCACGCTACCGCTAGACCACAGGCGTAATCAGCCTAGGGTTCTTCTATCATGGGACAAGTTTTCCTCCAGGAAGTGCCGCAGTCTACAGTGTTGCCAGACTGTGCAGATAACCGGACTTAGAGAATTAGCGAGTTGGCCAGTTTTTTTGTCCCATGTCGCGATCGGCGCGGACTTAGCCTCTGAAGCGGCTGGCCGCCGGTCGAGTTTTATGTCAAAGAGTGTACATGGGATTTCCCGGTTGGTTTAATATTTCCGATGGCAGATAGGAATACAGATCGACAGACGGAATATTAGATGAGCTTTTCGCCTTCCAATTCTTCTGCGGCGTTGTTCTGTGCCTTCGCCAAGAATTCCTTGAACAGTGACGTGCGTCAGCTGTGTTTAACTGTCTGGAGCGTTGAACTGGCTGCACGTGGCTCGGCATTGTCGCCTTCGGCGTCGCCCATTGTGCTACGCTGTCACTGTCAGCGGTAACCAGATTACAAGGTGTTTCCTTGCAGCCGCTCGACCCTTCTGCCCAGGGGCTGCGAAGCCTGGTTCCTTGTGACCGGTAAGCTCCCCTTTCTCTCTCTATCTTGTGTTCAGCCTCTCAAAGTTCCTTGTCGTTTCTGTGTACAGAACTTTAAAGTACATTTTAGAAACAAATACAAATCTTCCCTACTTACATTCATTTACATGTTATTATAGTAAAGCCCTTGTTGCTGGTCACCTCCCGTGACCTTTCCATACATCACAATTTACTGCAGAACTTGTCAATCGTTCCATCGTTGTTTTCATTTAAAAGGACTGAGTTATTTTACTCAATTCAGTTATAAAAGTTACATCCACTTTTATTAAATGGTTCAAATGGCTCTGAGCACTATGGAACTTAACATTTATGGTCATCAGTCCCCTAGAACTTAGAACTACTTAAACCTAACTAACCTAAGGACATCACACAACACCCAGTCATCACGCACTTTTATTACAATAATAAGCAAAACAATATAACCCATACCCGCGGTGGTCTAACAGCTCTAGGCGCTCAGTCCGGAACCTCGCGACTGCTACGGTCGCAGGTTTGAATCCTGCCTCGGGCATTGATGTGTGTGATGTCCTTAGGTTAGTTAGGTTTAAGTCGTTCTAAGTTCTAGGGGACTGGTGACCACAGCTGTTAAGTCCCATAGTGCTCAGAGCCATTTGAACCATTTTCGCATTCGGAGGAGAAAGCTGGGGACTGACATTTGGTGAGAAGACACCGCAGCAACGAGAAACGCCTTTCGTTTACTGATGTCCACCTCAATTTCTGTATCATGTCCGTTACACTTTCTCCCCTATTTCTCGATGATACAAAACGAGTTGTCCTCCTTTGAACTCTCTCGATGTACTCCGGTAATCCTATCGGGTAAGGATCCCACACCGAGCAGCAGTACTCCACAAAAGGACGAACAAGCGTAGTGTATAGGCAATCTCTGTAGTAGATCTGGTGCGTCTTCCAAGTGTACTGCCAATAAAACACGGTCTTTGGTTTTCCATCACCACAACATTTTCTATGTGTTCTTTCCGATTTAATTTGGACGTAATTGTATTTCCTAGGTATTTAGTTGAATTTACGGCCTTTAGATTTGACTGATTTATCGTGTAACCGGAGTTAACGGATTCCGTTCAGCACTTATTATTTAGGGTCAGTTATCAATTTTCGCACCATACACATCACATTTTGGAATTGGTTTTGATCTTCTGACGACTTTATACTAGACGATAAACGACAGCATCATCTGCAAGCAACCTAAGCTGCTACCAGATTGGCTCCTAAATCGTTTATATAGGTAACGAACAGCAGAGGGCCTATAACACTACCTTGGGGAACGCCAGGAATCACTTCTATTTTACTCGATGAGTTTCTGTCAATTACTACGAACTTCCCTGACAGGGAATCAGTAATCCAGTCGCATAAATGAGACAATATTCCATGAACATATAATCGGATTACAAGCCATTCGTGAAGTACGCTGTCAAAAGGCTTCTGGAAATCTAGAAATTCGGAATTACTTTGAAATTCCCAGTCTGTTGGACTCAACACAACTTGTGAGTAAAGAGGTAGTTGTGTTTCAGAAAAACGATGTTTTCTAAATCCGTATTTAGTATGTGTCAATACAAATATATTCTGAAACATTAGACGTTATTTATATTACCGCTTGATTTGAAAACGAAGGATGAAATAAATATTTGTCTATTTATTTACGAATATGTGGCTCGGCAGGAACTTAAGAGGGCAGCTTAAATCGCCATCACTGAAACAAGGAGCAGGGAAATGTATATTCTTCGTTGTCACATATACTGTGCTACTTGAGGAGGGTAGGGAGAAGAGCAGGTGTTGTGAATGCGCAAGGCGAGGTGCTTTTTCTATCACTACAGCTTGGATCAGACGCGTATTTTAGGTTAAAAGCCTTGTATTTGAAATAAACAGGATATTGCTTTGTCTCGCAGTCCCGTTTTATGTGGTTTTGAAACACTCTGATCGAAGGTTTGTTCTCACCTCGTTTACCCGTTAGAAACTGACTTCACACGTTAGGTTTTACTAACATAATAGTGTAGAAAGAATGCTTACTTAGCGACAAGTTCCCATGTCGATGATTTATTCATTGGAGATCGTCACAACTAAAATAAACTTTCATGGAATAGCGTCTATGCGATGACGATGACCAGATAGAGGCCGATATACTGGCCCTCACTTAAAACCTTCTTCCATTTTACTCTGTTTTTTCTGAGAACAGACACTGATTGCTGACAGTATTTCAGCGATGGGTTCGTCCTCTACGATGGTAACGCGGAACAACGCACACATCTCGTGAATACCTGTCCGCATCTCGTGATCTCGCTGTCGCCTTCTCGCTTCCTGAGTACGGGCTCCCGGGTTCGATTCCCGGCGGGGTCAGGGATTTTCAGCTTCCTCGACATGACTGGGTGTTTGTGTTGTACTCATCATTTCATCATCATTCTCGAAAGTGGCGAGATTGGACTGAGCAAAGGTTGGGATTTTGTAAGGGCGCTGACAACCGCACAGTTGAGCGCCCAACAGACCAAACATCATCATCATCATCATCATCGTGAACACCACAAGAGGGCCTTTCTCGATTAATGGGGCCACCATACTGTGAACAGCATGCCAGTGACTCAAAACGCATTACATGTGAACGGTGCATTGGACGAGCAACTGTATTCTGGCAGTATGGAGGATGCAGTATAAATACCATATTTCACCACAGTATATTACTTGTCCAAGCATGATATAGTGAGTGAACGTCACAGGAGTTTTCAGGCAATCCCAGAGGCAAACAGTAGGCAACACCACTTAGATTAAGGTTGCCTGTGGGCTGAGCAAACCACCTACTAAGAGGAGTCATACAAGTCTGATGCCCCCGAAACGCCTGGTTGATCCACAGGACAGAACAGGTTGTTGGAATAGTGGAAAGGGGACCAAAAATGAACTGCTGTCAGTTACACTCGAACTATTATATCTTTATTTAGTTTCCCAAACATTACAGCGCAAATTTCCGAGCTTAACTATCGACTGAATATGTCACACAGTCTTGTGTCTTGAGGGCACAACCTCTTTAATTTTGAAAACGGCTGAAGGCCCATGATTCAAAACACAACTACAATAAATTTTTACAAGGCAGAAAGCCCAAGGCTTTATCCTCAAATAATTCTTTTAAGTGAGGCTGAAGGTCCAAACAATGTAAGATTTAACAATTAAGGCATTTAAATTTTAAGACAGCTGAAGTCCCATGATTAAAAAACTCAACTACAATAAATTCTCAAAAGGCAGAAGGTCCAAAGCTTCATCCAGAAAAAAAAATATTTAAAATGAGGCAGAAGGCCCAAACAATCCAAGACTCAACAAATAAGAAATTTTAATTTTAAGACAGCTGAAGGCCCTTGATTGAAAAACACAACTACAGTGAATTTTGAAAAGGCATAAGGTCCAAAGTTTTATCAAGAAAATAATTAAATGAGGCTGAGGGCCCGAACAATGCAAGACTTGACAAGCAAGGAACTTTCAATTTTAAGATGGCTGAAGGCCCATTATTTAAAACCCAACTAAAAGCATACAGATTCAAACCATAGACTATGGGCCATTAAAATGCACGATCAAACACCAATGAGAAAAGGCTGTACAGCCAGCGGCACTCAGAAGTTTCCAGGAGTTGGTCTGCATTTGAAATATTAACGTTCGCTTAGGGGAGACAGGTAGTAGGCCCAGCTATATCCGATCCGCCGACAACCCATCCAAGAGACAGTCAACGGACCCACTGACAAGACGACTTGCTTTACACCCAAGCAGTGCATAAGGAACTCCAAAGAAAAATGTGAAAGGTGTAGCCATCCACAACCAAGTATGCATAAGCTGTCAAAACTACACACACGTGTTGGACAGCGACAACATGGTGAGGAAACGACACTGCCTGAATTTTACGTCAATGGCCAGGGCAGGTAAAAACGCTAACGGCCACAAGGCAGAAAATTCCGCGGGTGCACTTGGACTTCAAATAACCAGAATACAGTTAAACACCGCCAGATGATGGCCAAACTATCGCCAACTCAAACACTCGCTGATGCTCACGGGAATACCCCCAACAGCCAACCATGAAAACCAATGGCACAATGTGAACAGACTGGCTTCGGTAATTAAATCATCACTCAACTTTGACGTCCTGGGTTGGTGAGCCGTGAATCTCATAGCAATCGGAACAGCTCCCACACACTCCGACACTGCAGAGAAACCGCCAGCAGGCCCAGCCCACTGGGCCGCGCGGAGACTACCTGGCTGATCCACACCTCAGAGCCAGTACGCTGACAAAATTTAAAATAACTTGTCAGTCAAAATCACACAAACCACACAAAGTGTCATGAACACTTGCATGAAGAACTAAAGAATGTTAACGGCAGTGACTGTACAATAACAGGAACAAACCACGAGGTGGCACACACAGCCAACCCATAAGCGATCGCCGGCCAAATACACGTCATTCGGCAAGACGACCGACCGACAACCAACCAAAGTCAACCCCACTCCAATCGTGTGTGTCAGCAACCATCGGGCGAGTCATGGCAGTCCAGACCACACTGCTGCCACGCCCGGACTGAACTTGTGCCGCATGCCAACTCAACCACTGCCAGGCCCAAACTAACTGCTGGCACTTTCTAACTGAAACCACGACACACAACGACCTGGAAGTCATAGCAGTCAGCAGAGATAATACGCCAGGGCTTATATCGATAAGTGCCGCTGCTGCCGCTCACGGGCAGGCAAGGCAGCAACTCAGTGACACCAGGAATTGAAATTAACATAACGAGGTGGTAGTACAGTAAAAACAGGATGTCGAATGAGATATGGCATGAACACGAGCCACTCACGGCTCAGCCCCCTAGCACAGTTTCCGCTGGTAGGCACTTCAAGGAGCACTTTTTTCTGAGTAAATATTATATTTCTAGTGGCATACATCACTGTCGCCTATCCTGAGATGTTCTTATAATTTCATGAGGTCGGAAATGCTGTTCACACACCTACAACCAATAATCCACATCGCAGTAATGCAGGAGCAGTTAACATCGTCTAAATAATGAGAAACTAGACTACAACAGCTTTTTTTTTACAAACTTTCATTTTTGTGAATGCTGAGTATTACATTTTATAATTATTTCTAGTAGATGCTTGTGAACTGTTAGTTGAGTTATCATAACGATCTCGGCGTCCGGCCATTTACATTAGGCCACCTGTTCTTCCCCAAGCCGTGATGTTCAAAAACCAGGCAAATAGAGCCATTTCTCATATAACCTAGTAGCAAGATGGAAACATCTACTCGTTTTGCCTTCCTTTCAATTGAGATTCGAGAACCTTGCCATAAGTCTACATTAATCCAGTACCTGCTAAACACTTTGTCTTGCTAAATTTCTACGATCAGCTCGCGACCCACCGAAAAGATGCCGAGACCAACGTGTGAACTGAACAATCGCAAATGATAAGTGGCCAGTTATTAACGTAAGTAACGTGTGAACGGTTACATTTCACCTGACTGGACAAAGACGGTTTCGCAAGTACGTTGGGCAGCTTTCTATATACAGTCGCGACACTTACTGCCGTGAAAGTTGTTACCATTTGACAGCTCGAGTGACACTAGCGTCCCTAGCGGCCAGAAAGCTCGCATTCCTCTGACGGCAGCTGCGACGCAACAATAATGCTTGCTTTTAATTCGCTTTGTACGTAATGTACAAAATAGTATATTTTTGCGTCACAAGTGTTAGGAGAACAGCGAGAGACATAGATAATCGTGAAATATAAGTAAACACAGCTCGAACTATTGAATGAAGTGACATAAGCGGCCAGAAAGCTCGAAAGGTCAGAGTTTAATATATACAGTCGTGACACTTACTGCCGTGAAAGTTGTTACCATTTGACAGCTCGAGTGACAGACACTAGCGTCCCTAGCGGCCAGAAAGCTCGCATTCCTCTGACGGCAGTTGCGGCGCAACAATAATGCTTGCTTTTAATTCGCTTTGTACATAATGTACAAAATAGTTAGTATATTTTTGCGTCACAAGTGTTAGGAGAACAGCGAGAGACATAAATAATCGTGAAATATAAGTAAGCAGAGCACGAACTATTGAATGAAGTGACATAAGCTGCAACATATTCTTGAAGAAATAATTAGAAAGTAGCGTACAATCGCACTTACTCCACTGTAAGTAAGAGAATACACACTGTATATCCCACATATGAAGTATATAGATGATCCTCCTTGTGTAAAAATGAAGTGACACATCACTTTTCATTACGTTCTGCTTTGCAGGAAGCCTGGTTCCAAAAATACAATTTCCATCTTATTCTTTTTGGTATCACGTTATCTCAATAAAAAGCATGATTGTTTTAAAACTTTATTATATCCCATTGATACATTTGACGAAAATAAAATTAAATGAATGAATCAGTCCTAACACTTTAGCAACCAAAATGAGCCAGATTCATCACTTTTCTTATTTCTTCTCTTGCTCCTACAGACTAATTCTTGATTTCTGAATTTAATAATGAAAAAGAGCCTCAGTTTCACAAACAGTCTTATTAACACCAGCTTGGTTCAGCACAGCACCCAGGTGGGTGTTCACAAAGAAAGCACCACAATTACTTATGTGGTCATATTCATCAAAAGTAGAAGTCATCTTAGTCTCACAATGAGTTACAAATTCTTTGACATCTTCTGCACAAATAAATAGGCTTCCAAAGTTGCCTTCATAGCTTTTAAAATGACAATAAACTTTGTCATTTCTGTCGAAGTCTTGGCTGCCATCTACAAGTACTGTCCTACATGTATAACAGTTATGAATTGTAAGCAGTTTCTTTAATACATAACCAAACACGTATCTCATGCTGTTTGCCTCTCCGAGGTGTGTTTGAACTTCCACATTTGGTAGTCTGATCACTGAACTCGTGTCACTGATGTCCAACAGTGGTGAAACAAGTAATTTGGGCGCTGCTTTCATATCCACTATTGTCTGAACCCAGTTGATCCCCTCACAGTTGGAGGTAGCTACACTATGTGTGACCATTAATTTGCTTAAAGCACAATTACTGAATGCAGCACAAAACTGTCGTGGTGATGGGTTGCTACAAAAACCGCCTTTATGCCTTATCACCGAGAAAAAGTTTTCCAGTGGATCTTGATTAATTTTGCGTGTTAATAAATATAACTTGGTTCCATCCACAACATCATCAACAAACATGTTCAAAGCGCCTATGTTACCCAGAAGTCTTTTAACACACTTAATCCTAGGTGAAAAAATTTTCCCATCAGCATCTACAAATTTCCATGACTGTATCTATGGCTTCAGTGTATTTAATATTTCCAAATGTCTTGAGGCACTTGTAATGCAGTTCCTTAAGGATACAGGCCCTTTAACACTATATGCATTAAATATGTCAAAAATATCGTTTACTTTTCGGCAAAAATCTGCAGTAGCAATAGCAGATGATGATATGGTGCCACAAGTAACAAGTATCTCAATGCGTGCTGCTACTGTATGACTCATCACACGAACTGCAGTGATTACCTTCATTTTTGAAAATGCTAGCAGTTGGACAGCTCTTTTAGTGAGCTTGGGGGCCAACTTGTACTTCCTTCCATAATCACTTGAGTATAAATGACAAATGTCCTTCCTTGGAGCAGTGCCAATCCCTCCTTCATCTGGTGTGTGGATAATGTTATACCTGAATAAATTAATACGTATGCTTTTTATCAAGTGTAGGGTGTCATAAAAAAGTAGATCTTACTCCCTTCGTGTACCAAGCATGGATTAACTGGTGTGATACCCAGTCTGTGCCTCCACTCCACAAAATTCGAGCCTTGGTCAGTCACACATGTTTTTACAACCAAACCAATCTCTGTGAGTTTTCTGACAACTTCAAAAAATATGCGCGTCAAATGGGTGGCTCCTACTGGTCCTTTGGAGAAATAATATACTAATGGCCGTTTAAAATTTGAAAAGATGCCGTTAATCATTATAACTAATGCAGTATTGGCAACCATAGATGTACGTATGCAACCCATGACTTCAAATCCAATAACATGATCCCTAGAGCTGTCATATATCAAATTTTCCATTAGTGACATCTCATCCATAGACAAATTAACAATTATATCAGTTTCTGGTAACCACTGCACTTTCTGCTTTAAAAGATGAAATATGTTATTATTTATCCCACAATTTAACTGTATATCTTCCACGTACTGATGGAAGGCTAAAACAGTGTGATAAAAAACTGTATGCCTGAGTACTATAATACAACAAATTAAGTGCAAATTATTTAGTTTCATCTTCCAATCTCGCACCACGTTTTCCATTCAGTGGTATACTGATCTGGCTTATCAATAAATTGAGAGCATCTTTTTTCAAGTACTTGGAACCATCACTTTTTAAAATGAACTTATCCTTTTGTACTTGTGTCCTGTGACGTGGTTGCAGTTTATTCTTACAATGGGCACTTTCCTTGTCACGTAGTAATTTTGTACGAAGTCTAATGATTTGCAAGCTTTTACATTTCACACGATTTTCCAACACGCGAATAATTTCGCGTAATCTAAGCATTTCATCTTCAAAAGATGTCTGTGTTGAAGATTCCGTTGTTAGTGATTTTATATGTCTCTCGTGTAGTAACACTTGTGGTAGCTGTTTCTTCTGTGTCAGGAGACAGTTTTATTGTTTTTGCAGTAACACTTTCACGTTTGTATGGCAATTTTCTCTTCATCGTAACTAGTTGTGGCTTATTCGGCACGTCAAATAACGTAGAAACAGCATTCCATATCAATGTCTTCTTTTCCGTGCTCATGAACTGGTATGACTCGAAATGTAACGCACAAAACTTCACGTTATTGTGCAAATAAAGAACATCTTTTTGCAGCAGGTCCTGTCTTCTACTATTTATTAACCATATCTTGCTCCTAAAAAAGAAAAACAAATTCAGTAATTCAATACAGTTTAGAAAAAAATCGTAAATAAAGAGCGCTCTAATGTGATGTTTCATACCTTTCAGGGTCCTTAGGAAACCTGTAGAATGACAAATTTGGTGTCTTCTTCCTATTATTACTGCAATTTATTGCGCTACATACTCTGCCTTTCGTAAAAAACCATCTTAAAAATGAATATAAACGATAGTGTTTACATTTAATGAATACCGTATTCAGCAGCGTAGCTTCTCCACCGCTTGAGGCGCTGTTGTCGCTGTGTATAACAAAAATCAGCGAGAGTGTCGCGACTGTATGTATTAGACTGTGGGAAGGAGTTGTTTATTACGGATCTGTAGCGTCACAACGCAGAAGGGAAGGTGGAACCCGTAGAAATTGCGCGATTGAGACGGAAGTCGGCAATGTGATGTACTGGTACAGACAAATGGTTTCATCTTTAGAAAAACTGGATTTTTCATATAAGAGACAGAGCTTCACAAACTGAGCAAGGCAGTAACGTGTTGGTCCACCTCGGGCAGCTACTTGTTGGCATTGATTGATCGAGTTGCTGGATGTCCTCCTGAGGAATAGCGCGCCAAATTCTGTCCAACTGGCGCTTTACATCGTGAAAAACCCTAGCTGGTGGGAGGGCCCTGCCCCACAATGCTGCAAACTTCCTAAATTGTGGAGAGATCCAGCTACCTCGTTGGCCAAGGTAATGTTTGGCATGCACGAAGACAAACAGTAGAAACTCTCGCCGTGTGAGGGCGAGCATTATCTTGCTGAAATGTAAGCCGAGGATAGCTACTCCAGTCAGTCAGATTGCAGGCCGAAGACGCGTCTGGAGACGAGGAAATGTCTCGAATTCATCATCTTTCGATAAAGCTTTCTCGATCTGTTTCAATGAGCTCAACATAATGTGTAGAGATCTCAATAAAATTTTTTCGTATACAAGATACAGCACGAGAAGCTTTAGGTACGAACACAGCAAGTGTAATGAGAGGCGGTGCTACACACAAAACACCGTAGTTTAACCGAGATGTTCAAGAATTGCTTGTTAAGTCAGTGACAGGCGGGAAGACTGCATGGAGTGTAAAAATAATAGTAATAGGTTTAAATCGAATATATGAAAAATAAAACAGCATTATTGCAAGTGATAGACAAAACGCATGAAACGAGACCTTTATGGAACACAATGTGTGGTGAATGCCCCTGGAGAAAATGAACGATGCTATTGAACACATTCAGATATAGAATATGCCAAAAATTCGGTGGGAAAATTATTTTCTACCTTTCTTTGCCTGCGTTGATTGGGGTATCACGCCACCAGCATAGTCGGTTATACCCTTAACATTACTACCCTGTCCGCGAGGGTAATGAAAGAAAAACGACTTTTAGAGATGTTACGCTTAAACTTAACCCTTGCAAGCAGAGTACATTCGTAGTCTGAAAGCGACACGAATTCAACGATGTAACAGTTTTGTTTATTTTGTACTGTTAGAATTCACTAAATTGTTAGGCAAAATTTACACAGTTCTTAAGTGCTCAACTAATCCAGTGGTGGAATATAGGAATAAACTTTATTAGGCTTGTAAGCCCATTTTCGAGTACAGAACTGTTTCCCAAGATGGAAACCACGTGAAGGAAAGTGGGAAATAATTCGTGCAGTCACAAATCTTTGTCGAATAGTAGGAGCGAGTGCCGTGAACAACGTACTAGAAATCCCGACTGGTAGGGGCTGAGTGTGGGAGTAAGGATGCATTTGAAGGTCACTTTTGTACGTTTTTCTTGAGTAACTCCAAAACTACGGCCTCTAGCGAAAACGGACCCCAGTGTAAAATTATTCCTACAAAAATGTCCTGTTAATTGTTTCTCAAGGATTTGTAGTTTGCGCATGGCGAGCGAGAGAATGAAAATCTCCCGCATGGTCTTTGAAGGCCAGTTATAACACGGCGGGCTGCATAAAACAACATCCGTAGGGGCAGCTGAGTCACATTGTATATTATACACAAATTGAAATGTGTACATTGCGAAATATTTAAGAATGCTTCACGAAACATAACCTTCTATCAGTGCTAAAAACTAAAGAAAATGGCGGAAACTGCTTATGGCGGTCTCCAATGAGAATTTCTTCATGTGAGTCTAAGATTTGTCATGTGACTGAAGTAATGACCAAAAGTAAACACGTGTTCCTAGCTACACTATCCGCTAGGTACAACACTCTCCCTACCTAAAACTAGCGTAATGGCATTTCAGGGAATATTCCCATTCTGTTCAAAGACTATTATCAACACAAAATCTACAGAACAAATCCCTTATTTCTCCTATCTGGCCTCTGAAGTAAGTGACAATAAAGGCTGATATATTGAAACTACAGTTCAACGTTTTTGAACACATTTGTGGTGACGGTGAGTAACAAGACAGGAAAGGGCATGAGAATAAAAGTAAGTAAAGGCATCACCAGTTTTAATGAATGGGAGTGAGACAGAAGGACGTCAGTAAGACCGAAAGGGCGGAAATGAGGACTCCAAGAAATGTTAGAGGGTGTGCAATATATTAGACTCAATACGTAATGAACACGGAACAACAGAACTTAATGTTTAGAATATTAGAGAGTGGACGGTAACAGAAGAAGATCGAAAAAAAGGTATTAACAGGATAAATGAAGACAGATTGCCAAAACGCATAGGGCTAATAAGCCACAACGAAGAAGAGATTCGGGAAGGCCCAGGAAAAGAGGGGAACAACTCTGAGTGTGAAGTCGGAAGACGTGTTTTTCCTTCCTAAATCGTGGAGTGTAGAAGATCAAACAGACTTTATGTCGTTATTTTATAGCAGGTATCTCATCCAGTGATTCCAGTAATGATTTATTACATTTTTATTATGTATCTAAAATTTTTCCGCATGTCTCAGTTGCAACATACTCAACAAGGAATGCAGGAGTACCAACTGGCCAAAAATTGTACGGGCCGTGCATGTGGGAGGCAGGGAGGGTGCACGAGATCAGCTGCGACGCTTCGCCAATCTTCACAACGTATCGTTCGCGGTCATTCAGTTGGAATTCACTTTTTCCCAGCATTCGACTTACTTCAGTTATTCACTGATTTTAGAAAATGTTGCAACTAGAAGGGGAACCTTTGTGCTATCGTTCATAAATAAGTAATCACAGAAATACTCATTCCTCTGCACACAGATCTACACCAGTCCGCTTATTCGTAGCTGGAGTAAACACTGTCCTATTAAATGTCATAAAGTTGTTCGATGCAAATATAAACGTCAAAATAGACAACATTTATAGTTTAAGGCGAGATTTCATAGATTAAGAAGTTGACATGCATTTACCTGCACGTTGTTTCCATCTTCGGAAATAGTTCTGTATTCGAAAATGGGCTTAAAGTCCTAATAAAGTTTCACGAAGCAAGGCAAAAAGAGTCCCGTTTAATCAACACAATACGAAATATTTCTCCAAGATCCTACAGTTAAATCAGTCTCTTGCAGCCAGAAGTGTGGAGTATAATATGGTGTACTGAAACCCAAAATAAAACCAACCTCCTTTCAGAGAAAAATGTTTTTGCATTACTTTCTGAACGCCCCTCGTAATTCTTGATCAGCTTCGAATGTGAAAAGCTTCTCCCACTGGAAGCGACAGTCACTGGCATGGTTAGCAGTAATTGTTGGGTCATGGATTTCCAATTTCATTTAAGTATTTCAATATTAGCATTGAAGTTCTCATATTCTTGTTCACTTTTTCTCTGAACACTTTGATTTCTGTCAAAACTTCTGACGCAACAATGTCTTTTCATTATTCACCATTTACCTTTTATACTTAGCTCTCTCACACGTTTATTTCATAGCGTTTTCAGTTCTTCATCCTATAAGTGTCTTAAGCTTTTCGGTGAAAAAAACTGAATATTTCGGAATACTTAGCCAGCTGCCCAAACTTATTAATACTGTGTCAACGACAGGGTAGAAAAAATCAGTTTCGTCTTCTCCTGTGGAAGCTGTGCTCTGCAAAGTACGTCACTTTTACAATCAAATTGGTTTCTTTTGGTGCCAGTTCTCTTTTGTTCAAATTTTGCCCAATCTGTAAAGTTTCAGCTATCACTTTCGTAGTGAAAAAAAATCTTCCTCACGGAAATTCTCACTTAAATTATATTTAACTTTCGAGCGATTTGGTTGCTAATTTCAAATTCATGTTTTCTGCTTGGAGGGCATTACTTGCTGCTATAAGGGCAAAGAGAAGCTCATACCGTATGACAACACCGTCAATAAACTAGAAGTTATCTAATTCGTTCACAGCAAGTAAGTGTTCTTCGCTTTTTGTTTTCAATTCATCAATGCTATTGCTCACCCCAAGAAGGGCATCTGTGACTTCTCTTGATTGGTACGTCATAGCTTCGACACTCTCCACCCAACTTTCCCATCGAGGTTCTGAAAGCTTCTTCACTGTTAATTTTGGTACCCTGTTCAATATGATTTCCGCTCACTGGGAGGATGCACCGAAAACAAAGTATAGTCTTTGAATTACACGAAAAAATGTGACTACTTTTGCTGTAGGTTTTGCCGCATCTGATAGCACAAGATTAATATTCCAGCTAGCACATGTCAAATAAAATGCTCTTGGATTACATCGGGATTCTGGTTTGAACATCACTTCAATTACCTTCTATATTTGTACCATTTTCGTAACTTTTCCTCCGCAGCCACGAATATTGAGACCTAGTTGGTCTACTTTCGATGCACGGGTTTTAGGCAAACTTTCTCCTGTTGTTGAAGAGACATCCATAAAGTCTACAGTCTTTGTGTGTTCTTATAGGTTTACAAACTTAACAAGCAATGTCATTTGTTCATTGTTGGTTGTATCAGGAGTACAATGAGGGATGACTGAAAAATATGTACTTTCTTCTAGAAAATTAACGTTTTGTACTTTGAGTGCAAGCAAATTTATGAGTTAATGTTGAATGTTCTTGTACACAAGAACGGTCAAGAATTTCTCAAGTTTTTAACCGCGATTAAAATTTTCTACAAAACAGGGTCAAATTCTGCAATTATTTCGATTAAACCAAGAAAATTGCCATAATTATATTGATAGAGCTTTTAGCTGGCTCCTTTGAAGGCCATATTATGCTCAGCCAGATACCTGGTGGCGCGTATAATTCTGTTTAGAGCCCAAAACAAGTGTTCCTTTTCTCTTTCTAGTAGTTCACTTCCATAGCTACCACTTTTTTGTTTCAACTGTCTCACACTGTATGCATCTTTTTGCAGAGTGTATGTGGGCAACTAATTGTTCATGGTCTGTAAGCCGATCTCCTAAATGAACCCAGTCACAGAGTCTGTCACTTGACAGCTTGTTTGTAGGAGATCGAAAAATTTTACAACAGTAACAAAGAACGTTTTTGGTGCATTTCGAATACACAATCCATTTTCGATCCTTTTTTTCTCCATTGGGTAAAGTTGGTACGTAAAAATGAATTGAAAATATTCTTCCCCTCTCGTATTAAAGATAATAAAAATATACAATTTTAATAGAGCCTTTCTGTACAATTTCATTTATCATGGCGGATGTTAACGTATTAGGTCAAGTGCCTGGATCTGGATTTGTGATTATTTCACGGTCGCTTTCAGTATACCTAGCTGAATGTGGGATACCAGCTGGTTCACATAACAATACATTTTCAGTTTTTTTATAAAGCACCACATTATGAGAGGGTAGTGTTAATGACATCACCATTTGAGCATAAATTGGTTTTAATGTGTGAAGATAAGATTAAGATGCTTGTCGAAGAACCTTTTCGAAAGCGTCTTTCTTTTTGCAGATGAAAATTGTTCGTGATGAAGCTTTTTATTGTATAACCTTATTCTTTTTTTATTTTATTTAATTTTTTATTTTTTAGCACACGGGAGGAACACTATATCGTAACAGAGAACTCACATACAGCACAAGAAACGGTTTGAACTGGAAACGTACATTTAAACTCATAACAACTGACAAATTATTTTGTGAGATACCGATGAAAATAATGCTTAATTGTTAGCCACAGCAGTGAGCTGCAAGAGTGCAGAGAAAGAGAAGAGCTAAGAGACAATGAATAACGTTTCTCTTAAATTACAGATGAGCAGATGTTAACAGAAGATACTGCTGCCGCGCGTCCCTATTGGGGATGGTGGTTATCGTTGAAACAACTGGTTTTCCGTTATATCGGTTTATTACAACGTCAGTGCCACGGACACCTCACCGCTCAAATTTTGAAATAACCGATTTAAGTTTTTATTTCTGTTATTTCCTGTAATAAATGTAGAAAAAAGTTGACTTCCTCAGTTTCAAGATAAATAGAATCAAAATAATGAATAGGCAATAAAAGAAAACTTAGTCCGACCATTGTTCACTCATTTCCTCGTCAAGTGTTAAGTGGTTGAATACTACGAAAAACTACTAGTATTATCCTATTGATTCTAATTTTATGAAACTCAGCTCAAAAATCATGTTGTAATCGAGGATCACACCATTATTTGGGCATTATAAATAGCCAGCGCTAAAAGATGAAAACTGAGGTTGAAGAACTCGTATTTTGCGTGGTGGTTTGTCCTTTTTCAAGGGCTACAAGCGGATAAAGGCATATTATGTAGACACAGATAGCAGGTGAGCTACTTTCTATTCTTGTTATATACGATGAACAAATTATTATTAAGCTTAAGATTTATTACGGTTACCATAATGTTGTTGTTGTGGTCTTCAGTCTGCAGACTGGTTTGATGCAGCTCTCCATGCTACCCTATCCTGTGCAAGTTTCTTCATTTCCCAGTACGTACTGCAACCTACATCCTTCTGAATCTGTTTAGTGTATCCATCTCTTGGTCTCCCTCTTCGATTTTTACCATCCGCGCTGCTCTCCAATACTAAACTGGTGATCCCTTGACGCCTCAGAATAAGTCCTATCAATCGATCTCTTCTTCCAGTCAAGTTGTGCCACAAATTTCTCTTCTCCCCAGCTCTATTCAATACCTCCTCATCAGTTATGTGGTCTACCCGTCTAATATCCAGCATTTTTCTGTAGCACCACATTTCGAAAGCTTCTATTCTCTTTTTGTCTAAACTATTTATTGTCCACGTTTCACTTCCATACATGGCTACACTCCAGAAAAGACTTCCTGACACTTAAATCTTTACTCGATGTTAACAAATTTCTCTTCTTCAGAAACGCTTTCCTTGCCATTGACAGTCTACATTTTATATCCTCTCTACATCGACCATCATCAGTTATTTTGCTCCCCAAATAGCAAAGCTCATTTACTACTTTAAGCGTTTCATTTCCTAATCTACTTCCCACAGCATCACCCGATTTAATACGACTGCATTACATTATCCTCGTTTTGCTTTTGTTGATGTTCATCTTACATCCTCCTTTCAAGACAGTGTCTATTCCGTTCAGCTGCTCTTCCAGGTCCTTTGCTGTCTCTGACAGAATTACAATATCATCTGCGAACATCAAAGTTTTAATTTCTTCTCTATGAATTTTAATTCCTACTCCGATCATTTCTTTTGCTTCCTTTACTGCTTGCTCAATATACAGATTGAATAACATCGGGGAGATGCTACAACCCTGTCTCACTTCCTTCCCGACCATTGGTTCCCTTTCATGCCCCTCGACTCTTATAACTGCCATCTGGTTTCTGTACAAACTGCAAATAGCCTTTCGCTTCAGGGTATTTTATCCCTGCCACCTTCAGAATTTGAAAGAGAGTAAACCTGTCAACGTTGTCAAAATCTTTCTCTAAGACTGCAAATGCTAGAAACGTATGTTTGCCTTTCCTTAATCCATTCTCTAAGATAAGTCGGAGGGTCAGTATTGCCTCACGTGTTCCAACATTTCTACCGAATCCAAACTGGTCTTCCCTGAGGTTGGCTTCTACCAGTTTTTCCATTCGTCTGTAAATAATTCGTGTTAGTATTTTGCACCGTGGCTTATAGTTCGGTAATTTTCACATCTGTCCACCCCTGCTTTCTTTGGGTTTGGAATTATTGTAATTCTTCTTGAAGTCTGAGGGTATTTCACCTGTCTCATACATCTTGCGCACCAGATGGTAGAGGTTTGCCAGCGCTGGCTCTCCCAAGGCTATCAGTACTTCTAATGGAATGTGTTTCCAGACTATAGATGTAATCACGAACAATGGCTTTCGAATTTAGGCTCGTTCTGTGCACCTACGTCGCGCGTTCTTCGGTAGCCAATGAGTCTTCAGCAGTGTTCTGAGAGCTGTGCTGTGACTGTTAGCGCAATGCGAGCATCATACGCGATCGTAGCGAGTTCTTTGACGAATTTTTATTCCATTTGTTTCGAGTTGTCATGGTTGATGGTGGTGGTAGGAGACTAATCCTGCACTAGCAAGCGAGAGATATAATCTGCAGGATACACGCTTTCATCTGGTGTATGCGAGTACGGCAACAGCCACGTGTAACCGGCAACAATGCAATTCCCGTCCTTGCCTGCGCGAACCCCCATCGTTCGTGGATGGGACTCTAGGATTGGTGCTATTCTCCAATGGGATTGATGTCCGGTGACGACAGGGAGAAACTACCATATAGACCAGGTGGGGGTAAGTCTCCTACACTGCACGCACACACGTTTACGTTAAGCCACGACACATGGCAACAGGGACATAACTGTCACAGCAATGCTGTACCATTTCTTATGCCATGTATTTGTTGGTCGTTTCTGTCGGCAGTATTATTAAAATAGCGCTGATCACTTTTCTCTTTTTCTACAATAATGCAGTATTCCAAAACAATGGAAAATGTCTGAATAAAAACTGCTGTTTTTCCAAAAAAAAAAGATCTATTTAAAAACAAACCATGGGAAATTCCAAGTAGGAACACCAACAACGCAGGAAAGATAGGTTGCTACTTCCCGTCAAGAAGACATGTTAAGTTGCAGACAGGCATTCTGACCGCAGATGCTGGAATTGGCGGTCGTGTTTGCATGAGGTGTGCTTGCTTGTGTGCGTGAGTGGTGTGTGTTTCGTTTTTGCTGATGAAGGCTGTGGCCGAGAGCTAGCTTTTAATTGTGCCTGTCTGAAAATAAACACGTATTTATTAAAAAATAAAAATTTAGCACTGCTGCTATGGCTAACTGATACTTCAGTACTTTTCCCAGCTATTAGTGACAAATAAAAACACCTGTTATTACCTAGGCCAAAAAATACGGAAAAATACCGGTTATGAAGAACTAAAATACCGGTATCGGTTTTAACCGGTCAGTTTTTTCCATCCTAATCCTTATCATAGACCTTGGTTCCCTCGACTCCGATGCTGCGATGGTTTTCTACGATGTACACTAGTAGTATGTGGTAATGAAACAATGGGTATATACCTCAACAATTAAATACTTGATTCATGCCTAGGATTGTCATATCTATCTGGGGCCTCGTCGGGGCGCTCTGAGATGCGGGTGTGGAAATGAAGTAAAAATTTCATTTAATATAATCACTTTTTATTTAGAAACGAAATACGTGGAATTTGTTGCGACCGAAGTAGTTGGTACACAATAATGTCCGGAAGATTTCACCTTTTCCTGCAAGTCTTTTTTTCCCTTTTAAGTATTTATAAAAATCCGTGCAAGTTAGTTTGCAATTAAATGGCAGTGTAGGATTGATTCCACAGTCTTTGGCAGCAGTCAGTTTCTTTCATCAATCCACTGGGCCGACATCAGCGAAAGTACTCTTTTCACAGTGGCGTTGAATGTGGGAATAGAAAACAAATACTCGCATGATTTTAGCCGTTGGCATTTGCGTTCATGGTTTTCGATTTGCTTAAGAAAATATGTACACTTTTCTTCCAGTCACGCTTAGTTTCTAAAAAGCCCTTCATGTACACATATTCCTGAAAATAATTGTCGCCTGAAGTATTCACATTTTTAGTCAGGTATATAATAATGTTTTCAATCTTCACCCAATCTGGGGTTTCAGGCCCAATCAAAAACTTGATATTTATTAAAACAGAAACCCAATCTCTCACACTAATCAAATGCTATGGTATAGAGAACCTTTGTGTCTACGTCAAACTTCGAAATTAAAATAATTATATCTTGATTATGGTTCCCATTCTTTAATTTGTTCTAATTCATCTTGGTTTTGCATGCCAATAACATTTCCAGTCTTCCTTTCATTCAGACATCTTTGTGTGTCGATTAATAATTGTATTTCTTATTTCAGTTATCGAGGCTTTATCATTCTCCACGATATTTATATTTTTTTCAAAGAGCCGAGTTTGACTGCAGAAACATGAAGTTAATTTCACTGATCGGACTACTCAAAAAATTTGAAATTATTATAGGTGACCTGTCTTCACCGTCAAAATCTGTATTAATGGAATCCACGGCTTAAGAATCTCTCAGTTGTGGGCATTAACGACAGCCATCCTGCTTTTGAGTGAGATAGAGGAACCTGATGATTGACACCATCGTGTAAGCAGAACTCTTTCTACTTCTCTGTCCTAATCGTGTATATTGAAAAGTTATGAAATATTTTCATGACGATTATTTCCGTCAGTTAAGTCTGCAGCAACACTTGATATACACTGAAGCGCGAAAGAAACTGGCATAGGCATGCGTGTTCAGATACAGAGATATGTAAACAGCCAGAATACTGCGCTGCCTATATAAGACATGTGTCTGGCGCAATTGTTAGATCGGTTACTGCTGCTACAATGGCAGGTTATCAAGATTTAAGTGAGTTTGAACGTGGTGTTATAGTCGGTGCACGAGCGATGGGACACAGAATCTCCGAGGTAGGGATGAAGTGGAGATTTTCCCGTACGACCATTTCACGAATGTGTCGTGAATATCAGGAATCCGGTAAAACATCAAACTTCCGACACCGCTGCCGCCGGAAAAAGATTGTGCAAGAACGGGACCGACGACGACTGGAGAGAGTCGTTCAACGTGACGAAAGTGCAAACCTTCCGCAGCTGAAGATTTCAATGCTGGGCCATCAACAAGTGTCATCGTGCGAACCATTCAACGAAACATCATCGATATGGGCTTTCGGAGCCGAAGCTCCACTCGTATACCCTTGATGACTGCACGACACAAAGCTTTACGCCTCGCTTGGGCCTGTCAGCACCGACATTGGACTGTTGATGACGGGAAACATGTTGCCTGGTCGAATTAGTCTCGTCTCGAATTGTATCGAGCGGATGGATGTATACGGATGTGGATACAACCTCATGAATCCATGGACCCTGCATGTTAGCAGAGGACTGTTCAAGCTGGTGGAGCCTCAGTAATGGTGTGGGACGTGTGCAGTTGGAATGATATGGGACCCCTGATACGTCTAGATACTACTCTGACAGGTAACACATACCTAAGCATCCTGTATGATCACCTACGTCCATTCATGTTCATTGTGAATTCCGACGGACTTGGACAATTCCAGCAGGACAATGCGACACCCCACACGTCCAGAATTCCTACAGAATGGCTCCAGAAACACTCTTCTGAGTTTAAACACTTCCGCTGATCACTAAACTCCCCAGACCTGAATATTATTGAGCATGTCGGGATGCCTTACAACGTGCTGTACAGAAAAGATCTCCAACCCATCCTACTCTTACAGATTTATGGGCAGCCCTGCAGGATTCACAATGTCGGTTCCCTCCAGCACTACTTCAGACATTATTCGGGTCCATGCCACGCTATGTCCCTACACTTCTGCGTGCTCGCTGGGATCCTACACTAGATTAGGTAGGTGTATCCGATTTTTGGCTCTTCTGAGTAGTAATGTCGAGAACATGGGCAGAGCATCCAATTCCTTGTTTTTTTTCCTAGTTCCTTAATTTTCTGGAACGAATTCCGGTGACCATGTTAAAGAAGCGCTCCGAAGTTGGTATTGATACTGTTTCCACAAAAAGGGATTAATTTGTCTAATGGAATTGGCATTTGTCTTTAAAGGTCAGGATAAAACTTTGCACTTGTCTCCGATGTTTCGTATTCAGCGAATCAAACTTGAGTAACTTCTGTTGGATTCCACCAGTTTCAGTAAAATATTGAACAAGTAAAGGAAAAAGAAGAAACATATTTTCAGCGTTGCGGTTCAATGCGTCAGTGGCTGCGTCGTAGAATGAAACTTATTTCAGTTGTTTTACGCATTCGGACACAGAGTGCGGCGAGAGGATTTCAACAATCGCTGTAGCTTTGCTCCTGTCTGTAGACTGCTGCCGGCCGGGTTGACCGAGCGGTTCTAGGCGCTACAGTCTGGAACTGCGCGACCGCTACGTTCGGAGGTTCGAATCCTGCCTCGGGCATGGGTGTGTGTGATGTCCTTAGGTTAGTTAGGTTTAAGTAGTTCTAAGTTCTAGGGGACTGATGACCTCAGAAGTTAAGTCCCATAGTGCTCAGAGCCATTTGAACCTTTTTTTGTTGTTGTTTTGTTTATGCGGCGACTTTGGAGTCAAGATACAGTGCGGAAATCAGTTTTGCGGTACAGTCGAGAGAGCTGAAGGATTGATGCTTGACAACGTTATAAGCTGTTGTTAGTTCTGCAGCAGCAACGAGAAATTCTTCCTGGGTATCTCCTTTAATCATGAATGTAGACGTATACCTTGATGTCGAATCTATTTGTATGATTCTTGGTAGAATTGTGATGCCTACATCTACCTTACCTCCACGAGTTACGGAAACGAAACAGCTACATAACACACACAACGCTTCCTGATCCGTACGTCCTTTGTTTTTTGGCAATGTTCCGCAGAGTTTCACGTGCCCCAAGATTGCAAAATAAATCTACGGCACGAAAAACAGAATAATTTCCCATTAACAAAGTGACAACCAAACGCTGCGGTGATTTGCTACAGCCAGAGTAAAATGGCTCTGAGCACTATGGGACTTAAGATCTGTGGTCATCAGTCCCCTACAACTTAGAACTACTTAAACCTAACTAACCTAAGGACATCACACACATCCATGCCCGAGGCAGGATTCAAACCTGCGACCGTAGCGGTCGCGCAGTTCCACACTGAAGCGCCTAGAACCGCAAGGGCACCAGCCAGATTACTTCCTCTTGGATTCAGCAACGCTACAGTCAGTGACAGTCATTTCTAGAAATTCATGAGAATTCTGAAAATAATAAAAAGTCTACATTCCATTCTAGGAGGGTGTAAGAACTCCCCTTGCTGAGCCTATGAAGACAGTGATTAAAGGTACATGACTTGTGAGGAACTTACGTTTCAACTCATAGGAGAAAGTCAGTTTGGTTAGTGCACCACATAGTGTTTCTCTACTCGCAGTTGAAACGACGTGTGTAGCGGATTAATAAGAACAGCCTGTGCTATGTAACTAAGAATTTGTAACTAGTTATCGCAAACATGTGTTTTAAAAAGCAGGAGTAAGCGATGCACAGAAAGCAATATGTTTTCTCAGTAGAGCGCATGACGTCACGGGGGAAGCAGCTGTGCCAAACAGTACACAGTTCGAATTGTGTTGTGTTTGAAGGAGTATGTTGATTGAGTTCTTTCTTCTGAGGTACTCAAGTCAATAGCGAAAACATTCGGAATTCGGGAGTGTTTCGGTTTTTGCTCTAATTGATGTTTCATTCGGAAATGAGATACACTCCTGGAAATGGAAAAAAGAACACATTGACACCGGTGTGTCAGACCCACCATACTTGCTCCGGACACTGCGAGAGGGCTGTACAAGCAATGATCACACGCACGGCACAGCGGACACACCAGGAACCGCGGTGTTGGCCGTCGAATGGCGCTAGCTGCGCAGCATTTGTGCACCGCCGCCGTCAGTGTCAGCCAGTTTGCCGTGGCATACGGAGCTCCATCGCAGTCTTTAACACTGGTAGCATGCCGCGACAGCGTGGACGTGAACCGTATGTGCAGTTGACGGACTTTGAGCGAGGGCGTATAGTGGGCATGCGGGAGGCCGGGTGGACGTACCGCCGAATTGCTCAACACGTGGGGCGTGAGGTCTCCACAGTACATCGATGTTGTCGCCAGTGGTCGGCGGAAGGTGCACGTGCCCGTCGACCTGGGACCGGACCGCAGCGACGCACGGATGCACGCCAAGACCGTAGGATCCCACGCAGTGCCGTAGGGGACCGCACCGCCACTTCCCAGCAAATTAGGGACACTGTTGCTCCTGGGGTATCGGCGAGGACCATTCGCAACCGTCTCCATGAAGCTGGGCTACGGTCCCGCACACCGTTAGGCCGTCTTCCGCTCACGCCCCAACATCGTGCAGCCCGCCTCCAGTGGTGTCGCGACAGGCGTGACTGGAGGGACGAATGGAGACGTGTCGTCTTCAGCGATGAGAGTCGCTTCTGCCTTGGTGCCAATGATGGTCGTATGCGTGTTTGGCGCCGTGCAGGTGAGCGCCACAATCAGGACTGCATACGACCGAGGCACACAGGGCCAACACCCGGCATCATGGTGTGGGGAGCGATCTCCTACACTGGCCGTACACCACTGGTGATCGTCGAGGGGACACTGAATAGTGCACGGTACATCCAAACCGTCGTCGAACCCATCGTTCTACCATTCCTAGACCGGCAAGGGAACTTGCTGTTCCAACAGGACAATGCACGTCCGCATGTATCCCGTGCCACCCAACGTGCTCTAGAAGGTGTAAGTCAACTACCCTGGCAAGCAAGATCTCCGGATCTGTCCCCCATTGAGCATGTTTGGGACTGGATGAAGCGTCGTCTCACGCGGTCTGCACGTCCAGCACGAACGCTGGTCCAACTGAGGCGCCAGGTGGAAATGGCATGGCAAGCCGTTCCACAGGACTACATCCAGCATCTCTACGATCTTCTCCATGGGAGAATAGCAGCCTGCATTGCTGCGAAAGGTGGATATACACTGTACTAATGCCGACATTGTGCATGCTCAGTTGCCTGTGTCTATGTGCCTGTGGTTCTGTCAGTGTGATCATGTGATGTATCTGACCCCAGGAATGTGTCAATAAAGTTTCCCCTTCCTGGGACAATGAATTCACGGTGTTCTTATTTCAATTTCCAGGAGTGTAGTTAGCAATAATGGACAGCGGGATCAACATTGTGTTCGCCAGCTCTGTAGTTTATTGTTCGTCCTGTGAAATTCTTATTGGAGAATCTACAAGTGAGTGAGAAAATTAATTTTTACAAAGCCAGGCTGTGCTGTTACGGGCTGTTTTTCGTACAACCGGAACACAAAGGGAACTGACGTAATGTATCACAGTTCCCCGCGTAATGAAACATTACAAAAACTATGGTTGTCGAAATGTTGTAGGAAAGACAGTGTAAATGTTGCGCATACACGAATATGCTCTCACCATTTCGCAGAAACAGATTACTTAAGGCATTTACAGTCTGAATTACTTAATTTGCCCCGAAAAAGAATGCTCAAGCCAGATGCAGTTCCTTCGTGCAATTTGCCGTGCAGTAGTGCGACTGTCAATGTGTCACCCGCAACAGAAGACAGAACCAAACGGTATAAGAAACGAGAACTACATAAGAGATCTCTGGAAACTCGGGAAAAGCTGTCACCAAATAAGAAACATCATAATAAGAGCACATGTACAGATGACAGTTTTTTTTTCAGACACAGATAAAGTTACTTTGGTGAATACTATAGCGGCATTAGAAAGAAGGAATGCTGTTCTTACAGACAAGTGTGTGCAACTTCGATCGAGAAATAAATACCTTCGGAATCAGCTGTCTAGAACGCGACGACTTATACGCGAGGAAGAAATTAATAAGGAGGTTCTTGTGTCTAAGGAAATTACTCGTGTGCTGGGAAAAATATTTTCACTCAATCAAATAAAAAGTTTATTAAGTGACTCAAAAAGGGTTAGATGGAGTAACGAAGACATTTGTAAATCAATTACTCTCCGTGCTATATCTCGGAAGTGTTATAATTTTCCGAGGAAAAAAATCGGGTATCCTCTACCAGCTGTGTCGACGTTGAGGGCCTGGATAAACCGCTGTTTTAGTTGCAGTCGTGGCATTTTGAAAGATGTTTTGATTATGATAAAAATGCAGGCAAAACATTCACTGACAGGCAACGTGTTTGCGTTTCGTCCTTCGACGAAATGAACATCGACAGTAGGATTTACTATGATCAACAAGAGGACAGGGTGTCAGGACCCCACAGTAATGTTTTAGTTGTCATGGTGCGTAGACTATTTGCAAGTTCGAAACAACCTGTTTATTTTGATTTTGATGTTCGCATGACAGCTGCCCTCTTGAATGAAATTATTGTCGCCTTAGACAGTAATTCGTATAAGGTTGTAGCTTGTGTAGCAGACATGGGAACAAAAAACTTATAATTTCTAACGGACGTGAAATTTATTCTCACTATGGCTCTTCATAAAGTAGGAAAAAAAGTTTCTCATGTATTAAAGTTTTAGGATCCGGTTTTTTGTTGTTGCAGTCTTCTGTCCGAAGACAGGTTTGGTGCAGCTCTCCATGCTACTCTCCCCTATGCGAGCTTCTTCATCTCCGAATAACTACTGCAACCTACATCTTTCTGAATCTGCTTAGTTTATTCATCTGTTGGTCTCCCTCTACGATTTTTACCCTCCACTGTTCGCTTCCAGTACTAAATTGGTGATCCCTTGATGTCCCAGAAAGTGTCTTATCAATGGATCCCTTCTTTTAGTCAAATTATGCCACAAATTTCTTTCCTCCCCAATTCCGTTCGGTACCTTCTCTTTAGCTACGTGATCTACCCATCTAATCTTCAGCATCCTTCCGTAGCACCACATTTCAAAAGCTTTTATTCTCTTCTTGTTTAAACTGTTTATAATCCATGTTTCACATCCATACTTTGTTACACTCCAGACAAATAACTTCAGGAAACACTTCCTGACACTTAAGTCTATAATCGATGTTAGCAAAGTTCTCTGCTTCACTAATGCTTTTTTGCCATTGCCAGTATACATTTTATATCTTCTCTACTTCGACCATAATCAGTTATTTTGCTGTCTAGATAACAAAACTGATCCACTACTTTCAGTCTCGTTTTCCTAATCTAATTCCATCAGTATCACCTCATTTAATTCCTCTAAGTGTCCGCCCGTGGTAGCTGAGTGGTAGCTGGCACGGTAGCTCAGCGTCTTCGGTCAGAGGGCTAGTTGCCCTCTGTAATAAAAAAAAACTGAGTTAATTAACCAACAACAAACTCAAACGGGTGTCTTTCGACGTCCGCCCAGAACGGATACAACGAACAAAAACGAACTAAATTAGATTAAAAAGAAAACAAAAATAAATAAAAAAAGTGGTCAGAGCGACGGAATGTCATACCTAACGGCCCGGGTTCGATTCCCGGCTGGGCCGGAGATTTTTCTCCGCTCATGGAGTGGGTGTTGTGCTGCCCTTACCATCATCATTTCATCCCCATCGACACGTAAGTCGCTGAGTTGGCGTCACCTCGAAAGACTTCCACCAGGCGAACGGTCTACCCGACGGGAGGCCCTACACACACGGCATTTCAATTTTCCTTTCATCTAAATTCCATTATCCTTCTTTTTGGTTTTCGTTAATGTTCATCTTATATCTTCCTTTCAAGATACTATCCATTCGGTTCAACTGATCTTCCAACCCTTTTCTGTCTCTGACAGAATTACAATATCATCGGAAAACCTAGAAGTTTTTATTTCGTCTCCCTGGACATTAACACCTTCTCCATATTTTTCTTTGGTTTCATTCACTGCTTGCTCAATGTACAGATTGAGTAACATAGGGGACAGGCTACAATCTTCGTGACAAAAAATAAACCCATTTTTTTTTAAATTTATTTTGTCGCTACCAGTTTCAACGCTTCATTGCGTCATCTTCAGGCTGTCTTTGATGCGGTACAAAATAAGTTAAAATCATAAGGACGGCTGTAGGTGTTTTTTTTTTTTTTTTTTTTTTTTTTTTTTTTTTTTTTTTTTTTTTTTGTCACGATAGTAAACGGCCGTCGTCCCAGAGACCTCCTGCTAATAGGATGAACATACAAAAGGCTACAATCTTGTCTCACTCCCTTCTCAACCACTCTTCCCTTTCATGCCCCTCAACTATTAAAACTGCAGTCTGGTTTCTATACAAGTTGTAAATAGTCCTCCACTGACTGTATTTTATCCCTGCTACTTTCAGAATTTCGAAGAGAATATTCCAGTCGTCATTGTCAAAAGCTTTCCCTAAGTATATAGTTGCTTTAAACGTAGGTTTGTCTTTCCTTGAATTATATTCTAAAATACGTCATAGGGTCAGTATTGCCTCATGTGTACCTACATTTCTTTGAAATCGATACTGATCTTTCCCGAGGTGGTCTTCTACCAGGATTTTCATTTTTCTGTAAAAATTCGTGTTAGTATTTTGTAGCCATGATCAGTTTTGACATTTTAATTCATAATTTATTTACTACTGACTCAATTCGCAACATATTTTGCAGACAGTATCCACATATATACCACTACACGGACCTGCAACAGCATATCGTTGTACGACGCATAGTTCAAGTGATATGACGTATGACGTCATATACATTCAGATGGGTGAAAAACTAGCTTAACATTTTAACTGATTTGTAAAGCAATCAGACGTTCCAAGCTCTTATACATAAGGGAGTTCGATCCTGTGGCGAATCTGGAGTTGGATTTTGAGGGGGGGGGGGGGGGTTACTGCTAACTTTAAAACAACCACGAATTGGGTCAAACGGAGCACTAAAAGCATCGTTTGCACTTTTACGCCGCGCGTAAGTATGAACACAACTAAGAAACTGCCTTTTACCACTCATGCAGACTCTTCCACTTCACCACTCGTTCTGCAGGGGAAGCAGGTTGGGTGAAATAGGCGGTGAAGTGTTTTATGCACATATTTCATTGTGAAAGCATTTTTGAAGCTAAATCTATGAAAATTGGTATGTGGCGTCTTGTTTGGAAATGAAAGAAAAAACGTGTTTCACTGTTTTTGGAAAACCAACCCCTAAGGGGGTCAAATAAGGCCTGGCTGAGATTTTCACTCTGCAGCGGAGTGTGTGCTGCTATGAAACATCCTGGGAGATTAAAACTGTGTGCTGGACCGATACTCGAACCCGTTACCTTTCGCGGGCAAGTGCTCCACAAGTTCTGCAAGGTTCGCAGGAGAGCTTCTGTGAAGTTCGGAATGAAGGAGACGAGGTATTGGCGGAATTAAGGCTGTCGGGACGGATCGTGTGTCGTGCTTGGATAGCTCAGTTGGTAGAGCACTTGCCCGCGAAAGCAAAGATGCCGAGATCGAATCTCGGTCCGGCACAGAGTTTTAATCTGCCGGGAAGGTTCAGGGTCAGACTGTTTCACTGACTCATCATCGCCCAGCCGAAACCGCTATGGATAGAAACTTGAAATTTGGAGAGGGTGTGAATCTTATACTGTAGATATCGTTTAAGTAGGGATCATTCGAAATTGAAGACAAAAAAGAGGGTGAAATAGGGGACGGAAGGCTTTCTCAAAATATGTCGCAATTAAGGCAGTTCTGAAGCTAGAACTACTAAAATTAGTATTTGGTTTCTCGGTCAGAAGTAAAAAAATACACGTTTCAGCAATTTTGGAAATTCAACCACTAAGTGGGGAAAATAGTGAACGTTTTCTGGAAATAATTCATTATCACTATTTAAAAACAGTCGTAGGTTGCACAATATTCATTATTTCAGAACAACTAACCTATTTTAAAGCTAAATCTATGAAAATGGATGTTAATTAAAAAAAAGTTTCACTTTTTTGGAAATTCAGTGCCTTAAGGGATTGAAAGAGGGGATAAAAGGTTTTATAAAATTATTTCATTATGGAAACGTTTTCAAAGCTAAATCTTTGGAAATTAGTATTGGAATTCTCTGTTAGAAATTAAAAAAATATATATATTTGTTTACTCTTTACAGAAATTCAATCCTTTAGGGCGTAAAATTGTTAGGAAAATATTTCGTTACATTAAAAAAATTGTAAAGCTTAGCCTACGAAATGGGTACGAGTATTTCACTCCTAGGTTAGCTATAAAGAAGTATGTGTTTCAATGGAAATATGATCACAAGAATGCAAACGGCAAGATTAACAGAATCCTTGAATTATAGCTCCTGGAATTGCTTTTTGGTCAGAATTACATTCGGAAAAGATCATGCATATATGGCCTCCATTAGCGTGAAACGTTTAGAAGGTGTTGCAATTTGTGAACAATATAAAAATTTGATTAAAGAAAAACAAAAAAAATCTGTGCAGAGGATACAGACTACGCGTGAAAAGTATCGGGTGCTGAGCTAGTATGTGATATAGATGGAACTACGGTTCGTGATACAAACACGTGGGGTCGCAGAGATTAAAATCTGCTAAACCCGAACGTTGAGGGGATTTCCTCAATTTTACAACAGAATAAATACCGTTCGCACACTTGCGTTGATCGAAACGTTGAACTAACTTTACCGAATTGCCTGTGCAGTCGAGGATATGGCTCTTGGGGTAATATTGTATAAGACTCTTGTAAATTCCTGTAGTGGACTATATTAGAGGTCATATCAGTTCAAGTGGGAGGTAATGAGGAGGTACATTAGCAGTCGCAACCATGAACGGACTGACAAAGAAATCGAAATCAGTTTTCGACGTGCAAAGTCTTGACATTTCTCTGAGAATTGGTGACGAAATTTTTCAATTACTGAAACGAAGGTAATCATGTCTGGTCGAGAAATGACTGCCTTGAGCTGTGAGAAATGTTCTATGTCATGAACTAGAAGCTGATTTTTCCACAGGATTAACTTCTGTTTTATAGCAGCAATATAGTCGGCCATATATGTAAATCATCCTCCCCTTGGATTAAGAGACTTGATGAAATCAAATAACTGGTGACGTCGACCATAAGAGATTTTGTCACTCCCCTATTTTTCTTTTAACTCTTCTTTGCCTAATGAAGTCGTCTTTGTGCCTGGTGGTGTAACGACGTTCCAATGAACGTTTTTCACAGCTCATGATAGTGCGATGGTGTATAAGCAATTTGCATGGCGTTCAAAGAGCGATTTCCATTTAGCAGTGAATTATGTGACTTCTCCACTTTTTCTTTCAAGTGCGTAGACGCAGTGGTGTTCCTCATTCAGAACGTAAATCTAATTTAGCACAGTCGGTGTTGTCGGAAAAATGTGACAAGGCGACTGGCTCTCTCTAGCGGCGTCCGGCTGCTGACTCGCTTTTCATTTCCTGTTCTCCACCGCTCGCCCCTCAGCGCCATTTGTCCAGACCGGCTCTAAATATAACCAACTCACTTTTCTTAAAATATATAGAATTCAATCAGTAGCTTTATTCAGTTTGGTGCAAAAATGGCTTATTAAAATAATGTTAACGTTTCCTTTGTCTTACAAGAAATTATGAAAAAGATGTAAGAAATGTTTTCAAATGTAGTTTTAGACATGAACTGTTAGCATATATACTAGGTGTCGAAGACTTTCTCACACCAAACGCTGACTGGAAATATCTTGTATGATGAGGGGCCCCATCATCTGCAGGTTGACAGAAACTGTTCCGTCAGTGGAGGCGCGTCTATTTGGTAAAACATCCACACCTTCACCTCCGTGCGACTCATCGCCTGCCCCGGGTGGGTCCTGCACCTGTCCTAGAGAGAGGAGGCGTGTTTCAGCCCGAATCAATGGAGCGCTCTGTTCGTTCAGAGGCAGGTCTCCGTGCCGGCGCTGACGCACGGCGTGGTAGGAGGTCCACAAAACCTCAGGTGTTGGTGGGGATGTTTTGCACTTTTCCAGAGAATGGGTGGGAGGAGGAGAGGGGGGAGGGCGTGCGTCGGTTACTCCTACCTGCACGACATCCCGACTAGGAAATTCATCACTTGGTCCGTCTAAACGCCAAACGCATCCAGTTTGTCGCTCGGCCAGTTGGTACGTGCGTAGAGCGCTTTCAAAAGTTGCGAGCTGCGGCCGTATTGGCTGGCCAGCTCTTGTGACGTCACATCCCCGAACCACGGGTTCGTGGCGCCTCAGTTAGCGGGCTGTATCCAGCGATTGCGGTTCGAAACTTCTAATCTGCACAGTTCCAGGTTCCTCACTTCGAATTTATCCAGCCGGGTTTAGTTTGTGAGAATGGCGTGCTTGTAGGTGTCGTTTTGATGTGATCTATGGTGCTCTCTGGTGGTGTGTTTATGTGTTGTGTGGCAGGTGATGTATTTGGTTTAGTTTGCTTGTGTGGCGTGTTTATAGGTAGCGTATTGTTGCGGTCGGTGGTTCTCTCTGGTGGTGTGTTTATGGGTAGCGTGTTATGTGGCGTATTGGGTTCATTTGCGCGGTAGCATTGCACGTGTGTGGTGTCGATAGTGCCTGTGCTTTTAGCGGAATATTTTTCAGTTAATTAACGGTTTTGGTTTTGTTATGTTGACGTTATTGTAGTTTGTTTCTGTTCGTCGTGTGTGAATTTTGGTAAATTGCATTGTTCGTGTCTTTGATAGATATGGATATGACTGACAATGTCAACAGTTTTCGGTTGTTGGCGATGATGGGGGACACTGCGTTGTCTCTAACAAAGTTCCTTCAACTATTCGGATTTGTGGAAGAAGTCGTGAAGAAATGAGGCTTACTAATGTTCCAGCATCTCGGACCAGGGACGGCTTTATGTGGAGATGTCTTAAGAATACCTTGTCAAGGGAAGTGTTCGATTCCATTTTGATTCTTTTTTGTGGTAGTATTAAGTGTGGTGGTTGCGAAAGTTCTGAGGTTTATAGTGTGGTATCGGTAGTTTCTGTTGACCTATATAACTCAAGGGAAGTGTTCGATTCCAGTGGATATTGTTTTTAGTTGATTTTGGGAAGGTTGTTGTCGTTTTATTTTATCGTTTTTGTCGTCTGGTTTAGTGGCGTGTGTTTATTTGTAGTTTGTCTCCACCCAAAAACCCCTAATTTCCTCCGCTTGTCCCGTTAATTTCACTACATTTTTGGAGGAATATTGTGTCTGAGTGTTTTTCGATCTATTTTTATGTTTGTTGTCATGTTTACGTAATGACGTCATAGTCGCGATATGGGAGTTGTGAATGGTCGTTTCCGCCATATTGGTGACGTCATTGGTCAAAGAAGACGGGTGGAATCGGACGTTTCCGATAACCCATGTTTCCTTTGTGGGCTCTATGGAAGACGGTGAATGACCGACAGTATATGGTACACTTGTGAGAATTTGCGACGTACACGCACTGAATACAAGGGGGTGTTAAAACATAGGACCTTGTGTATTTAGTTATTTCGACAACATACATTACTTTCAGGGCATATGCAGAAGTGCGTTGGCTCGTAATAGTCATGCTGCCTCGTAATAGTGGCATGCTCTTGCTAACTGAATAACATATTTGAATCATATCGTACACTGCAGATTGGTACTGTATGACATTAATCTGCCATGTACGTAATGCAACCAATTCTGTTCAATACCGCCTCATTAGTTGTGTGATATACCCATCTAATCTTCAGCATTATTCTGTAGTACCACATTACGGATACTTCTATTCTCTTCTTGTCCAAACTATTTATCATCCATGTTTCACTTCCACGCATGGCTACACTCCATACAAATACTTTCAGAAACGACTTCCTGACACTTAAATCCATACTCAATGTTAACATATTCCTCTTCTTCAGAAACGCTTTTCTTGCCATTGCCAGTCTACATTTTATATCCTCTCTACTTCGACCATCATCAGTTATTTTGCTCACCAAATAGCAAAACTACTTAAGTACTTTAAGTGTCTCATTACCTAATCTAATTCCCTCAGCATCACCCGATCTAATTCCACTACATTCCATTATCCTCGTTTTGCTTTTCTCGATGTTCATCTTATATCCTCCTTTCAAGACACTGTCCATTCCGTTCAGCTGCTCTTCCAGGTCCTTTGCTGTCTCTGACAGAATTACAATGTCATCGGTGAACCTCAAAGTTTTAATTTCTTCTCCCTGGATTTTAATACCTACTCTGAATTTTTCTTTTGTTTCCTTTACTGCTTGCTCAATATACAGATTGAATGACATCGGGGAGAGGCTACAATTCAGTCTCACTCCCTTCCCAACCACTGCTTCCCTTTCATGCCCCTCAACTCTTATAACTGCCATCTGGTTTCTGTACAAATTGTAAGTAGCCTTTTGCTCCCTATATTTTACCCCTGCCACTGTCAAAATTTGAAAGAGTATTCCAGTCAACATTGTCAAAAGCTTTCTCCAAGTCTACAAGTGCTAGAAACATATGTTTGCCTTTTCTTAATGTACCTTCTAAGATAAGTTGTAGGGTCAGTTTTGCCTCATGTGTTCCAATATTTCTACAGAGTCCAAACTGATCTTCCCTGAGGTCAGCTTCTACCAGTTTTTTCATTCGTCTGTAAAGAAATTGCATTAGTATTTTGCAACCATGACTTATTAAACTCATTGTTCAGTAATTTTCACATCTGTCAACACCTACTTTCTTTGGGATTGGAATTATTATATTCTTCTTGAAGTCTGATGGTATTTTGCCTGTCCCATACATTTTGCTCACCAGATGGTAGAGTTTTTTCAGGATTGGTTCCCCCAAGGCTGTCAGTAGTTTTAATGGAATGTTGTCCACTCCCGGGGCTTTGTTTCGACTTAAGTCTTTCAATACTGTGACAAACTCTTCACACAGTATCATATCTGGCATTTCATCTTCATCTACATCCTCTGCCATTCCATAATATTGAACTCAAGTACATCACCCTTGTATAGACCCTCTATATACTCCTTCCACCTTCCTGCCATTTATTGCCTGTTTTGGTCCCTGTCAAGGGGAGATCTAAATGAGGGGGTGGGATGGAAGTGGCCTATAAGAAACGAAAGAAAGAATTGCAGATAGTGAGAAATTACTAATTTTAGTAAAGAAAAATACTATTTCTAATTTGTCTGCTGTTGTGCAGGCAGGGAGTGTATCATACAGTTGTGGTGTGTCCTAGTAACTATGTAGATCCTATCCTGAGGCAATCACATTAAGCACCTACTGCAGATACTTTTGGCCAATGGCCAATGATGCTACATTATGTGCAGAGGGTGCTGTGACAGAGGCAGAGATACATTTGTGTCTAGCTGCTGTGAACCACCTATCTTCTTGGAAAATTGGGAGCTTGTTTATCTCTTATCAATTGTGTTCCCAGACAGTAACATTGCCACTGAAATGCAGCTTTAAGTCAAAAGTAAATTACAGTATTGTGTTCAGACTGAGCTATTTTTAACCAAACAACTGTAGGATACTGTGACATGGTAGCGACTGAGTTAGATCTATTTGTACGTTTTTGGATTAGTGTTGGGCCAGATTCAGAGCAGCTGCCTCACTTCAGTATTTCTGGAAAAAGAAGTGCAGTAAAAGAATGTTGGATTTGAGGTAGGTGAATGCTAGTCTAAGTAAAAGTGAAAAGACGAGTTCTTAGGTGTCTGTGGATGCCCCTAATGGCATTCCCAAGAGAGTTAAAGAGCTCAAAGTCTAGGGTAATCCAGAGGGTCCTGCATTTACTGACTTTGGGATATGGGGCTTACATATAGTGATTGCTGACTTAGCTGGGTTGTACTAACATGCAAGAGCTTTACAGTGTTTATTTAAAAACATTCTGTCCCACCTTGTTGATTTCAACAATATTGCAATCACATCTGTTTTCCCACAGATGTTTTGCACTGTTTGGTGAATGGAAAATAAAATGGTGAGAGTCTGGGCTCAGAAAATATTAAGGGCTGTTTAATAATGTGTGAAGGAAGTAGGAACACACGTAGGTAAAATCGGAACCTAAGGTAACTATCAAAATTCCTAAGAGTCTTAGCTGCCTCTTGCTGAAAGCTCATTTAAAATGTTTTAAAGACTGGATGCACAGACTGAGTCATTTCTGACTAAATTTGAGTCATATACTCCCTTACCTCAATTTACCTATACTGCCCTCCAGTCTATGGTCAGAATTTATTAGAAAATTTGTCAAACAAGGAGACTGGCTTCAAAATAGATCTGAATGACGAGATTAATTAGTTGCAACTTCCATGAAAGTGGACATCAGGCACAGAACCAAACAGGCTTGTTCTGCTTAGTTGGAAGGAGCTCGCCATCAGAGACCCTGGCAGTCATTGGCAATTCTTTCACAATTGGCCACTTACCTTCATCTCAGTCTCATTCAACGAAACAGAAATGGTATGAGGTTGAAGAATCAGGCACTCAGAGTTGCAATTTGGTATCTCATGATATCATGTACTAAATATGGTCATTCTTTTGCTACAGTTAATCCATTCATTATTCAGAAAGGTGTTGATGTAATTGCTGACCCAGTGAAATCTTGATTTTGTCTACATAATGAGATTTTGTTTTTTGAAACCAATAATTATTTTAAAGCCCAACAATTACATAAACCTTCTCCCCACCATAGCTATACTGTTCATGTTGAGGACCATCAAACACAAAATTCTTCTTGTGTTGTTAGTTACACATGGATGCTTGATTGTCTGACTGAGGGAGAAATCCATAATACCTCTCTGATCAGGTCATCACTGTAGTCCATCAGGCAATGTAAATGGTTAATGCCACCTTACTCCTATACACTTTTGATCAAGTTGTGCTTCCATCAAAGATCAAAGCAGGTTATGAAGTTATTACAGTCTGACCATACATTTTAAGTGTGATGCTTTGCTACTAGTGTCAACATTAAAACCACACTCTAATGTCCTGTAAAAACACTGTAAAATGTGTTACTTGTTGTAGGAATGCTCATGAGGATGATTGCCCACCTCTTCCTCCCCACTGTATCAATTGTAACGGAGACCATGACACCTCATCACGAGAATGTCCTGTGCCTCTTGAAGAGCAGACTGTCCAGGAAATCCACGTGAAGGAAAAAGTACCTTACCATGTTGCTCGCAGGTTGTTGGCTAGTCAAAAGCCCTGTGATTTACCATATGGCACTTACAGTACCATTCTTGCCATGCCTCGTACCACAAATGACATGGTCATTCAGACTTGTGACCTTACACTATCGAAATATAATCCACCATCATGGAATCCGTTTAGTAACTGGTACGTTTTAAACTAGCCTGGTTGAAAGTACCTATGCAGAAGCTGCCAAACTACTGCTGTCATACTGGCATGATCTTCTAGTCAGCAGATACACATGCCATTTGTCTGCCATGCTCGGCCGCTCTTCCTATGCCTCCTTCAATGACTGCTTTGACTGCCAGTTTGGGGAGTGTCTCTCTTCTGTTACCTCCTGTAGTTAACTTTCAGCTATTGCTCTGGCAGCTTAACTTCATGCTACCCTCCGCTTTCCTCATTGGTGTGAACCATTCACCACCTTCACTTCGTGTAGCAGCCCATGTTCACCTTGGACCTCATTGGCTTCCTAAAGAACCTAATCCAAATTCTATCTATTGATGTAAGTTTCTCGAACATCACTGGGAACTTCGTGAAAGTACATTTGTGTACACAATGGCACTCAGACTGACTGTGGTTCAGGTGTGCCTTTATCATTGTCACTGAAGATTTTTGGTATTGGCTTCCAGAGCACTGCTTAGTGTTTACAGCAGAGCTCTTTGCACTGTATTGGGATACACTGTACATCCGGCAACACAGGCTTGTCAATTGTCATCTGTTCAGATTCCCTCTGTGCCCTTCCAAGTCTGTGTGTGTTGTACACAGTTCAGCCTTTAGCGCAACAGGTCCAAGAAAGATTCCAGTTCCTCAGTCTCGAGGGAGCCACTCTGACAATTAGTAGGTCCTCAGTGACGTCATCTGACTGGAAACAAGGCTGCTGATGCTGCTGCCGAGGCTTCAGTACACCTACCTTGGCCCACTAGTTCTTCCAAACTGATGATCTCCATGTTGCCGTCTGTCGGCAGGTGGTGTCACTTTGGCACCACCTCTCATCTTCCCTTTATGGCAACAAGGTCTGGGGAAAACAACCTCTCACAGTGGCTTGGCTGACCTCCTCTTGGCCCTTTCTGAGAGATCATTTTAGCTATCACCTTTTTAGGCCATCACCTTTTGTTAATTGGAGAACCATCACCACATTGTGTTCATTGTCATCAACCATTGACAGTTTGCCATTTTAGGACCAAATCCCCTTTCTTTTAAGCACTTAAATTCTAATGTATGTTTTCCATCTGAGTTATCAGCCATTTTAGCAAGTGACACATGAGCTGTTGACTGCATTTTACATTTATCCATCCAAGATGGCTGGCCGCTTGTTGGTGGGTTCGTGCTTGGCTGCCACAGGGCCCCAGCTGTTGCAGCATCTTTTACCTTCCATGCATCATGTCTATCCTCTATCAGTTCTTATTTCTGTCTCTTGGGTAACATGTATGGGATGTTTTGGAAATGTATTCTGCAGTTTCAGCAGTCAGGATAAGAATACTCTGCACTGTTTTTTGTTCTTTTGTTTTTCTTTGTTAATCACCACCTATCCGCCCCCCCCCCCCCCCCCCCAGCTTTGGCGTTTGAGGATCTTCTTCTTCTTCTTCTTCTGCTTCTTCTTCCCTGTGTGCTCCTAAAGGCTGGCCCATGTGTCTGATGCATAACAGGTGATGGGGTAACATGTAATTCACAGTCCCAGGTCGACAGGTAGGATTCGCAAGTAACCCTGAAACAGGCCAGGCCTGGGGAGGGGTGACTGCCTGAGCTGCTACCTTCCCAAATTGCTGATTTGTCCCTCTGTGAGGTGTTTGGGAGGTGTGACCTGAGGTATGAACCCCTTCTCAAGGGGCTCCCAGTAGGAAGAGTGCACCATCGGAGATGCTGGCAATCGCAGGGGATTTTCTGACAGTGAGCCAATCATCTTCACAGTCAGTGGCTATGAAACATAAATGGAAGTTAGCTAGCATTTCAAAGACCCTCCCAACTGCACTATGGTTCCTCGTGGATTCGTGTACTGAAGATGGTCAGTCCTTCGCTACGTTAAATATGTTTGTTATTCAGAAAGGTGTTAATGCAGTTGTGGTGCTGTGAAATGCTGCTCTCATTTATGCAGATGCACTTTGCTTTTGGAAACTACTTCTGATACTCAAGCACATGAACTGCTTGCAGCTTCGCTTGATGGCTATCCTATTTGTGTCGAGGCCCATTGAACACTGAATTCCTCCCATGTTGTTATTTACACTTGGTTGCTCGATGGTCTGACTGAGGCAGAAATCCAAATGCACCTCTCTGATAAGGGTGTCATTGCAGTCCATTGGGTGATGAGAAAAGTAGATGTCTCTTTAGTGCCCACATGCACTCATTTTTTCACCTTGGGTAGAGTGGTGCTTCCATTGGAGATCAAAGAAGGTTATGAAGTTATCACAGTCAAACTGTTATTGAATCAATGTGTTGATGTGCAGCATGAAAACAAGAAAAAGTTCAGAAAAGGTACTTAGGGATTACAATTACTAAAATTGGAACTGTTACACATGAAATTTTGTGGGAAGGTGAAGCAGTCTGTGTTTCACTGGCCAAACACTGAGAAGAATCAACATGTTGACTAAACACACTGCCTACACTATGCTTGTCGATTCTGTACTGGAATATTGCTTTGTAATAAGGGATCCTTATTGGACAGAAATGACAGAGGCTAGTGAAAAGGTGGCTGACAGACATAGTGCCTGGAAAGTTGTCATCCATCACATAGCTGTTACCACACAGCCTAATTTGTGTGTGCTGAGAGATAGAGATAGACATCAATCATTCAATGACCAGTGGGATAAATTTTTAATTTTTTATGCATGTGGTCCATAAAAAACTTATTTTGAGGGAATCGCTCCCTTTCAGCATTAATACCATTTGTTCTTGAACTCCACTGATCACATTTTCATAGTCCATCAATTTTAAAGTGAAACTGAGAAAAAAATTTTACCAGCCAATGTAAAATTTTTAAAAAATCTGATGAGTTGTGTGTAAACTGTGTGTTTACCTGAAAGACTGCATCCACAAAAGATAATACAAGGCTATGTATTATATAATAATGCTGAAAAAAATACACACTCTCCTTTGATTTTTAGTTATACAGACGTTAGGTGTGGTCTAAGACAAGTGCCTGGGTCTAATGTCCGTAACAGCAGAAATCACAAAGCACAGAGATGTTGACATCGAAGCCAGTGTCATGCACCTACTCTGTTGACACTGACAGCATCAATAACAGTAGTAAGTGTGTAAACAGTTTGCACCTAAGTCTTTATTCTGTACTTCAGGAACTTCATCTTGCAGTGGTGTACTGGAATTAAAGGGAAGTTTGCCACTCTTCTCACTTTGTCGCCATTTTTAACATTATCACCATTTGTCATATTTTTAAATTTGCAAACTTGTTAATATGCATTCTTCCAAAAAGAGTGAAAAAAACTATTCACTTTTGTTTCCAAGTTCGTGTTAGTGTATATTCATTTAACTTTTTGGAATGTATAAATATGTATCTACACCCATAGTCTTCAAAGCTTTGTGATGTGCACGACAGAGAGTATGTCGCATTGTACCTGTTACTAGGGTTTTTTCTCCATTCCACCCATATATGTAGTACGAAAACAATGCTCATTCCCTGTAATTCCTACGGCAGCAATATGAAGAGGGTTGTAGTACACTTCTGGAGCCATCATTTGAAGTAACTTACAGAAACTTTGTTAGTGGACCCTCTTGGGATTGTTCATGTCTTAGTGTCTGCCAGTTGCCTTTCTTCAGTGTCTTTTTGATTCTCTCCCTTGAGTCAACCTTGTGACAATTTGTGCTGCCCTGTTCTGTATGCATTTCACATTCCCTGTTAGTCCTGTTTGATATGTCTCTTGTACACCTTGTGTATGGATTGTATTTCCCCAGTATTGAAGTCTACTGCATGATTTACTGATGACTCGATGTGGTTTTCATTCCTCACCCTATGAACTTTTGCACACAGGTAGTCCTATTGGTTGATCTATTACTCCTGTAACTCATCGCTATTACAGTCATAAGATAGTGTAAAATTTAACCTCAGGGAGTTCTGAAAATTCAGATAGTTCCTTCCCAATTTTTTGTATTTTTTAAAATATAGTGTGCTACTGTTAGTAGTATCAAATATTCCTGTGATAATAATTTTAATGTAGTAACAAATCTGCTGCCATGATACTCTGTTCCATTTCAAAAATTAACTTTCCAAGATGGGGAAATGCCAAAATTTTTAGTGACTGTCTTGAGAACACAGCTTTAAAAGTAAAATCCCTCCATGTGGAAAATGTTGGTGAAAGTTAACTACTTTGCAGTGTTTGTTCCTGCCCCATTAATTATGAGGCAAAAGTTTTTCAGGCAGTGTGTAACCAATCACTTTCAATAAAATGTAAGTGTAATTTGGAAGTTAATTGTGGACCTTTGCAGTTACATTTACAGCATTCAGATCAAATAAAATCATGAAATTCAGTGTGTAGGCCAATAAGTGGACATTACAAATGATGGATTGTGCACCATCGCTGAGTTAATTTCGATAATGAAATTGGTTACTCCATGGATTTTTCAAATGACATTTGTAATGTTAAGATGATAATCCCTGAACATTTTCCACTTCAGTCTAAGAAAATGAGATACATAATAACTGATTGACTGGCAGCCTATGGCCGGGAACATACGTTATAAATAGCATGTTAATCGTATTAGACATGAAGTTTTGGTCAAACTATCGGTGTTAAGGATGAAAATGAATTACAGACAACCATTTTGTCATGGGCTAAGGGGGATCATTGCATATTAAACTAGCATCTTCATCTGCAAAGCTGATGGGAAAATATCACATCATAAATTTCTGAAGCCGGCTTGATCCTAAATAAATGCCTTATGCCGGGATCATATGAAAACATTTTCTCCCTCCTCTCCAGGGGGGCACACGTTCTTCTGTGGGTTTGTGCATGGTGCCCATGGGCCCCTGGGCTGTTGTTGCCCCTTCCTCCTCCCTGGGCTGCATTTCCTTCACAGTGCCCCTCACTCCCTGTCCTTGCTCCTTCCCCTACACCTTTGCCTATCCTCTCTCTGTTCTTACTTATGTTGATCTGGCTGTTCACCTTGATTCTTGTGTTCCTTGTTTTATTTAAGTTGCCCCTTAATTCTCATCGTTCCTTTTTGGCATTTTTGGTCCCTCTTTGGGAATTCGACCTTGAATTCTGAATTTTCTGTCTGTAGTGTGAACCATTTGGGAAAGAACTCCCTCCCTTGAGTCTATAGTCTGAATTCCTCTCCACCCTTCCTTCTCTACTTCCTTCCTCGTCACAGCCCATCTCCGCTCCACAGGTCACCAGTATGTGCAGCCAGTCTGTGTGGTAGGGCTGTTATGTACACATCTGGCTGAGCCTCCTGACAACACAGGGCTCACACTTCTGGTAGCAGTGCTTTTGCCTCTACATGTATGCATAGGAGTGGTTGCTTGTCATTCTGGAGCATCAAAACTCCCAGCAAAGGCCACTGTGTGCCTGGGTGGTGCCCATGGGGATGACCCCTGATCAGAGGGTGGTATCAGGGCAGATGATATCCATATGAAACATATCAAGCTCCAAAAATCTGGGCATTCTCCTGTGGCTGTCTCTGCAAGAGGTAAAAGATCATTGACCACTGCTTCTTAACACTCTGTGGCATTCACTTCCCTGGCTACACCATGGAGGGGACCAGGTTCGCTGAGTTGTGGTGAAACACTTTCCCCACTACCTAATCTGTATTAGGATGGACAAGGATACATCCACCACCACAAAGTCATTATCTTTTGAGGAAATACTGGAGACAAGATCGGCGAACTGGAATTTCTCAGTACAGTGCAGTTGAGTTCCCTGTAGATCAAAACTACTACTGCCACCCAGTCTGCAGCTCTTCCTGCTTGTGAAAATATTGGTGATGCCCCAGTGTCCATTACACCTCAGCATGGTACAGAAAGTCGTTTCTCATATGGACATTATCCTTCAGACTGATAAGGAACTCGGAGGCAATTTGGAATGACAGGGCATTCATTTTGTGCAGGAAGGTCATAAGGACAAATACACCAATAACCACCTTTCTTCTGGCATTTGAGGGAGATACCCTCCCAGAGCAGGTCAAAGTTGTGTGTTACTGGTGTGATATGAAGCCGTACATTCCCCACCCTTGAAGTCCTTTGCATGCTTGCATTCTGGGCAATGTACAGCAGATAGTCCATGTGGTGACTGAGGACACCCACCTCAAGAGGTGAGCCTGTGTTCCACCAGCTACGCATGTTATCATGACCATCAGTCTGCGTGCCCACCCAATTCCCCACCTTACAAAAAAGAAAAGGAGATAAGAGTATAAGTTGCTGGATTGTTTCTTACACTGAGGCTTCACAGAAATTTGACCACCTCCATTCTGTGTCAGTGACATCAACTTTTGACTCTGTTATATCCTTTCCTCTCCTCCCTCTTCGTTAGCCAAACTTGTCACCCTCTCCTCTCCCCAAACCCAGCTGAAGTAGTGGCCCTCTTCTTCAGCAACTGCTGCTAACGAGGCTCCCTCCCAGAAACCCTCCCCTGTGGTGTGTCTCAGGCAAGAGGCCTGCCACCACAACCAGTTGGCACACAGTCTGTGTGCCTCAAAGTCCTCCCACTGTCTTTCAATTATGGTTCTCGTAGAATCCTGCTTTAGCTCAGTGCCTGGACATCCTCATCCTGAGAAGGAGGAGGAGGAGGAGGAGGAGGAGGAGGAATAGGAGGAGGACAAAAGCCTCCAGTGCTGCTGATGGTGTTTTCTTCCCACTCCCAATGTGAATCTGGCCTCTTATTTATGGACCTCACCCCGATGCCTTTGGTGATGGATGGTGACCCACTGATTTGATGGGCTCCACATCATTTGCTCCCATTTGGATATGCACGTTATGCTTATTCAAAGGAAATGTAATGGATACTACTGTCACTTCCTAGAGTTAATCCAGGGGGATCGCAGCTCTTTGGTGAGTTCATGCTTGGCTACCATAATGCCCAAGCCTTACATGCTGCATGTATATCCTCTTGCCATACTTCTTCCCCTGCCTTTGGCAACATGTCTGGAATGTTTCTGGAAAAATGTTCTGCGTATTTGATGGCGGATATTAGAACAGTCTCTCCATTGTTTTTCATTCTTTTTTTGTTTCCTCATTCCCCTTCTACTATCCTTCCTCCACTTCAGTGTTTGAGGATCTTCTTTCCTTTCTTTCTTTCTTTCTTTCTCTTTCTTTCTTTCTGCCTCACACACTCACTCACACACACACACACACACACACACACACACACACACACACACACACACACACACACACACACACACACACGCCTAAGTACTTAAATACATACAAAATAATGAGTGATAAAAAGTTTCCATTAGAAGGACATACAGTCCAGCTTCAGTATGCCAATTGGGCAAACTCACCACGAGCACTGAAACAATCATCCCTCCAGTGCACTCGGTTCAAGATACCTATTTTGTAAAAAAATCATGTCCTGTAATGTAAGGGAGTTCATAACTGTTGCCACACATCCCTATCCAACAGGAACTGTCAACACTTTGAGGCTCTGAAACTTCCTGGCAGATTAAAACTGTGTGCCGGACTGAGACTCGAACTCGGGACCTTTGGAGGAAGTAGTTGTGATACTATTTTGTACCTCCACAATGTGTCTAGAGAAACCTTTAGCAATGCTTGTATCAGAACAGAGTGATGACCATGCTGTAGAGGAACATTATTAAATTTCTGTGAAATTGTGGCAAAGGTTGGATATTCCTGACGGACAGAAAAGTAATTTGGAGGTGCTAGGAGAACTTAGAAAAACGGACGCAGTTGCTGTAATACTTAACTTTAATCCATAATTGGAGTACATCGCTCTTGACGGTACATTAATATGCTCAATATAAACTGGTAATGGCGCCTTGCTAGGTCGTAGAAAATGACGTAGCTGCAGGCTATGCTAACTATCGTCTCGGCAAATGAGAGCGTATTTGTCAGTGTAGCATCAATAGCAAAGTCGACTGTACAACTGGGCCGAGTGCTCAGACGTGTCTCTAGATCTGCCGTGTGGTGGCGCTCGGTCTGCAATCACTGACTGTGGCGACACGCGGGTCCGACGTATACTAGTGGACCGCGGCCGATTTAAAGGCTACCACCTAGCAAGTGTGGTGTCTGGCGGTGACACCACAGTTTTCTTATAAGCTTGTTGTTTGAAGTAAAGCTTATTTTGTTGCCAATGTAGTGAAGACACTAACCCATGTATCTGTCACAATGCTCCCTGTTTGCTCAGAATTATTTGTTGCTAGGTAGTCAATTATGCTTTTGCAACAATTTACACTTAAAGTGGGCATCTGAACTAATAATTATTGTTATAAATACTACTTTGAGAAACCTTTGGGTATAATCTCAGATGACATACCTACAGTCGACTTGCGACGTGTATTTTAGCCAACATATGGAAGATAGATTGAAGTCGTCACCATCTGTAATTGTTTGACTTGGGGTACCTATTTGTAAGGAATGAACACTTCTTTGAGCTGTTCAGCATCTCATTCAGGTGGTTGGTAAAATGAGCTATGTAATTATTAATTTTCTTTGAGTTGTCAAATACAACCTATCCATACTAATTCACAAGAACTGTCTACATAAATTTCACTACAAGGTAAATTACTACTGACAGCAATAAACATTCTACAACTGACTGTATTTAATCTATTCTTAATGAACACAGTTCAGTCTTCTGTGGTTTAGCCATGTTTGCATACCTAAAATAATTTGAGCCTCAGTGCTTTCTATTAGTGATTGGAGCTCTGAATCTTTCCTAACACAGCAACAACAATTTACAATTACAATACAAACTGCATCTAAAACTAACTTCATCCTGTTTTTGCTCTGCACTCTTTTAAACTGTCACCCTTTCTATAGCTTACTGAGACCCTCAAACGTAAGAAGCCGGCCAGTCACCTCCTCACGGCCCCCATTATCCGAGTAGTCACCTTCTGTGTGTAGTGGTCCCCTGACATATTAAACATAACCCAGGAAACACACCACCATAAGGTGCAAGCCAGGGAGTCTGCAGACTGGGTGCAGGATTTTCGTAGCCCCTGATACAGAGCTGAATTGATGGTATGTTTCGAAGGACCATGGTTAATTCTGTCATGATGCTATTGATAGTGAGCTCCACATTCAAATAGCAAGACTGGCAATCTTTATCACATCAGCTAGCTGCCCAAAAGCAGACACACTGTGTGTGTCGCTTTGGATCAGTTCAGTGTTAGTACCGACATGAGACACCATCTGCAATTGGCTGAAACCTCTGGTCATCAAGGCATCCAGAAGCACCTGTTCCACATCCTGAACTTTCATATCGATTGGACCACAGAGTTCTGCAACATTAGTTAGTGCTAGTGTTAAATTGTGTGCTCAAAGTCATTGCCAGATTTCATCAGTCACATAAATGTTTATCGAGTGGCTGCATCTTACAGGTGCAGTGAGAAGGGAGTCTAACTAAATGAATATGATGAATCCTTCTTATAGAAAAGAGCCTCCATGCTTAGGTGGAGATTCAATGGTAACACAGTGCTACATCCCCCCTGCGGATCCGGGGGTTCGAATAGGCCCGAGGTATTCCTGCCTGTCATAAGAGGTGACTAAAAGGAGTCCCTCCCCCTCAAGGGGGTAGTTAGCGCCTGCGTCCGGAGATGGACGGTTCCACGAACTATATTTGCGGTCATTTTGGTTTTTCACTTCTTCTGGTCTCTTCCTTCCTTTGGTTGGTTCCTTTCTTTGTTCTTCTCCATCTCACTATCTTACTTACTCTTTCCCTTGCCTTCTTCTCCTTGCCTTCTCTGGTCTCCGCCTCGGCGTTAGAGACAGTCTGTCCTTTCTCTCCCTCTCTCTCTTCTTTTTCCTCTTCTTACTTCCACCCTGTGCGTGCCTGAAGGCCGACCCATGCGTTCGCATGCGTATCCGGTGACGGGATAACGCGTAATTCCCCGCCTTGGGTAGACAAGTAAGGCACGCACGTACCCCCTGGTAAAGGCCAGGCCCAGGGAGGGGTGATTGCCTGAGCTGACACCTTCCGACCATGCCGATTGGTCCCTCCGTCCGTTTCTCGGGAGGTGTGACCTGAGGAGTAAACATTCACTTAAGGCGGGAGTGCCCTCTGAGAGGGTCCCCACAAGGAAGGAGCGCGCCATCGGAGACGCTGGCAATCATGAAGGATTCCTCCGCAATGGATTTCTCTTCTTCTTCTCTCTCGACTTCTGCCCACAAACGGAAACTTGACCAGCCACCAGTGACAAAAGTACTACCGCCTGCCCCACAGTTCCTCGTAGTTTCTCGATCTGAGGACAGAAAGGATTTTTCCTCTGTCACCCTTTCCTTATCCAGAAGGGCGTAGATGCCATAGCCGGATCTGTCAAGTCTTGTACCAGGTTGCGTAACGGTACCTTGCTACTAGATACTGAGAGCGCCTTTCAGGCACAAAAACTGCTTCGGGCCACACTCCTGCACACGTTCCCTGTCTGGGTGGTGGCTCACCGCACTTTGTATTCGTCTCGTGGTGTGGTATATACTAGATCAGTCGACGTATTGACTGACGAGGAGATTCAGTCTTTCCTCGCTGAGCAGGGCGTGACGGCTGTCAATAGGGTCATCAAAAATGTCAACAATGACCTTGTACCGGCCCGGACACTTTTCTTGATCTTTGATAGTGTTCAGCTGCCGTCGCGCATCAAAGAGGGCTACGAGGTTATTTCTGTTCGCCCCTATGTCCCGACACCAACAGGCTGCTACCAGTGTCAGCGTTTTAATCACACTCGCCAGTCTTGTTCCAATGCAGCTAAATGTGTCACTTGTGGCAAAGATGCCCATGAGGGTGACTGTCCACCTCCGTCTCCTCGTTGTGTGAACTGTCAGGGTGACCATGCAGCATCCTCCGGCAACTGTCCCATCTACAAGGAAGAACGCTGTACACAGGAAATTCGTGTCAAAGAGAAAGTGTCCACCTCGGCTGCTCGCAAGCTATTTTCTAGTAGGAGCCCACGCTGCTCCCAGCGGGGAAATACAGTACTCTCCTCGCCTCTCCTCGGACTATCAGGGATGTGGTGATGCAGACGTGCGATCTGACCTTCAGCACTACGGTCGTCCATTCGGCCAGTGCTAAGATCGCGCGGTCGTCGGCTCATCTTCCTCCTGTCACACCTCAGACACAAGCGCCTTCATCAGCTTCTGCCAAGATGAAGACCCAGAAGTCAGATGAACGGGCCTTCAAGAAGGAACCGTCCCGTGCAGACATCCTACGGACCTCGAACTCCTGTCACACCTCAGACACAAGCACCTTCATCTACTTCTGCCAAGACGAAGACCCAGAAGTCAGATGAACGGGCCTTCAAGAAGGAACTGTCCCGTGCAGACATCCTACGTACCTCGAACTCCCAGCCATCGACCAGTACTTCCACTAAACGACCTTCCAAGAAGGCCCATAGGAAGCACAGTTCTCCTTCTCCGCCACGGCGCGCGCATTTCTTCTCCCGCGCCACCCAGCGGTTGCCGCCCCAGGTCGTCATTCGTTTCGCCTGGCTGCACAGCTCGTAGCCGAAAATCTGGCCGTTCAGACGGAGGAAGCTCCCCCTCCCGGCCATCTTAACAAGATGGCCGATGAACCTATAGAACCAATGGACGATGACTGTCCGCCTACTGACAGCGGTGGCAGTGCTCACTCGAAGCTAGGCCCTCAGCGGCCTTCGAGGTGACCCCTTCTTGCATCTTCTTTTTCTTTTTCTTCTCATGATGGCACTTATTCACTGGAATATTCGCAGCATTTGCTCCAACCAAGACAACTTGAATTGCTGCTCCGCTTGCACTGTCCGCTAGTTATAGCCCTCCAGGAAACGAAGCTACGCCCTGCATTCAAATTGCCTTTGCACACTACACCTCTGTGCGTTTTGACCTACCCCCTGTGGCAGGTATTCCTGCTCATGGAGGGGTTATGTTGCTGGTCCGGGATGATATTTACTATGATCCCATCACATTGCACACCGGCCTGCAGGCAGTTGCCGTCCGAATTACTCTCCCCACTTTTACATTTTCCATTTGTACCGTTTACACTCCATCGTTGTCTGCCGTTACCAGGGCAGACATGATGCAAATTATTGCTCAGCTACCTGCACCATTTTTGATAGCTGGAGACTTCAATGACCACCATCCCCTTTGGGGCTCTCCAGCATCCTGCCTGAGGGGCTCCCTGTTAGCAGACCTTTTCAACCAGCTCAATCTTGTCTGCCTCAATACTGGCGCCCCTACTTTTCTTTCGGACACATCTCACACCTATTCCCATTTAGACCTCTCTATATGTACTACCCAACTTGCACGCCGGTTTGAGTGGTACACACTTTCTGATACATATTCGAGTGATCACTTCCCATGCGTTATCCATCTCCTGCATCATACCCCCTCTCCGTGCTCAACTAGTTGGAACATCTCCAAAGCAGACTGGGGGCTCTTCTATTCCAGGGCGACCTTTCAGGATCAAACCTTCACAAGCTGCGATAGTCAGGTCGCACACCTCATGGAAGTCATTCTCACTGCTGCTGGCCCTTTACGTGGTCGTCGACGTACTTTACGCACCTTTAAACGCCACCCTACAGGGGCGAATTGTATCAATTATAAACGATTACGTGCGCAGTGTCGTCATGTTATTAAAGAAAGCAAGAAGGCCAGCTGGGCTGCTTTCACAAGCACCTTCAACAGTTTTACTACTTCTTCTGTTGTCTGGGGTAGCCTGCACCGGCTATCTGGCCCTAAGGTCCACTCACCAGTTTCTGGCTTGACGGTCGCGAATGACGTCCTTGTGGCCCCTGAGGATGTCTCCAATGCCTTCGGCCGCTTTTTCGCAGAGGTTTCGAGTTCCACTCATTACCACCCTGTCTTCCTCCCCCGAAAACAGGCAGAGGAGGCTAGGCCACCTAACTTCCGCTCCTCAAATCGTGATAGTTATAATGCCCCATTCACCATGCGGGAACTCGAAAATGCACTTGCCCGGTCACGGTCCTCCGCTCCAGGGCCTGATTCTATTCATATTCAGATGCTGAAGAACCTTTCTCCTGCGGGTAAAGGTTTCCTTCTTCGTACTTATAATTGCATCTGGATTGAGGGACATGTTCCCGCATGCTGGCGCGAGTCTATTGTTGTACCGATTCCTAAGCCGGGGAAGGACAAGCACTTGCCTTCCAGTTATCGACCCATCTCGCTTACCAGCTATGTCTGTAAGGTGATGGAGTGAATGGTTAACTCTCGTTTGGTTTGGCTTCTCGAATCTTGACGCCTTCTTACCAATGTACAATGTGGATTTCGTAGGCGTCGTTCTGCTGTTGACCATCTGGTTACCATGTCGACCTTCATTATGAATAACTTCTTGTGGAAACGCCCGACCGCGGCTGTTTTCTTTGTGTGGCACCTGTTGGAGGGCGGGCATTCTCCGCACCATGAATACATGGGGCCTTCGTGGTCGCCTCCCTCTTTTTATTCGTTCCTTTTTAACGGATCGACAGTTCAGGGTACGTGTGGGTTCTGTCCTGTCAGACACCTTTTGCAGGAGAATGGGGTGCCAAAGGGCTCAGTTTCGATCGTCGCTCTCTTCGCCATAGCGATCAATCCAATAATGGATTGCCTCCCAGCTGATGTATCAGGCTCCCTTTTCGTGGACGATTTTACCATCTATTGCAGCGCACAGCGTACTTGTTTCCTGGAGCGCTGTCTTCAGCGTTCTCTTGACCGTCTTTACTCCTGGAGTGTCGCCAATGGCTTCCGTTTTTCTGCCGAGAAGCCGGTCTGTATTAACTTCTGGCACTACAAAGAGTTTCTCCCACCGTCCTTACGACTTGGTCCCGTTGCTCTCCCATTCGTGGAGACAACAAAATTTTTAGGTCTTACATTTGACAGGAAACTTAGCTGGTCTCCACATGTGTCATATTTGGGTGCCCGTTGTACCTGTTCTTTAAATGTCCTCCGTGTTCTCAGTGGTATGTCGTGGGGAGTGGATCGAACTGTCCTACTTCGCCTATATCGGTCGATCGTCTGCTCCAAGCTGGATTATGGGAGCTTCGTATACTCCTCTGCACGGCCGTCCATCTTACGCCGCCTCAACTCCATACAACATTGGAGTTTACGTCTTGCGATCGGAGCGTTTTATACTAGTCCCGTCGAGAGTCTTCATGCTGAAGCCGGTGAATTGCCACTCACAACAGCTTCTTGTTGTGTCGCTTCATCAGATTGTAGCAGGGTCATTTGTCGGTGCATTTTATCACTGTGGCATCCCGATTGGGCTGCACTTATGGACAACAAGTTTCGGACCTTGAAACCTCTTCCCGCGGCTTGGGCATCCTCCTCACGCCCTTCTCAGTGGGAGGAGGTTGTTTTGGCCCGGTTAAGAATTGGACACTGTCGATTCAGCCATCGCCATCTGTTAACGGCTGCACTAGCGCCGTTCTGCCCATGTGGGCAATTGCTGATGGTCCACCACATTTTAACGTCCTGTCCGGATTTTAATACACTGCATCTTCATCTTGGCCTGCCATGTACTCTGGATGCCATTTTAGCGTAATACCCAGGAGCAGCTGCTCGCGTTCTTCGTTTTATCAACTTGACAAACCTGTCTAAGGACATCTGATTATACTGTTTTTTTTTTTTTTTTTTTTTTTTAATCCTATTCCTGTCAATCTGTCTTTTACAGTGTTTTTCCTTTTAGTTGCTGTTTTAAACTTGTGCCTCGCGGTGCATTCCTAACGTAGTCTGGGCGCTAATGACCATTGAAGTTGTGCGCCCTAAAACCACACAAAAAAAATACATAACACCCCTGTGTCTCCTAGTTTTATTCTAGTGTCAGTTGTGTTTTAATTGACAGTTTTCAAACATCTCCTCATTTTTCACATTTTTTTCCATGTTGTGAGCAACTGTGATCGATCACACGAACACCCACACATATCATGCCACACCTGTATCAATCAGCAGCTCCATGGGGCAGAAGGAGGAGTGGCTGATGTACAGCATCTGCGTCTCCCAGCTCTTGCACCTGTTAGAGCTGCTGCCACTCTGCTGACAAGAAGCAAGAAAGTCAGTTATTCACTGATCCATCCATCCATCTGTCAAGAGATTTCACTTTTTCAGTTAGTAGTATTGCCTTGGACATATAGTGTGTGGGAATTGTCTACAACAAAGAACTGGAGAGAGAAATGTGGAAAGAATGAGAGACAGAGTAAGGAAGAGAATTGGGGTGATGGATGGCATAGGAGAAGATGCACATAGAAACAGATGAAGAAAGATCATCAGAACAGGGCAGACAGACAGACTCCAGTTTAAATCTGTCATAAGACAGATCCAGCATTACTCCAAGTGTACGGTGAAACAGTCCTCTGTTGACAAGCTTTCAGAGTGTATTCAGGTTTACCTCTTCATTATTTTGGCATAAGGGCACTGTGCTTTCCAGTAACTCATTTCAGATTTATTGCATTCCATTTGCTTTCATGGTAAATTAGCTCAGTATCTGTATTGCACTAAAAATATCATAACACTGCCAATGTCGAAGCTGTGTGCTGTGTATTTTGTTTTTAAACAAACTCCTTTTCCATCCATTAACAGTTCTTTCTGCTCGCAACATAATGCACAAATTACTCTTCAACCTTGAGCACACAACACTCAGGGGACTCTCCGCTCTTTGATGGGTTCATGCTTGGCTACCACGGGCTCCCAGCCTTTGCAGCATCCTTTCCTTTTTGTGTTGCATGTCTATCCTCTTAGTATTATTTTTCCCTTCCCTTGGGGAACATGTCTGGGGTGTTTTTGGGAATGTTCCACACTGTCCGTAGCTGACATACAAACAGTCTCACCATGGTTTTCCATGCCTATTTTCATTCCTTCATTCACCTTCTCCTATCCTTCCTCCTCTTCGATATTTGAGGCTCCTCTTTCTTCCTTCTTCCTCCCTGCGTGCACCTGAAGGCCAGTCCACGTCTCTGAAATGTAATAAGTGGCTGGATAATGTGTAATTCCCAGCCTTGGGCCAACTGGTAAGGTTTGCATGTACCACCTGGTACAGGCCAGGCCCAAAGAGGGGTGATTGCCTCAGCTGCTACCTTCGTAAATTGTTGATTCATCCCTGTGTCAGGTGTTTGGGAGATGTGACCTACGGAGTGAACAGTCACCTAAGGCTGTGCGCCCCCATGTGAAAGGGGCACCCAGTTGGAAGGAGCAAGCCATCAGAGATGCTGGAAATCATGGAGGATTTCCTCAAAATGAGCCAATCATTGTCTTCACAGTCCACAGCTACCAAACATAAATGGAATGAAGCTCCCAATTCAAATACCCTCCCAGCTTCATCACAGTGTCTCATGGTTTGATGTAGTGAAGACAGACATTCTGTTGCAAATGGTAAATCTATGTATTATTCAGAACACTGTTGATGCAGTTGCCAGCCCTGTGAAATCATGCTCTCATTTACGGAATGGCACTTTGCTTTTGGAGACTACTTTTGATTCTCAAGCGTAACAACTGCTTGCCGCTTTGCTACTCCACAGCTACCCTGTTTGTGTCAAGGCCCATAGAACTCTGTAGTCTTACCATGGTGGTACTTGCACTATGCTGCTTGACAGTCTGACAGAGGCCGAAATCCAAATGTACAGTACGTCTGATCAGGGTGGCATTGCAGTCCATCAGGTGACAAAAAAGGTAGATGCCTGTTTAGTGCCCACAAACACTATTTTTCTCATATTTGTTAGAGTGGGAGCATCCGTTCAGGATCAAAGCAGGCTATGAAGCTACCACAGTCCAACGGTACATTCTGAACCTGATGGGGTGCTCCCAGTGTAATCCTTTGAACTACACTTGATTGTGTTGTTAAGAACTGGCCAACTGTGTAACTTGAGGTAGGGATGCTATCAAAGCCTATTCTCTGCCACCTCCTTGCCACTGTATCTACTGCAACTGCGATCATGCCACCTCCTGACGAAATTGTCTCTTATGTCTCAATGAGCAGCTATCTAGGTGGTCTAGGTAAAGGAGAAAGTTCCTTTCCTGGTCACTTACAAGTTAATGGCTAGCCAAAAACCCTGTGTCGTACTGTCAGGCACTTACAATATGGGTCTTGCTACATCTCACTCCATGAAGGACGTGGCCATGCAGACATGCGACCTCAAATTCAGCTCAGAGATTGTGAAATCACCCGTGTCATGGTAGCATCGTCATCCCCTTGTCCAGCTGTGTAACAAGCCATCAAAGCCTCGCCACAGGGGAGAACTCACAAGATACACAACCGACAGGCTGAAAAGGACAGAATAAATACTCCCATGAAGACTTCCTACATCCCTTCAGCCAACCAACATCTGAGACTTCCTCTGCCAACTGGAAAGGATCAAAGAAATCCAACAAAGGCAAACGGTCTTCTCCTTCCCCGACTCAAAGATACTCTTTGATGGTGTCATTATGTATTACCTTCACCTGGCCGGCCTCCATGCCGCCAGTGCACCAAGGTGAAACCCCTTGATTTTCTCCTCATCATGTTTGTAACCAACAATGGAATGTTAACAGCTTAGATCCAACAAAGAGGATTTATGGCTTGTTTTCGAATTGCAGCATTCACTTGTACTCTGTGTTCAGGAAACAAAATTGCATCTTCACGATTTGCATTTTGTCCCGGTCTGTTCTGACTTTCCCCCTGATATTGGCATTATATCTTGTTGGAGATTCATGCTGCTCATATGGAATGATGTGCATAGTCCACCCATCTCCCAGACTACCTGTCTTGAAACCTTCCTCATTAGAGCTTGCCCCTTTGTACCCTTTACAGCCCTCTATCATTTGATATCACCAGGACAGACTTCCTCCAGCTTATTGGGCAGTTGCCTCAGGCATTTATGTTACTCAGGACTTTAATGTGCATCATCCCCTTTAGGATTCTCCCAGAACCTGTCTGAGAGGTGCCCTCTTGGTTGACCTTTGTAACCTATTTGACCTCTTCTGCCTTAACATAGGACCACCCATGTTCTTATCAGACTGCTCGCTTAGCTATTTCCATTTGGACCTATTCTTCTGCACTGGCCATCCTGCCCATCATCTCGAGTGGTCTGTCCTTCCTGACACCAACTAAAGCGACTATTGCCCGTATGCTATCTGATTGGTGACACCTACTCCACCTGCGCTCACACACAAATGGCACCTTAAAAAGCTGACTGGGGCTTTACTCCTCCCTGGTGACCTTCGATGACCAACATTTCCCCAATTGTGATGCCAGGTAGAATATCTTACAAACATTATCCTTACCACCGTGGAATGTTCCATTATTGCTCTTCATCTATACGATGCATGTCAAAAATCTTAGATCGCTATTTTACGGAAATTTAAGCTCTTTTCACTATCACCCTGCCTTTTTCCATTGGAAATGAATGGAGGCAGCTCAAGTGATACCCTTCCCTTCTCTGAATCGTGAGGTACAATGCCGCCTATGCTATGACAGAGCTATACTCTCTTGTGGACAAGCACTTTCTCCTTAATGTATGCAACTGGGCAGAGGGCACGTTTCCCATACCTAAGCCCTGTAAGGTCAAACACATTCTTTCTAGTTAGCACTCCATTTCTATCACCAGATGCGTTTGCAAGGTGATGCGATGTATAATTCATACCTGGGTGGTATGGTGGCTCAAGTCTCGCAATTTACTAACCACTGCACAGTGTGGATATCGAGCGCTCCGTTCTGCAGTTGACCATCTCGTCACTATGTCCACCCATTTCATGAAAGGTTTTCTGCAAAAATCTCAGACTGTGACCATGTTTTTCAATTTGGAGAAAGCCTACATCATCTGCTTCAGGACTGGTATCGTCTGTACTCTCTACACATGGGTCTTCCATGGCCGCCCGAACTGTTTTGTTGAGGCATTTTTCAAATACTTGAGTTTTCAAGGTCTGTGTGGATTCTGTCTTGTCAGACACCATTATCCCGGAAATTGGTGTTCCTAAATATTCCGTCCTGAGCGTTGTTGCCATTAACCCTACAATGGTCTGTCTTCTGGCGGGTATCTCTGCCTCCCTTCTTGTTGATGATTGTGCCATCTACTGCAATTCTCCATGGACAAGTCTCATTGAGTGGCGTCTTCAGCGATGTCTTAGTTGTCTTTACTCATGGAGCGTAGACAATTGCTTTTGTTTTTCCACTGACAAAACCATCTGTTCAGTACTTACAGCAGAGCTCTTTGCCCTGTATCAGGCCACAGAATAAATTTGGTGACACAGGCTTTACAGATGTGTCAGACACTCTCAGTGCCCTTCAAAGCCTCTGTGGGCTGTACACCACCCATCCCTTAGTGCAATGGTTCCAGGAAAACTGTCACTTGCTCACTCTTGATGGACCCACTATGATGTTTATGTGGGTTCATGCTCATGTCGGTGTGACAGGAAATGAGGCTACTGATGCTGGTGCCGAGGCTGCTGTCCTTGTACCACAGCCCACTGGTTCTTACAGTCCCTCTGCTGATCTCTGCGTTGCCGTCTGTCAGGTGGCGGTGTCACTTTATCATCACTGGTCCTCCCTTCAGTGGAACAATGGAATAAGCTCTGGGTTATTAAGCTTCTCCCTGTGGCTTGGACGAACTCCTGTAAGCCCTCGCTCCATGAGGAGGTCATTTTAACTAGGTTGTGTATTGGGCACTGCCTTTTCAGCCATCGCCATTTGTTAAGTGGTGCTCCCCCAGCAAGTTGTGCACATTGGGCACAACTTTTAAATGTCATCCATTTCCCGAAGGAATGGCCTTTTTTTAACCATTTATGTTCCTGTTTGAGTTTGCCATCTGAATTATTGGTTGTTTTAGCAAATGACGCGTGGACTGTCAACCATGTTTTACTTTTTATCTGTACAAGCAATATGGTGAAGACCATTTAATTTTTATTTCAGGACCTCCATTTCTCTATGGTGTACTTTATCGACTTTTCTCCACGTCTCTGTTTTTAGCAGTTTTCTCTTCCATTGATTGTGATTAGTGTAGTCATTTTTACATCCTCCCTTTGTCTTTGTGTTCTATAGTTATGATATGTGCTCACATGATCGTAGTTGCTTTTGCACCTGAAAACAAAACAAATGAAAAGAAAACAAACACCACACAAATTAATGTGTAGAAAGTAGGAGTTTTGATATCAGCGTGAAAGATACAAATTCCAATTTGGCATGACAGCAGGGGTACTGATACTCATATAGGGACTTCTGGAAACCCAATTCTGGTCTGTTCTGAGGCCATTTGAAGTGCTGTACACTTTTCAGTCATTCATCATGTGGTTCTCATTGTGTGATTTTTTCATGTCCTCCATATCTGTTTTCATTTCATAGTAAATGGGAGGAGCTGTCATCAAATTATGTTCCTGATTATGACTTCTTCATCTTACACTCTCCAAATTGAATTGTTAATGTAAGCAAATGTCAAGCTCAACACAAGCAGCACATCTGTTACATTGGATAGAGAAAATTATAGTGTGTATGCTGAACTTGATGAAAGACATGACAGTAACAAACCAAATACTGCATTGGTGTATATGTTCGTAGCATTTTTGCATGTTTGATAAACACAAGAGATACACTTAAGAGACTTCCGTCACCAGTAATGTATTCTCCTTCACTTTTTACAACAGTTTTCTCATCACCAGTGACAATACAGGATAGGAATGGTTGGTTCTCTTCATTAGCCAATTGAAATTGATCAAGCAGTGGGGCACATATGTCCACCTGTTGATTTTTGTGACGTTGGCTTGGAGCACGCGAACCCTGAAATACAGTTTTTGAATATTCCCCATTGCATGCAAATGTAACATATGGTGGAATGATCATGCTTAATCATATTTCCCTGTTCTCATGTACACTAACATGGATCATTGTGTGTCAATGTGGTCAAATGATCTTTATTAAACCCAAAGGTCTTCCTGAATGTAGAGTGTCACTAATGTCAAAACGGTCATTCTTAATACGAGAAAAGCATTTTCTTGCTGTGCTGTGTCCAATGGCATTATTCCCATACATGGCACAAGTGTTTCTGGCTGTCCGTGCTGCTGTAACCCCTCAGCTGAACTCAAACAGAAGAATATGTCAGAAATGTTCAGATTTCTTCTCTTGGCACTCCATTTTCTCATGTCCACAGCTACTCTCTGTCACCAACTGAAAAAATGACTCTATATAAACTCAGCAAGCAATGGTGAACCTCAAATAAATGATAAGCAATCAATAAATCCATAGCACTTCCAATAACAACATGCAAAACACAAATGCAATGAAATTATACCCCAACTTAATACCTGTTAAGGCATGGTGTGAAGGCATAAGTACAATACACTTCAGAAAGCATACACAAGATTTCCAGCTGAATCTGGTACATGGGTGTATAAGGTGCATTTGCCCACTAGGCTTTTGGCTGCAGGTGATAAAGGTGTTGGACTGAGGTCGGGGTCCTAGAGTGGGGGCATAGAACAGCTGACCAGCATGGTGCCCAAATCAGCACACGTACCAACACACTCTACCTTAGTGGTGGCGGAGGTAGTGTAACGTGTATGTTACTACAAACCCTTGCTGCTTTGGGTGAAGAGTGACCAGATCCCAGTGCATCTGTGGTTTGATGATGTCAACACATCGATAGTTTTTAAAGTGGTCATCTCAGGTGCGAACGGTTCCTGGTTTGTGTGATCTGGTGAGTAGGAATGGATGTCATGTGAGTGCAGAGATGCACACCTTCTGGCCTCCCCCATGAGAGTGGAGGACCCTAGCACCACAGAGGAAGGGGTCATGTCCACGTTGGACTTCTCTTGGTGCTGTCAACTGGAAAGCTGCAGTGTCTGGAGGTAATGTAGGTGGTGCCAGCAGGTGGATGGCTGCCACCAGGCTCAGTGTAGGAGGCAACATATCACAGTAGGAGGCACCTACAGGCACATCAATGAAATTTCAGATTTCAGTGTCCCCCTCCAATGAGAGAAACCACTGCAGCTTGTGGGGACCAATTAACTGGCGAAGGAGTCAGAGATCATAATGAGAGGGTAGCCAGACACGGTCCGGATGGCATGCTGCAACACAATGAACTGCGATGATTTGCAGATGAGGCACCCACGTGGTGGTTAGCACAGGGGCGTGTGTACCGTGCTAGGACAGAGCCAATCATAGTGGTACACCAAGAGTACTCATCAGCACACACTGTGTACACACAGCACCCACACTAGCTGTGGACAGTGCCTAGAGTCCATGGGGATCTATACTGGTGTTCCGGGCACCCCTGTCTGGCAGCAGGAGGGGCAGCAGTGTTTGCAGCTGCTGGCTGTGTGTGTGTTTGCACCTACTCTTGCCCACAATTGGAGTCATTCAGTAAGAACTGAGAAAAATGTGATGGCCTCCTTTGTCAGCAATTCTGTGATGTATTTGCCCATTTGAGTTTTGATAGTTCACATGAGGTGTTTTGCTTCACCATTGGAGTCTGGATGAAAGCAAAGAGCCACAATGTTCCAGGGGTTATAGTGTGAGTGAAAGTAATTAAAGGAGCTATTCTCAATTGGAGGACCATTGTATGAAACTACTATGGCTTTAGAGTAAAGGTCCAACTAAGTTGACATGGATTCTTTTCCAGGATAGAGTGGTGGCTCGCTGAGGGAGGAGGGGGAGGGGGGGGGGGGAACTATTCACGGTGCCCTCTATCAATTTGAACACTTCCATAATGCCGTGACTGGGTGCTCTACATTGTGATTGGTACCTGTCCAGAACATGTGCAGATGTGCCAAGTGTTTAGTTTGGTGGCCTTTCTGATGACCTCAAAGTAACAGGTTGAGAACCTCCCTAAGTAACATCGTCAGAATCATGGTGCGTGTAGTACCCTCTTCCACTGAGATGAGAATGACACCATCTAACAGAGAAAGATGATGATGGAAAATGTGTATGTTCCACAAATGGCCAGACAGGTGGCCTTTCAGACAGTCAGGCTGCCCATGTCAGATTGTGCACAAAACTTGTTTAAGCCCTGGGTCCACAGCTACTGCAGATCCAGAGCTGGAGCTACTACAAGGGAAACTATCACTGGTCTGTAATGCATCTTTAACAATCTGAAAACCCAACAGATCTTCCCAATCAAAGGATGGATGGATGAAGCCCTTATGGGCTCTCAAGGCAATGCATCAGCATTTGCATGCTGTTACATGAGGTGGAAATTTTTTATTGACAAAAATTGGATTTGTCAGATAAAGCAGATGATGGGGTAAACAAGGAAGCTGACATATTGACATGTGGCAAAGTGGAACTTCATTGCTGTATTAGAATATGTGAAATTTTTTTGGTGCATAAACTACTATAAGGGCATTTTTTCAAATTGTAAATAGGGCTTCTGTGCTATGTTCAGTGTTTTGGATGCATAAATGATAGGTTGCTGTGAGCTGTTTGCATGACATTGGGGCAGAACTTCCACCACCCCATACTAAGATGTGTCTGTGGGCAAGACTAGAGATTTACCAGGATGGAAGGTGAGGAACATAGTAAAGTTTGTTTTAAAGTTCCACAAAGGTGTGCTCACAGGTGAGAGACCGCATAAAAGGAAAAATTTTATAAAGAAATTGGTGCAGAGCATGTCCCAGAGTGGCTGCACCTGACATAAACTGGTGATAGAATGCTATCTTTCTGAGGAATGCGTGTAGTTCCTACAAATTGGTCAGACAGATCAGAGCTGTAATAGCCGTGGCATGCTGTTCTGGACTTGGACACCGTTCATGCAAATTTAGTGTACGAGATACACAACAGAGGATGGGATAAATGTGGCTCAGTTAGATTACACTTGAGACACTGTTCCAAATGATGAACAGAGACTGAAGGTTACATAATTGTTCTTTAGTTGAAGTGCCTGTTACTGCAATATTGTGGGAACAGATGATGCAGTAAGCAACATTGGCCATATGTTGCTCTGGTGAGCATAGAAATTTTGCTGTGGGCTAGCTACTCCAAACATTAAATGTTCATATCGACAAAGACCATAGGCGTGCTTACTATGAGAAATTGTTTCACTGTGTCCTTCAATGGAACCTGCAGGGAGACCATAGCCCAGTCAGTTTCGGAAAAGAATTAGCACAATTTTGCAAGTAACTCATCAGCTCATAACAGAAGGTATGTGTCAATAACAGGATTCTGGTAAATTTGATGTCTCCACAAAGTTCATACTCATTCACATAAGGACGTGAAAAAAATACAGCGAAGCCAACTTGTTCGATTGATGTATGCTGTGAAATAGTTCGCACACCATAATCCCTCAGAAAACAAATCCGAAAATTCAGAACACAATTAACCTAGGTCTTGATAAGGAACCAGATCTGAAAAAAGGATACATATTTTCATTAATAGAAAATTCAAAAGTAACAAAAGCATGCAACCCAAACAAATTTTCAGTGTCAGTATAATTAACAACCAAATACATATCTGCAGTCCGTTCAACCATGTAAGCAGTGATGGACATAAACTTAGTGAGAACTGGAATATGCTTTTTGTTTGTAGCTTACCACGTGGCATTTGATGGTTGCTGATGGTGGGAGCCCATGTGTTTGTGGGTCCAAGAGTAGAGGAGTGAAATGGTTGATCTGGCTTTCACTTTTGAAGATAACGGTTTCTTCAGTGCAAACACCTCAATAAAAAGTTTATTCTGACCTGCAGACAATATGAAATAGAATGAATGTCAACGTCCATTTATATCAAGGAAGGCTGGGTGTGACAAATCGAAGCCATGTGGTTTCCGTGACACCACAACACTCACCATTTTGCACTTGCAAACTCCTTGTGCTGCACAAAGTGATAGGGATTTGTCTGAAATGCCTCATGGTCTCCTTCTCATGATCATCATCAGGTTTGTCCATCTCAGCTAAGCTTTCCAGTTTGAGGGGCAATGACTTCCTCATCATCTGGAGAATTAGTGCCATGTGCTGAAGCGGTTCGCTGTATATGATGGTATGTCACCTGGTGCTTCGATTAGGCGGGCTACTCCACAGGGGACATAAAGGGACTGACCAGTGTTAAAACTTCTTCTGAGGACAGATCCTCACATTGAAGGGTTCTCTGATACATTTCCTTATTGGGCACTAGGCAGACAGTCACATCATCAACTGTAAAGTCTTCGTAAGATTCTTTGGAGCTTTTAGTAACAAAGTGATACTTACAGCCCTCAAACCCTTCAGCTTTGATACCTAATCCTGATAAGACTGACGTGACTACCTGGGTACTGCTAAAACTGTACACAAGTGACACTGACGTGGATGCCCTCGTGACTATAAGATGATGACAAACTACACTTTTCATTAAAAGTGTGAGACCAGTTCATTTAAAGCGCAACTATTGTTGCACACATGAGTGGAATCCATGACAATAACAAACACTTAAGTTTCTTTGTCCATTATCCTGAATGCAATAAGGTGTTGGTGTAGCTATTTTTCACAAGTTTCGCTTCTTCAGCAGAGTCATCGTGTGACAGAAAGAAAACATGGTGGGTGCACCTGTGATGGTGGAGCCTGAACCATCAACATAGTCACTAGCTTTTCCAAGGTGACCATAGTAAATTGCTGCTGCCAGACAAGTGGTTGAGTTACCACATTCATAGGTAAGATATGAGAAGAAACAGTCATGGAAATTGAGTGCTTGAATTTTCTACTTGTTTCTTCTTGTTTTCTAACTCCGAACACAATACAAGGTGTGGCTGTTATAAAAGGACTAGTTAGTGAGCCAAGACATGTGAGCATAAGTACGAGGTACATGGCTATATGAGAAGCATTTGACCACCAGGGGCAGCTCTCTTTCGGCTGCAGGCAATTGAGGTGCAGGCTTGAGATCAGTGGCATCTGTTCAGGAGCCAGAGCAGTTGAACAGTGTGCTACTCAAATGAGTGATAGGGGTGGCAGAGGTGCAGCAATGTCCAGGTTCCTACAGACTTCATATATGATTTCATTCCATATGATACAGATTCTGGTTTCACTACATGATCTGTGTACTCATCTATATATTTGTTCCTGCTCATAAATCTGAGTTCGAGCTGCAAGATTTAAATGCCCATTTTGACACTGTTCTCTTTTGGATTCGATTTTCATCTTTTCTCATTTGTAATGGAAAAATCCACATTAACTGCTTTTGACAGTATATATATGCACCTTCAGTATATTTTGTCACAGAGTGGATACGCTATTCTGCTTTTGAATGGCTTTACTTCTTGACACTGAGTATGCTTTGCAATCTTGTTGACCAAATCATTCTTCGATGTAACTGATAAAAATGCATCAGCAGTTAATCAATCATTGACCCATGTTTGTTACTTCTGTTCACAATAGTATTTTGGAGTGTATACTGTGTTCAAACACTGTGCATTACTTTCTGAGGCTGAAGTGCTAATTGTCTTTTACAAGAAGGGAATTTCCTGAATCCATGCTATCTGTCAGTGGGACAATTTTCTTCAAGGTAACACATGCTATCGACTGGCCATCTCATATCAGTTCCATATTTGGAGGTTTCCAAAAGGCTTTGCATAATGTTCCTTACAAGTAGATTCTAAGCAGATTGTATGCAAATGGAGTGCTGTCGCATTGCTGTGGCTGGATTCGCAAGTGGAATATGGTGTTCATGAACGAAGTGTAATAGGTGCCCCACCGGTCCTAAGATATATAAAAATGGTTTAAGACCAGTCCTCTTGAAATTGTTCGTAGATGATACTGATATTAACCATCTAAGAAAGGCATCACAGTATTAAAACAAATTGCAAAATTATTTAGTCTAAATATCTGTATGGTGTGAAGAGTGGCAATGTGACCCAAATAAATAAATTAATTAATTAAGTGTGAGGTCATTCACATGAGTACTAAAAGAAATCTGTTTAATGGCTACTTATCTAGTAGAACTGACAACCTTTAGATTGATGTGATTTCTTGTGTAATCGGAATTTCAGTCTTGAACAACTTAAATTGAAACAATAACGTTGTTTGGAAGCCAAGCCAAAGACTGCATTTCATTACTAGAACATTTAGTAGATACTCAAGTGTATTCTTTTGGTGTATAGGATCCTTAACAGATAAGGCTGATGGAGGAAACTGAAAAAGTTTAAAGGAGGCTTTTTGTTTTGTAGTACCACAAAATGATGCGGAGTGCAGGGGTCGAGGGACATGGAGGGGGAGTTAATGTCACTGCCATGACAATTATCATATACCAGTCATTAAAACAAATGCTTTTTTTTTTTTTAAGTGAGATTTATGTACAAATTTGGAAATATTTGGTTGACACCCATGCACAGAGAAATTATGATTGTAATAATTTAAATTTTTCCATGTGGGCTCTGGGGCAGATGGCCTTTGTAGTCTGGTCCCTTCAGTCCCCACAAACCAACCAACCATGTGGGTTCTGAACTCGCTTAAGCCTTTGCCTTTCCTGCATGCCACTGGAGAGTGAGCCTCACTCACGTTGTTTGTCTACCATTCCAAATAACCCTCTGACAATCACTAGTGCAGCATGTCATCGATCTACATCTACATGACTACTATGCAACTTGCATTAAACATCAGTCTCCACAATGGGGCCTGCTCTTTTACAGAATAACATAAATAGCTCAATGTGTAGAGAGCAGACTGATGTAAGTCACTCCTCCAGCCTGCTCTACTGCAGACTGAGTAACTGTACTGGAAATGAGTAGTTTTTATGCAAGGCTGCTGTGTGTTCATTATCCACCTGGTCTGCTTTGCCCATATGATTAACATTAGGTCATGATGGAGCATTCAGGAAAGCTACATTTCAGTTGCTCTTGCTACTGTATTTCATAGCATCAGTATACTGCTGTTGTATCTGATTTACATTTTCTTGCTTAATAGTTTACAGTCAACAGAATGACAGCACCTCCCTCCTAAGATATTTTGCCCCATAGGTATCTGACAGCACAGCTCATATGGTATGCAGCAATATATACCATAATCTGGGCATAATTACAATATTGACAGTCTTCACAAACTGAAAATGCACTCTATTACTGTGGCTTGGCCTGCTTTCCTCTGCTTCATGAGTTGCCAGGGAAGATGTCTGAATTTTTACTTGGCTGCACCAATACATTATTTTGCAGTGCAGCACATCATAGCAGAGTGCTATCAAGACTCTAGTAGAAGACTTACATGTATCAGCTGGCTATCTGTTGTTCAATATCATTTCAGTGTTCAATATTTTTCAGATGTAAAAGAATCGGGTATCGGATTTCACTCATTAAACACCAACAGTAAGGCACTTCAAACTGTACAATGGATGTTTGCCTCACATGCAGAAAATGTTTGGCTTCTGCCACATTCCCCTCATGCCAGACATTGCAAACATTTTCTATGTACAAAATCAATATTTGAGACAGGAGTTAATCCTAGCATTGATTCAGGGTTCATAATTGAGATGATTCACGAACTTGAAAAACAAAAGTATGCAACCTGAACAATGTTAGTGTTGATGGGGTCTCCACAGGAGTAGTGAGAGATAGCCAGATTCCCTTTCTTTGTATTGTGAAGTGGACCACCTGCTCTCTGCTAATGGGGCAATGTGATATCCAGATGTAGAGTGCATGGAAGTCTGCTCAAGCGAGGTTGTTGTCTGATCCAAACCAACATTGGTACTGAGGTGAGTCAGTCAATTTGTAAAATCAAAATGTGATGGCAAAGCATCCAGATTTGTGTATGTAACCAAGCAGCTCAGGTAACTTGCCATGATCTCATGTTATGTGGCAGTTTCTGGATTGTACCATGACTGAAGTATATGGAAGTGATACACCACACTGTGTTGGGCAGATGTGTATGCTCTGGATACAAACTAGAGGTCAGTATTTGTGTATCATATTTCTGTACCAAGATTTTTGCGTCAGTATTAATTGCATGTATCTCATAAACAGCATTGATCAAATTATTTGAATAGCCTGAAAGGTCAGGCATAACTGTCACAGTACGTGCAGTGTATAGCATTTGTGTGTGTCAGCTGATCAATTGATGCAGCAGAATAATACAAGAATAGGATATATGTTGCTAACGTTGAGGTGTCAAGAAGGGACAGAGCACATCTCCTTCTGCTTGGTGGTAAAATACTTAAGCCAAATGGCATATGATTATTATACAAATTATTTCCTGATTTTGATGACATGTAATGTTGATTTAGCCTGAAATTCCTCCATAATTAACATGCATGGTGCCTTTGGCGTTTGAAAAGACCAAAGAAAGATTTTGTTGCCATAATGAAACATTTTTTAAAGCATTAGTTCGTCATCACTTACTAGTCAATTGAACGTTTTGAAGGATCTCTTTTATAGTATTCTCCTGTATTGTAATATTGATTCCAAATCTGCTACATGGAGGTGAACATTTATCATTTGCAGGTCTGGAGTCAATGACATATTTGATATATTGAACAGTTTCAATAGTGTCCTTGTGTAGAAGATACTTCAACGGCTGAACTACTAGTCATGAAAATATGAGTGATGCCATACTTTTTGCATTGCTCATCTACTTACACTAAAGTGCATTTTGTTAATCTGGCGTGCTAATGTTAAGTCACTCTTTTGTTATTAACAAACAGCATGATTTTCAAGCTATTACATAGCAAAATGCCTTTGTCAGGGTACTACCTCCAGTACTATTTCAACAGATGAGTGTATAAGGAAGCCCATATGCTCTTGCTGTTACCTGCTGTATTCAGAAAATGTTTTATTCAATACTTTTTTGCTGTATTATAATCACAGCTACAATACACATTGCAGATTTTTTGACAGCTTTGATGTTATTCTTAAGCAAACAACTAGTCTTAACTGTTTAGTAATTTTGATAAACTGGTTGCTTATACAACCCATGAATCATGACAACCTGAACATTGGAACGTGGATCAACTGATAAGTAGGGCAAGACTTCAGATGCATAAAGGAATTTCATTGCATACCTGGTAGATGTCATACATTTACTGTTTGGGGTCATAGTTGTGAAAGTAAGAAAATCCTTTTCTAAGTGTGTGATTTGGTTTAGGGGAGAGGACTTGTAAAGCAAATACATGTGCACTGTCATCTGACTTCCATGTTATTCTCTGCTTCTGCTTAACAGGCCACACACAAGTATAGAAAGTGTTCTGTCATAATGTTTTAAAGCTGCACAAATATGACATGTGGTTTTATATTGCACTCTGGTTACCCTGTTTGTCCATTTTAGTGAAAGAAAACTGTAGAGAGCATTAGTTCTGCTTCTGTAGCATGTCAAATCTTTCTAGTTCCACTTCATTCACCACCTCCCTCACCTTTGGTTGGTATTTTGCAGTACAAACCTCAAGATTGAGATGGTCTATAATTAAGAAGCATCAGCATTACCAGTGTCATCCTGAGTTGTTTTCAAGACCTCAGCAGATTGTTTATGATCAAAACATGGCATTCTGATCTCACCTGTACGTCCATCAAAGGATACTGGCTCATTTTGTGATGTAGATGCATTGAGAAATGCATCCCAACTATACTCAGATAGAAACTTCTTGACAATTGACACTTCATGTGTTGGCGTTGGTTTCCTCCAATCAGAGCACTCAATATCATGCCCGAACCGTTTGCTGTTGCCAAACTATCAGAACAATTGATCAGTTCACTTCCAATTCTTTGTCCGGCATTTTTCCTTGATATATTTGGATCCTGAATCGTAGATGTGGCCCATTTATTTCGTATTTCATCACATGTGATAATCACCAGCCCCAACCCCTGCCCCTCACACACAAGATACTAATTAAATACACACATTTCATGCACAGCAGTAACCACACCACTGGATCATTCTGCACAAGATGCAATTTGGCACAGCATGCACAGTTGTTGTAATTACAGAGATTAGTTTACAATAGATAAGCCTCAAACAACATTGTGCGAAGTCAAATTTTTAAAGCGTTATGTTCAGTCATCATTGTGACAGGGTCGGCATAGTCATAGACATAACCAGACAATGTGTAACAGAGTAGCACATTGGTTAGCATAAAAATTTGACATGTAGAATTCCATAGGTTCGAACACTACCAAATACAGTGAAATCTGTTTGTTTCTAAATCTAATCTGAAGACTTTGATTGATAGTTGTATTACATTAATTTGTTTACATGTAATTGTTTATTTGTGACAGCTGCGTCATTTTCATTGTCATATTGACTTTTCTATTTTGTCTCATATCTCTTTCTGTCATTCTTTTGTTGTTTGTCATTTACAAGTGCCGCATATAATCTGAAACCAATTGCCAACCAGGAATGCTCATTGATTGGAACATGCAGCTCTTGTAGGCAGTGTGAGGCTAGTTTCAGGGAACCAGTGATGGTGAGATATTACAGTTTGCTTTTAGCGATGACACTGAAATGTTCCTGCTTATAGACTCTAGCCTGAAATGCCGTGAACAAAGTGATCATGATTTTAGATTGCAATTGATGATCACAATTTTATTGTAAACATGGCAGATCAGAAGGTTATGGTTAAGAGAAATTAGGAATTTGAACTGTAGCAGATGACATGTTTTGTAGCCCTTAATTTAGTCATTGTTCACTTCAAATTAGCTGTTGACAGAGTATCTTGCATTTCCGTCATACCTCACTGCAGCTACTTTGAAAATTGCTCTTGTTACACATTAACAGCCCTTGCCACCCATAAATGAGCAGCAGTAGGCTGCTGATGTGACAGCAGTGCAGCAGAAAGTGACAGACGTAAACTGTTCTAAGTTGCAATATCTTGTCTCAAAACACGGTTTACAGATTTTGTCCTTGTTGTCTTCAGTCCAAAGACTGGTTCGATGCAGCTTTCTTTAACAATGCACAAACGCTATTTACTGTCAATTCTATTTTTGCACTGCTGAAATTGAATATTGCTTGTTGTTCATTTAAACTACCGTTAAAATTATGTGTTGGGTAAGAACTGCAATAATGAGGAAAGTTGCTGCTAACTTAGGTAATTGCCACATGTAGTTCAAAGTAATTGACATTCAAACTTTTCTCCTCCCTCACAATCATCCTCTTAACTTTTGTCATTGGTTGTGATTGGTTTGGCAAGATACCATCTTTCTCACACCTACCAAATGCGATATCACTAAAAGAGTGAAACTGGTTGTTCATTATCTCTGTCCTCTATCCTCACTGTCGTGTCAATTACAACTAGACTAGTCACTGTTGTGAGAGACTTTCTCTTGTAGGATTATTTCCTGGGTTCTCAGATGTAACCTTAACAATATTTACACCAATGTATGCCACTGATCTCTCCTGTTTGTGGCTGCTTTTACTTAACTTAACTGAATTAATTATTTTTATGCTTTTGTGGGGGTACAAGAGCCATTGTGTGTGGCAGTTGGATGGTATATAAATTTCATAACTGAGTGAGATTCAGGTATTTGGTCTGTATGGCTGAAGCAAGACAGTTGAGTGTCCTCAGTAGCTAGTCAACTTTATCAGTCAGGAACCAAGTTTAACAAATTCTGGTTCTTGTAGAAGGCTTTGTAATGCTTAAATATCATCCTTGCAATGGTTTTCTGGTATCATGTGCCTTAGCCTTACAAGTAACTTTGTCAAATACGTTATAACCAGTTTCACAGGACTACATGTATTGTCAGAAACTATGATTTCTTTTGAACCATGTATTTAAGGAAATGGGCAAGACTTCTAAAATGTCAGATTGCTGGAAATATCTGAGCATCAGCTTATATTGGTTGTAATCAGTCAGTCAAAAGGAACACATGAGAGGACATGTGACACTTGTAAGGAAGAGGCCAGATGCTGATACCCAATTTCCCTTCTAAGGAGCTGCACATCAACCTTGAGTTTGACTCCTCACTGGCTCTCCTGTGCCCTACCTGTCACAAACTGTTCTATCCGAGGGCAAGGGTGTATATTACTGCCAGCATTCCAAAACACACACAACTTCCAGGCGTGAAAAGAAGAGTTTGAAGTGAAAACCATTGAAGTATTATACCTGCAAGTTTCTTGTAATCTCTCAAATTGTACAACAAATATTTTGCCTCTGAAAAAGATTGTACTCATGGGAGGCTTGTATAATGTTGGGAGTCGTGTTGTTCATTATGGCACCCATCATTGCTTGATACCATTGTAGTATCGTCTGTTGATGACCAATTTTTTGTTCCACCTCCTTCATTTGAAATGGAAGAACATTGATGAAATTGGGTTCTGAGTCGGATGGCATGGGGGATCTGGCACCCCTGGCATCATCATCGGGTAGCATTCTCCTGAGAGCACTTGTTTTATTTCTCTTTAATTACTTTAAAGTACTGGAAGACTAGAGGGCTTACCTGCTGTGGTGATACGATCTGACGAGGAGCCAGGAGCTGTGGGACCTATAGTCCATGACTCATTCAGCCATTGGCATTTGTCAGGTCACTGTGCAGCCTACTGGTTTTGTTCGTAGTAGTAAAATTGAAACTGAAATTAGGCAAATTAAACTACAGTTGTGTATGTCTTCTCCAATGGTTTTATAGTAACAAACTGGATTCCATTTGATACTATTTCAGTACAGCTGGGAAGTCTATGCAATGCTGTTAGTTTTTGGGGAATACCAACTGGTCTGTGGCATGAATGGGAATTTGGATTGAGGAGGGAAGCGTGCAAGATAATCAGTGCAGTTATGCAAAACCACTTTGTCAGGTTATTAAATGTAGTGGTTAGTGCATCTGCATAATGAGCAGGAGGCCTGGGTTCAAATCCTGTCATTCATAATCAATTTTCATTCGTCATTTCAGTCTCCGTGTTTGAGGCCTCTGGAACTATATAGTTTGATTTGAGTAAATTATGTTGCTTTAGTGGTTCTACTACTTATGTAGGTGTCTGGTTGTGTAAACTTGCATTGTACCCTAAAGAAATATGAGAATTGTAAGGGAAAGTCAATGACTAAATTGCAAAACACAAATAAATGTCAAATATTAAACTGGATGATATGGTATCAGGCTATTAGGACGGGGATGTACTGACAACTACAGAGGCTAACATTATACACAGTGTAATAAATGTAATTTGAAATACCGGTGCAGTCAGAGGAAGCAGGGCATGCACAGACAGCATTGAACATGTGCCAGTGTCCTTGTGCCGTGTGCCGCAACATCGAGAGGAACAAATTCCTCACTTTTAATACTGCTGAATTGCAATTCAGACTGACTTCAAAGTTCAGTAACAAAAGTTAGTTTAACTAATGCACTGAACACTTCAGCACACAGATTACACATCATACGCTGAAGCTCTTAATACCTTACCCAGCCAAGAACGACGACCAAAGGACAACAATACGTGCTCTATCTGCTCCCTCCTCAACTATCTTGTCACTGGCATCCTTCATCCACTGTTAGCACATGCCTGTCCACCATTCCAAATTTAATAAGGATTTTCAAATGTTGCAAATGTGAAGAACACACTTGTTCAGATACAAGTAATTGGACACCATTTCCTTGTAGGTACATGTCGTTAAGATACTAACATAAATACATTTTATATTCTGCATGAACTGAAAATTTTATAGCTGCTCTGCATACCATTTTTATTTTTCTCTTGCTTTACTTATCTATCTTTCATGTAAATAATAATCCACAAATTTGTGATTGAATGAACATAAAAGCAAAAACATGTTAAATGTGGTAAATGATGGAGGTGCTGCCAGTGACCTGGACACAGTAGTGACACAAGTCAACACCACAGAGATGAGAGATGGGATATAAACGCTACTACTTTTTCCAGGTTTCAAAATAAGAGTGGGAGGTGAGAGATAAAATTTTTGGCTTTCACATTTGTTAATTAAGCTCACACAATTTGTTGATTGTGGAGGGGGTGGGGGTGATTGAAAATGTGGCTGAACATATTATGTGAGTTGTGTTCACAAAGCTCCTACTCTTCTATCATTGAGCGCAAATTGTTTTACTTTTTTTTTTTTTTTTTGTACAACAGGAAACTAGTGCTGGCATTAAAAGCATCATCTGCATCAGGGTCACCAAATTTTTTTTTATTCCTCTTAAGAATTTCAACCACCACCTGCTCCCATCTGATATTACATAGAATTTTTTCTGTAAGATGCTCACCTCCTAAATCTCTCACAAGATTTATCACTTGCTTTTGCTGAGACATTATTTTTGTTGTAGTGGTATACACTGAATTAAAAATCACACTGTTCAAATGCTAACTCTCAATGAGTATGGTATGCTGTTCATTGATTCTTACTAAATTGGTAACTATAGTGTTTTATTATCTGTGGCAATATGACATCCAAGTAACAGCAAAACTTTGCCGTGGAAAGTTTTGTGGTTGGCAGGAGAGCCAACACCGTGTTACTAGAGGAGGCCGAAAGGCACACGATTTAGCTCACGCAGGCTGGCTTGAGGTCTGGAACAGGACCAGGAAATTAGAATTCAGAAACAACAGACATAGCTGGTGGAATACTTAACTTTAATCCATTAATTATGAACGTCGGTTTTGATGGTACATAGTTCACAATATCAATAGTAACTGATAATGGCTACTTGCTAGGTCGTAGCAAATGACGTAGCTGAAGGCTATGCTAAACTAACTTCTCGGCAAATGAGAACGTACGTAGGCAGTGAACCATCGCTAGCAAAGTTGGCTGTACAACTGGGGCGAGTGCTGGGAAGTCTATCTGGACCTGCCGTGTGGCGGCGCTCGGTCTGCAATCACTGATAGAGGCGACACGCGGGCCCGACGTATACTACCGGACCGCGGCTGACTTAAAGGCTACCACCTAGCAAGTGTGGTGTCTGGCGATGACACCACAGAAAGTGCATCTCTGGCAGTATCTACGTACTTCCTCTCCCAGTGAGTGAGTGAGTACATGAGTTGTAAATGCCACAGTAAAATTTCCAATTACTCTGTTACCCTCATACTTTTGTGCGCCAAGGCAAAACTAAATGGAATCAGTACCAATGTAGAAATTTCACTTAAATCGAGATGATGTGAAGTACCAGTGCCTCACACTGCTGGTTATTAATTAACTTAAATGCTTCTTGATATTCCTTATTCCATTTCCAGATGGAGATAGGCTTGTTTATAATGTATATGTTTCACAGATTTTTGGTTGATATCAGGTAATGCAGCACACTTTCTAAAGAATTTAGAAGTATTCTCAATGTTTTTGGACCTTTTAGGGTTATTAAAAAAAATTACAAAGAAACTGAAGCAATTTTTTTTCCAAAATGCTTCCTCAAATTGGGGTACCATTCAATCCAATGTTATACATTTGAAGGAGACCAAATTTTTACCAGATATGCATGACATGATGGCTGAGAAGCTAGACCTATTAAATTCCACCTATTATGTATATTACAAGGATAAAAAAATCACATTACATTTTAATTTTTACAATTTTTATCCTAATAAAATATTATGTTTCCTATAATTAAGTTGATTCTGCAATAAAGCTTAGGTCTACTGCCTAAGTATGGACTATTGAAAGATACAGAAAAAAATTAGAGCAATGCTATATAACTTTAGGAAATATTTGTTCCTGGAATCTGAAAAATACAGCTTATGGGAAATTCCGAATGAAGATATGAGTCCAATTAAACTGTGCCTCAGAATATTCCTGAAGCATAGTCTTCATCCTGCAGCATTTCTTCATCTTCAAGCTTTCCCTCGAATTTAATTTCAGCACTTCTTGTTTCTTCAGTAACTTTAAGTGCTGAATCTTTCAGCTTCATGCACCCGTTGTCTGTCGTACACAAGCAATTTATCTTCCATTTTAGAGCCACATTTTATGCCTAAATTTCTCAGGACCTCCAACCTTCCTATCACTCCATCATTGAAACATATCAATGCATCTAGTACACCAACTTCTCATGTATTTAGTCTTACAAAAACATTCTTGGGTAATCTTTCCCATATGAAATAGTAGAAATTTTCATTTGTATTCTGAGTGCCCCCATGAGGACATATAATAACAAAAAAGGGTCACTCAGATCTCTGAAAATTTGTTTCATTTCAATCATAATAGGCTCAGGAAGCGAATGTTTATGATGGTGTTTATGATGGTATATTTGATGATTTTCTTTTGCTTTTTGGTAACCACACCAAGAATCTGCTCCTCTAGGGCAAAGACCATGAACAGGGTGGTCATCTCTAGACAGCTCATGAAAGTGGGCCATGCAGCTTCTCATAATGCTGTAACATAATTCAGAGGTGCTGTTCCCCCCCTGCTGGTCCGGGGGTCAGAATAGGCCCGAGGTATTCCTGCCTGTCGTAAGAGGCGACTAAAAGGAGTCCCTCTCCCTCAAGGGGGTAGTTAGCGCCTGCGTCCGGAGACGGACAGTTCCATGACCTATATTTGCGGTCATTTTGGTTTTTCACTTCTTCTCGTTTCTTCCTTCCTTTGGTTGGTTCCTTTCTTTGTTCTTCTCCATCTCACTGTCTCACTTACTCTTTCCCTTGCCTTCTTCTCCTTGCCTTCTTCTCCTTGCCTTCTCTGGTCTCCGCCTCAGCGTTAGAGACAGTCTGTCCTTTCTCTCCCTCTCTCTCTTCTTTTTCCTCTTCTTCCTTCCTCCCTGTGCGCCCCTGAAGGCTGACCCACGCGTTTGCACGCATAGCCGGTGACGGGGTGTCGCGTAATTCCCCGCCCTGGGTAGACAAGTAAGGCACGCACGTACCCCCTGGTAAAGGCCAGGCCCAGGGAGGGGCGATTGCCTGAGCTGATACCTTCTGACCATGCCGATTGGTCCCTCCGTCTGTTTCTCAGGAGGTGTGACCTGAGGTGTAAACATTCACCTAAGGTGGGAGTGCCCTCTGAGAGGGTCCCCACAAGGAAGGAGCGCGCCATCGGAGACGCTGGCAATCATGAGGGATTCCTCCGCAATGGATTTCTCTTCTTCTTCTCTCTCGACTTCTGCCCACAAACGGAAACTTGACCAGCCACCAGTGACAAAAGTACTACCGCCTGCCCCACAGTTCCTCGTAGTTTCTCGATCTGAGGACAGAAAGGATTTTTCCTCTGTCACCCTTTCCTTATCCAGAAGGGCGTAGATGCCATAGCCGGATCTGTCAAGTCTTGTACCAGGTTGCGTAACGGTACCTTGCTACTAGAAACTGAGAGCGCCTTACAGGCACAAAAACTGCTTCGGGCCACACTCCTGCAGACGTTCCCTGTCTGGGTGGTGGCTCACCGCACTTTGTATTCGTCTCGTGGTGTGGTATATACTAGATCAGTCGACGGATTGACTGACGAGGAGATTCAGTCTTTCCTCACTGAGCAGGGAGTGATGGCTGTCAATAGGGTCATGAAAAATGTCAACAATGACCTTGTACCGACCTGGACACTTTTCTTGACCTTTGATAGTGTTCAGCTGCCGTTGCGCATCAAAGCGGGCTACGAGGTTATTTCTGTTCGCCCCTATGTCCCGACACATACGCGCTGCTGCCAGTGTCAGCATTTTAATCACACTCGCCAGTCTTGTTCCAATGCGGCTAAATGTGTCGCTTGTGGCAGGGATGCCCATGATGGTGACTGTCCACCAAGCTATTTGCTAGTAGGAAGCCCACGCTGCTCCCAGCGGGGAAATACAGTACTCTCCTCACCTCTCCTCAGACTACCAGGGAGGTGGCGATGCAGCGACGCAGACATGCGATCTGACCTTCAGCACTACGGTCGTCCATTCGGCCAGTGCTAAGATTGTGTGGTCGACAGCTCCTCTTCCTCCCGTCACCCCTCAGACACAAGCACCTTCATCAGCTTCGGCCAAGACGAAGACCCAGAAGTCAGATGCACAGGCCTTCAAGAAGGAACCGTCCCATGCAGACTTCCTACGTACCTCGAACTCCCAGCCATCGACCAGTACTTCCACTAAATGACCTTCCAAGAAGGCTCATAGGAAGCACAGTTCTCCTTCTCCGTCATGGCGCATTTCTTCTCCTGCGCCACCCAGCGGTTGCCGCTTCTAGCCATCATCCGTTTCGCCTGGCCACACTGCAGGTAGGCGAACATCTGGCCGTTCACCTGCAGAGGAAGCTCTCCCTCCCGGCCGTCTTAACAAGATGGCCGATGAACCTATAGAACCAGTGGACGATGACTGTGCACCTACTGATAGCGGCGGCAGTGCTTGCTCGAAGCCAGGCCACCAGCGTCCTTCGAGGTGACCACTTCTTGCATCTTCTTTTTCTTCTTCTTCTCACAATGGCACTTATTCACTGGAATATTCGCAGCATTCGCTCCAACCGAGAGGACTTGAAGTTGCTGCTCCGCTTGCACCGTCCGCTCATTGTAGCCCTCCAGGAAACGAAGCTACGCCCATACGATCAAATTGCCTAGGCACACTACACCTCTGTGCATTTTGACCTACCCCCTGTGGCAGGTATTCCGGCTCATGGAGGGGTTATGTTGCTGGTCTGGGATGATATTTACTACAATCCCATCACATTGCACACCGGCCTGCAGGCAGTTGTTGTCTGAATTACTCTCCCCACTTTTACATTTTCCACTTGTACCGTTTACACTCCATCGTCGTCTGCCATTACCAGGGCAGACATGATGCAAATTATTGCTCAGCTACCTGCACCATTTTTTTAACTGGAGACTTCAATGCCCACCTTCCCCTTTGGGGCTCTCCAGCATCCTGCCCGAGGGGCTCCCTGTTAGCAGACCTTTTCAACCAGCTCAATCTTGTCTGCCTCAATACTAGCGCCCCTACTTTTCTTTCGGACACATCTCACACCTATTCCCATTTAGACCTCTCTGTATGTACTACCCAACTTGCACGCCGGTTTGAGTGGTATGCACTTTCTGATACATATTCGAGCGACCACTTCCCGTGCGTTATCCATCTCCTGCATCATACCCCCTCTCCGTGTTCAACTAGTTGGAACATCTCCAAAGCAGACTGGGGGCTCTTCTATTCCAGGGCGACCTTTCAGGATCAAACCTTCACAAGCTGCGATAGTCAGGTCTCACATCTCATGGAAGTCATTCTCACTGCTGCTGAATATTCCATCCCTCACACTACTTCTTCTCCACGTCATGTACCGGTTCCCTGGTGGAATGCAGCATGTAGAGGCACTTTACATGCTTGTCGACGTACTTTATGCACCTTTAAACGCCACCCTACAGTGGCGAATTGTATCAATTATAAACGATTACGTGCGCAGTGTCGTCGTGTTATTAAAGAAAGCAAGAAAGCCAGCTGGGCTGCTTTCACAAGCACCTTCAACAGTTTTACTGCTTCTTCTGTTGTCTGGGGTAGCCTGCGCCGGCTATCTGGCACTAAGGCCCACTCCCCAGTTTCTGGCTTAACGGTCACGAATGACGTCCTTGTGGCCCCTGAGGATGTCTCCAATGCCTTCGGCCGCTTTTTCGCAGAGGTTTCGAGTTCCGCTCATTTCCACCCTGCCTTCCTCCCCCGAAAACAGGCAGAGGAGGCTAGGCCACCTAACTTTCGCTCCTCAAATCGTGAAAGTTATAATGCCCCATTCACGATGCGGGAACTCGAAAATGCACGTTCCCGGTCACGGTCCTCCGCTCCAGGGCCTCATTCTATTCATATTCAGATGCTGAAGAACCTTTCTCCTGCAGGTAAAGGTTTTCCTTCTTCGTAATTATAATTGCATCTGGATTGAGGGACATGTTCCCGCATGCTGGCGCGAGTCTATTGTTGTACCGATTCCTAAGCCGGGGAAGGAGAAGCACTTGCCTTCCAGTTATCGACCCATCTCGATTACCAGCTGTGTCTGTAAGGTGATGGAGCGAATGGTTAACTCTCGTTTGGTTTGGCTGCTTGAATCTTGACACCTACTTACCAATGTACAACGTGGATTTTGTAGGCGCCGCGCTGCTGTTGACCATCTGGTTACCTTGTCGACCTTCATTATGAATAACTTCTTGCGGAAGGACCCGACTGCGGCTGTGTTCTTTGATTTGGAGGAGGCTTACAACACCTGTTGGAGGGCGGGCATTCTCCGCACCATGAATACATGGGGCCTTTGCGGTCGCCTCCCTCTTTTTATTCGCTCCTTTTTAATGGATCGACAGTTCAGGGTATGTGTGGGTTCTGTCCTGGCAGACACTTTTCGCCAGGAGAATGGAGTGCTACAGGGATCAGTTTTGAGCGTTGCTCTCTTCGCCATAGCGATCAATCCGATAATGGATCACCTCCCAGCTGATGTATCACGCTCCCTTTTCGTGGACGATTCTACCATCTATTGCAGCACGCAGTGTTCATGTTTCCTCGAGTGCTGTCTTCAGCGTTCTCTTGACCGTCTTTACTCCTGGACTGTCGCCAATGGCTTCTGTTTTTCTGCCGAGTAGAAGGTCTGTATTAACTTCTGGCGCTACAAAAAGTTTCTCCCATCATCCCTATCACTCCCCCCCAGGGGGTCCACAACTCTTTTGTGGACACGTGCGTAGCGAGCACGGGACCCCGAGCTAATGTGGCCCTCCTTCCTTTCCGGGCTGCATACCTTCCCTTCCCTTTCCGCATCCCTCCTCGTCCCCCATCTTCGCCCCCCCCCCCCTCACCTCTGGCTCTTTCCTTCCCTTTCTCTCCCTCTGGGAGTATGGTTTGTGCCTACGTCCGGAGACGGACGCTCGAAACTGTTCCAAATTCCTTGCTTTTACTCTTGCAAGTCCTCGTCCTTCCTCTGTCCTTCTCTTTTCCTTCCCTCTTTTCCTTGCCCTTTTCTCCGCTGCGGCGTTTGAGACCCCCTTTTCTTTCCTTTCCCTTTCTCTTTTTTCCTCCCTGTGGGTGTCTGAAGGCCGACCCACGCACTTCCATGCGTAGCCGGTGACGGGGTAACGCGTAATTCCCCGCCCCGGGTAGACAGGTAGGACACGTACGTACCCCCTGGTAACGGCCAGGCCCAGGGAGGGGTGATTACCCGAGCTGATACCTTCCGAAAGTGCCGATTGGTCCCTCCGTCCGTTTGTCGGGAGGTGTGACCTGAGGTGTGAACAATCACCTAAGGCGGGTGTGCCCTCGGTGAGGGCCCCCACAAGGGAGGAGCGCGCCTTCGGAGACGCCGGTAATCATGGGGGATTCTTCCGCAATGGTTTCCTCACCTTCCACTATGTCTGCTCACAAACGTAAGTTCACTGAGTCTCAGCCACAGACGGTTCTTCCATCGTTGCCACAGTTCCTTGTTGTTTCTCGGTCTGACGAAGGTCACGACTTTTCCGCGGTCAACCCTTTCATTATTCAGAAAGGTGTCGACGCAATTGCGGGTCCTGTAAAGTCTTGTTCCAGATTACGGAATGGCACCCTGTTGTTAGAAACGCACAGTGCCCTCCAGGCTCAAAAATTGCTGCGTACTTCTCTGCTCCACACCTTCCCTGTCCGGGTGGAACCGCACCGTACCTTAAATTCCTCGCGTGGAGTCGTTTATACACGCTCCCTCGATAGATTGTCTGACGAAGAAATTCAGCACTACCTGTCTGACCAGGGCGTCACAGCTGTTCACCGGGTTGTGAAAAGGGTTGACTCGAACATCATCCCAACCCGCACTGTCTTCTTGTCATTTGACAAAGTTCAACTCCCATCAAAAATCAAAGCAGGCTATGAGATAATTTCCGTTCGCCCTTATGTCCCAAACCCTACGCGTTGCTATCGATGTCAGCGGTTCAATCACACCAGCCAGTCCTGTTCCAATCCGGCCAAATGTGTTACGTGTGGCAAGGATGCCCATGAGGGTGCTTGTCCACCTCCATCCCCTCGCTGCATCAACTGTATGGGTGACCACGCTGCTTCCTCTCGAGATTGCCCCGTTTTTAAGGACGAAAAGCTGATCCAGGAAATAAGAGTGAAGGAAAAGGTGTCGACCTTTGCTGCTCGAAAGTTACTCGCCAGTCGACAGCCCACCGTCCCTCAGAAAGGAAAATACAGCACTGTCCTTGCTTCTCCTCGGCCAACAAAGGAGGCAGCCACGCAGACTTGCGACCTCACATTTAGTACCACGGTCGTCAGATCGGCCAGTGCAAAGATCGCCCGTTCAACCTCACCACTTTCGCCTGCCCACTCTATGGCTCACCCTTCGTCGGGTTCTGCTAAATCTCGAGCCCAAAAGTCAGACGCCAAGTCTTCGAAAAAAGAGCATTCTCGTGAAGAGTTTTTACGTACTGCAACTTCACAACCATCGGTTCCTCCTTCATCTAAACATCATACCTCCAAGAAAGCTACGAAGAAACACAGTTCCTCTCCTTCTCCGCCAAGGCGTGTCCCATCTACAGCACCACCTGGCGGAAATCGCCCTCGGCCATCTTCTGTGTCGCCGAGGCGCACTGCTGGTGGCCGGTCAACTGGCCGATCGTTGGTGGCAGGAGCTGCTCCTGACCAACCTATGGATCAGGATCTTCTGCCTTCGACTGAATGCCATTCCATGCTGTCAGTCGCAAGCTCTGAGCAGTCGTTGAGTTGACAGCACCCTTGGTCACGTTCCTCCATTTCCTGTTCACCCTATGTCCATTATCCACTGGAATATCCGCGGCATTCGCGCCAATCGGGATGAATTGTCGATCCTCTTACGATCCTACTCGCCGGTCATCTTCTGTCTTCAGGAAACAAAGCTGCGTCCCCATGACCGCTTTGTTCTCCCTCATTTTCAGTCCGTCCGATATGACCTCCCCTCTGTTGAAGGCACTCCAGCCCATGGAGGACTCATGATTCTGCTCCATGATACTCTCCATTATCACCCAATCCCCTTAAACACTTCCTTCCAAGCTGTCGCCGTCCGTCTTTCTCTTTCTGGATACACGTTCTCTCTTTTTACGGTATACATTCCATCGTCTACACCAATGGCACGAGCTGATCTCCTTCATCTTCTTGATCAGCTTCCACCCCCCTATTTGCTGGTTGGGGACTTCAATGCCCACCACCCGCTTTGGGGATCTCCACATCCTTGTCCACGTGGCTCACTATTGCTAGACGTCTTCCACCAGGCGGATCTAGTCTGCCTCAACACTGGGGTCCCCACATTTTTGTCTGCCTCCACGGCAAATCTATCTCATTTGGACCTTGCGGTCAGTACTGTTCCGCTAGCTCGGCGCTTCGAATGGTTCGCCCTTGATGATACACACTCGAGTGACCACTTTCCATGTGTTCTTCTACTGCAGCCTCAACTGCCATATATGCGCTCGCGACGCTGGAAGTTTGCCCAAGCCGATTGGACACTTTTTTCGTCTCCAGCGACATTCGATGAGCGTCGCTTTCCCAGCGTCGACGATGAGGTCACACATTTTACCTACGTTATTCTCACAGCTGCGGAACGTTCAATACCACGCACCTCCGAATTGCCCCGGCGCCCCCCAGTTCCTTGGTGGAACGAGGCATGCCGCGACGCAATACGTGAGCGGCGACGTGCTCTTCGCATTTTCCGTCACCATCCAACTTTGACCAACTGTATCCGATATAAGCAGCTCCGTGCGCGATGCCGTCGCGTCATCCGCGATAGCAAGAAGGCAAGCTGGAAATTCTTTATTAGCTCATTAAACACCTTCACTCCCTCCTCGGAAGTTTGGAGTCGGCTTCGACGGTTCTCAGGCGCGCCTAGTTTCTCCCCGGTCTCTGGGCTCACTGTCGCGCATGATACCTTAGTGGACCCCGTCGCAATTTCTCACTCATTGGGTCAGCACTTTGCTGAGATATCGAGCTCTTCAAATTACCCGCCAGCGTTTCTCCCGAAGAAACGTGCAGCGGAGGTGCGACATCTTGCTTTCTCCTCTCAAAATCGCGAAAGCTACAATACTGTTTTCTCCATGCGCGAACTCCAACATGCACTCTCTTCTTCTCGCTCCTCCGCCCCAGGACCGGATGGTATCAATGTCCAAATGTTGCTGCATTTATCAACCCATAGTCTGCGTTACCTCCTTCGCCTTTATAATCGAATTTGGACCGACAGTACCTTTCCCAGGCGATGGCGGGAAGCTATTGTCGTTCCCGTTCCGAAACCTGGAAAGGACAAACATCTCCCCTCTAGCTATCGCCCCATTTCTCTCACGAGTAGTGTCTGTAAGGTTTTGGAGCGTATGGTGAATTACCGTTTAGCTTGGTGGCTGGAATCCTGCAGTCTTTTAACACCAGCCCAATGCGGATTCCGAAAGCATCGTTCTGCCGTTGACCATCTTGTTGCTCTCTCCACTTATATCATGAACAATTTTCTCCGGAAACGCCAAACGGTAGCAATATTTTTTGATCTGGAGAGAGCATACGATACCTGTTGGAGGACAGGCATCCTCCGCACACTGTTCTCTTGGGGCTTTCGAGGCCGGCTGCCCCTTTTTCTTCGCGAATTTATGGCAGAGCGCACATTTAGGGTGCGGGTGAACACTACTCTCTCCCGTACTTTCTCCCAAGAAAACGGGGTACCCCAGGGCTCCGTGCTGAGTGTTGTACTGTTTGCTATCGCCATTAATCCAATTATGGATTGTCTCCTTCCTGATGTCTCGGGCTCCCTCTTTGTGGACGATTTTGCGATCTACTACAGCTCTCAACGGACCAGCCTTCTTGAAAGACGTCTTCAAGGATGTCTCGATCGCCTCCACTCGTGGAGCATCGAAACCGGCTTCCGTTTCTCACCCAGTAAGACCGTTTGTGTTAATTTTTGGCGACGTAAGGAGTTTCTTCCGCCCTCCTTACATCTAGGTCCTGTCAACCTTCCGTTTTCTGACGTCGCTAAATTCTTGGGTCTTATGTTTGACAGAAAACTGTGCTGGTCCTCCCACGTTTCCTATCTTTCGGCTCGCTGTCTGCGTTCCCTTGACACCCTCCGTGTCCTGAATGGTACCTCTTGGGGAGCGGACCGAGTGGTCCTTCTCCGCCTCTATCGCGCCTTAGTGCGCTCGAAATTGGATTATGGAAGCATAGTCTACTCCTCTGCTCGGCCGTCTATTCTTCGGCGTCTCGACTCTATCCACCACCGTGGATTACGTTTAGTGTCTGGAGCTTTTTACACCAGCCCTGTGGAAAGCCTTTATGCTGAGACTGCTGAACCTCCGCTGTCCAATCGGCGGGCAGTCCTTCTGAGTCGTTATGCTAGCCATCTGTCTTCCGTGCCTGCTAATCCAGCCCATGACCTTTTTTTCGACGCCTCCTTTGATGTCGGGTATGCAGGCCGCTCCTCCTCCCTACTACCCCCGGGAGTCCGCTTCCGTCAACTGCTCCATTCTCTTTCCTTCTGCTTTCCTAAAACCTTCTTGACAACTTGGGGTACAGCACCGCCTTGGCTCCGTCCCCGGATCGACTTGCTCAGAGACCTATGTCAATTTCCCAAGGATGGTACCCCTACACTTGTTTACCGTCGGGCATTTGCTGCTCTATGTGCACAAATGACCGAAGCCACATTTATTTACACCGATGGCTCGAAAACATCGTTAGGTGTAGGGAGTGCCTATATTGTTGGCGACACCCCAAATCACTTTCAGCTTCCTGACCAGTGTTCGGTTTATACTGCGGAGCTTTACGCTGTTCTCCAGGCTGTCCACTACATCCGCCGCCATCAGCGGATACAGTACGTAATCTGCTCAGATTCTCTCAGCTCTCTCCTAAGTCTCCAAGCTCTTTACCCTGTGCACCCTCTGGTCCACCGGATTCAGGACTGTCTGCGCTTGCTCCACCTGGGGGGCGTCTCAGTGGCATTCCTCTGGCTCCCGGGACACGCTGGTATCTGTGGAAATGAGGCGGCCGATATAGCGGCCAAGGCTGCAGTCTCTCTTCCTCGGCCAGCTATTCAGTCTCTTCCGTTTACCGATCTACGGAGCGGTTTATGTCGCCAAGTTGCTCATTTATGGCATGCGCATTGGTCAACACTTCCCCATAATAAATTGCGGGAAGTGAAAGCCCTTCCTTGCGCTTGGACCTCTTCCTCCCGAACCCGTCGTCGGGAGGAGGTAATTTTAGCTAGACTCCGGATAGGGCACTGTCTTTTTAGTCATCGACATCTTTTAAGCGGTGATCCTCCCCCTCTCTGTCCCCACTGCTCTCAGCTGTGGACGGTCAGACACCTTTTAATTGAATGCCCCTATTTTAATCCGTTACGCTCCCGTCTACAGCTATCGCCTGACCTATCATCGATTTTAGCAGATGACACGCGCTCAGCTGACCGCGTTCTACAGTTTATTAGTGACAGTGAAATGACGTCAGTCATTTGAAGCTTTTTTTGGGGGATAACCAACCCCTTTCTGTAGTGGATTTTTAAGCATTCCTTCTGCCTTTAGTTTCTCAAATTTTATGAGTTTGTTCCCATTGCTGCTGATTTTAAATTTCGTTTTTTTCCTGTTTTCTACGTCACAGACTGGGCGCTAATGACCATAGAAGTTTTGCGCCCTAAAAACCACAAAAAAAAAATAAAAAATCCTTATGACTCGGTCCCGTTGCTCTCCCATTCGCGGAGACAACAAAATCTTTAGGTTTTACATTTGACAGGAAACTTAGCTGGTCTCCACATGTGTCATACTTGGCTGCCCGTTGTACCTGTTCTCTAAATGTCCTCCGTGTTCTCAGTGGTATGTCATGGGGAGTGGATCGAACTGTCCTACTTTGCCTATATCGGTCGATCGATCGCTCCAAGCTGGATTATGGGAGCTTTGTATACTCCTCTGCATGGCTGTCCATCTTACGCCGCCTCAACTCCTTGCAACATTGGGGTTTATGTCTTGCGATCGGAGCGTTTTATACTAGTCCCGTCAAGAGTCTTCATGCTGAAGCCGGTGAATTGCCACTCACCTACCGGCGCGATATACTGCTTTGTCGGTATGCCTGTTGGCTACTGTCAATGCCCGGCCACCCGTCTTATCATTCCTTTTTTGACGACTCTCTCGACCGTCAATGCGGGTTGTATGTCTCTGCCCTGCTACCCCCTGGAGTTCGCTTTCGTCGCCTCCTTCAACACCTTGATTTTTCACTCCCTGCAACCTTTAGAGTGGGCGAGAGCCACACGCCATCTTGGCTCCAGGATCAGGTTTGTGTTCACCTTGACCTCAGCTCACTCCCAAAGGAGGCTACCCCTGGTTCGGTATACCACTCCCGTTTTGTCGAACTTCGTTCGAAGTTCATTAATATGACCTTCATTTATACAGATGGCTCTAAAACCAATGACAGGGTCGAGTATTCTTTTATTGTTGGGGCACAAAGTTTCAAATATTGGCTCCATGGCCATTGTTCGGTCTTCACAGCTGAGCTCTTTGCCCTCTACCAGGCTGTTCTTTACATCTGCCACCGGCATTCTGCTTATGTCATCTTCTCTGATTCCCTGAGCGCCATCCAGAGCCTCAGTGATTCGTATCTGGTTCACCCTTTTGTGCACCGAATCCAACGCTCTCTTCAGCAGCTGGTGGACGATGTTTCTCGGGTTAGCTTTATGTGGGTTCCTGGCCATGTCGGTATCCCTGGGAATGAAGCTGCAGATGCCGCGGCCAAGGCTGCGGTCCTCCAGCCTCGGACAGCTTCTTGTTGTGTCGCTTCATCAGATTGTAGAGGGTCATTTGTCAGCGCATTTTATTGCTGTGGCATCCCGATTGGGCTGCACTTATGGACAACAAGCTTCGGACCTTGAAACCTCTTTCCGCGGCTTGGGCGCCCTCCTCACGCCTTTCTCGGCGGGAGGAGGTCGTTTTGGCCCGGTTACGAATTGGACACTGCCGGTTCAGCCATCGCCATCTGCTGACGGCTGCGCCGGCGCCGTTCTGTCCATGTAGGCAATTGCTGACGGTCTGCCGCATTTTAACGTCCTGTCCGGATTTTACTACACTGCGTCTTGATCTTGGCCTGCCATGTACTCAGGATGCCATTTTAGCAGATGACCTAGGAGCAGCTGCTCGCGTTCTTCGTTTTATCAACTTGACAAACCTGTCTAACGACATTTGATTATGCTGTTTTTTTTTTTAATCCTATGCCTGTTACTACATCTTATATAGTGTTGTCCCTTTAAGTTGCTGTTTTAACCTTGTGCTTCGTGGTGCATTCCTAACTTAGTCTGGGCGCTAATGACCATTGTAGTTGTGTGCCCTAAAACCACAAAAAAAAAGGTGCAGTTCATGTAATAGCCAGTCCATAGTAACTCTGAAGGAGGTCTATTCCAGTTTCTGTTGACATGCCTCAGCCAGACAGAGATCATCCATCTGATAACAACTTTCCTGTCATTTCTCTTTGTAGCTTCGTCAATCTAGCACCCATCCTCTTTTGTACATGTCTACAACACTCAAGTTTCTTTACCAAGGTATCACCATAAACATTGAACTCATTAATTTTATTGAAATCTTTAGAGTCCCTATTGCCTGGGTACTCCATATATGTAACATTATAAATAGGCATCACTCTCAGAAATATTTTAAGAGCTCCACCACACCCCTCCATACCTCCTCTGTAACCATCATCATTCTTAGAACACTGATGTTCAATATGTCCTCCAGTGTTACCATGGCAGGTATGGCAGTACTTAGATAAGCACTCAACATCAACCACTTTTCCATTCTCTAGAGAAGTACCACTTAAAACACGATTCAAAGAACAATGTCCTCAACGTTTTCATGTACCATCAAATGCAACAACAATGTCTCTGGTTCCAATAATATTTACAGTTTCTTCTACTGCACATTTCATAGATGCTTTAGACACAACAGTCAAGGCACCTAAAAGTGTTTTATGTACTTATTGTTCCTAGTGCGAGGAGGGAGAAGGTCCATCAAACTACAAAACACTTGATAGCCTTTTTCCCTTTTCGTATTGCACACATGCATACACCAACTTCAAAATCACATTATATGAATTACACACAAAGTACGAAGTCATTTTCGAGATTTATTGCAGGATCTGCACAGAAAAACTACTTTTGATGCTAAACCCTTCCTGCTAGTTTGTTGTTCAGTTATTTCCAGACAGCCTATAAAATCACACTGCTTACATTTCACCACTTCCTTTATCAAAGCAGATAAGGTGCCCACATCAACAACAACAAATCCACTACAAACAGTGTCACCACTAACACAAAAATTTGAATCAGCAGTAGGATTGGCGGGAGATGATACATATGTTACTTTCAATAGTGTGGCTTCCTTTGCTTGTGAACTGGTTACCATGGAATTTCCTTTTATTGAATTTCCTGATGCATGGCACAGTTTGCACTTATTGCGCACTAAATGATATATACTTCCACAAATATATGTAGCACTTGGGCAACAAACATTCAGTAACATATGAACAAATTGCTTCAGCAAAACAAAAGCAAATACTAGCAAAGATAATCATTTACGGACACTAGAAACCTGCACTGTTACAACATATACAATGTATCATCACTGGAAACAGAAAGTTATATATATATATATATATATGTATGTGTGTGTGTGTGTGTGTGTGTGTGTGTGTGTGTGTGTGTGTGTGTGTGTGTGTATGGATGGATATGTGTGTGCGTGCGAGTGTATACCTGTCCTTTTTTCCCCCTAAGGTAAGTCTTTTCGCTCCCGGGATTGGAATGACTCCTTACCCTCTCCCTTAAAACTCACATCCTTTCGTCTTTCCCTCTCCTTCCCTCTTTCCTAATGAGGCAACAGTTTGTTGCGAAAACTTGAATTTTGTGTGTTTGTTTGTGTTAGTTTGTGTGTCTATCGACCTGCCAGCGCTTTCTTTTGGTAAGTCACATCATCTTTGTTTTTTAGATATATTTTTCCCACGTGGAATGTTTCCCTCTGGGATCAGGAAAGACTATAGAATTTAATACAGTCATATATATTGTGGAAAAATTGAAATTTTTAAAGTACTCTTTATCTTTAATGTGTTTACTTCAATTTTTTTTAAAGCAGTGGCAATACGCAAATTATTAACAGGAATATTGAAAATGCATGGAGGTAGATTTCTGTAAAAGCTCCCGTCGTCCTCACCAAAATAGATGTTGCGTCCATAATCCAGCATATTTGGACTTCCATGATAGGCATTAAAATGTATTTGTCAATCTATTTTTACCTCCCTCTATAAATCTTCTTTCACTTCAGTGACAGGTTTGCACTTGGTAGTGTTCATTATGACTTGTGACCCATTTCCGACAACTTCAGTTTCGGAGCAGCCCGTTTCCAAAACTTCATTTTGTTTACTGAATCACAACTTCTCATATTATGCCTTGTGCATGTGGAAATTCTAGCCATTGGTTTTGCACTCTGTCTCTGGCATATGTTGGAATTTTTTATTTTTAATCGCGTTGTTTTGCACAAAACCAAACTTTAAGAACATGGTTTAAAATTCTTCACCTTTGGAGTAATTTATGATTACACAAATGACCCAGATATGTGCTTAACATTTCATGTGTCTAACACATGTGTCTATTTTGCCCTATTTGGTTTAATGTCTCTGAAATAGGTGTTTGAACTGTTTGAGCCCAAACAAGGCATACATCCCGTGCCCTCTTTTGATTGTCATGAAAGTTCTGTTATCTACAATTATTTGAGGTGCATTATCAATGTTAGTCTGTACTTCAGTTAATGCTGCATTAATCTCATGCAGTAGAAACTCTTTATTTATTCCATTTGATGCTTCATTGCAGTGAGTGAATTGCCGGTGGATTTCATCCTCTCCAGTTCACACTAACACTCACCCACAACCTCTACTGATCTTTACCACATGCTCTTGCACATTGATGCTGTAAGGGATATTAGATTTGAAGATGTGCAGGTACTTTTCCCTTCATTAGGTACTGTGGTACTTTGTAACGACGACACCACTTCCTAGCCACTTTCCCCTTGCACGTAGCTGATATCCGTTACTTGTATGACTTCATTTTTGGACAACCATGTTGATAACATGATTAAACAGTATCTTTCCTAGAATTTGGCCTTTGGTGCAAGTAATGCTTCAATGTTCAGTTGACGTGTTTTATTACTTGGTCCCACTTCTGTAGATCTTTGGCCCTGGTAAAGAGCTGTTGATGTGATGATGAGTCATTCGTTCCCTGACTGGTATGTACTTCTCATGTAGTTGGGAGATTAGCCACTTGTGTTTCTTTTTTAGTGCCACTCAGGGATCACATGTAGGGTCCTTTGAGGTTGACATGTGTGCCTGTGAAGCTGCATTGACCCCTGAAATAGTAACAAATTTTATAACTGACAAAAGGTTAATAAAAATATATTTTACGTTGGATAACTTGTTTATAAACATATTGTACAACATATTGATAAGTTAGGACATTTAGTTTTTAAAAGAGATTTACTATTCCATAAGATTTTGAGCTCAGTGGCAAGGAGATCGAAAATTTTTACAGCAGCATACATAGCATCTCTCTGCAGCAGAGACAGTGTATGCAATTCTTTTGTTTAGTGCCACACCTGTGAATTTTTGAGTTCTGTCACGAAGGATCCAGTCTCCAGGAACACGAAACATTAGAGAAAATCAGTGTTGAGAAACAGTAGTCAGTTATCTCAGCTGGCTAAATTACTTGCAATGGGAGGTTGATGGACTCATTCTATATATGATTATTTTTACTGCTCAGTAGGGAGATGATATTTGATTAAGGAAGAGTTCCCCCAGGACATATTTCTATCACCTGATTATGTGCTGGTTATTCAGTGTCACTGAGTGTTTGTCTGGCTTTTCATGACTTCATGTAAATTGCGTAAAATTTATTGTGTTTAGCTTGGCAGGAAGGGAGTTAACAAACCTGCTACAGAATTTTGGTGAAATGTCGTTGGAGATTGTGTTAGACAGATATTCTATTACAATGATGGTGTCATCTGTAAACATGGTACATTTCCACTGTGCACCATTGACTACTGCAGGCAGATCTTAGCATAAACCAGAGACACTGAAGGACTCAGAAGGACAGAAGGTGTTACTTTACCCAAACACTGTTCCAGCTGTATTACTAAGTGACGAATCAGGTTCATGACACACAGTGCCTGTTGCATGTAGCCTACATAAGTGCTTTCTTTGATTTTCAATATTTCATAAAAATGTGAGGTGAATTTAAATTCCTGCCATAATTTAGTACGTATAACATGTTCAAATGTGTGTGAAATCTTGTAGGACTTAACTGCTAAGGTCATCAGTCCCTAAGCTTACACACTACTTAACCTAAATTATCCTAAGGACAAACAAACACCCATGCCCGAGGGAGGACTCGATCCTCCGCCGGGACCAGCCGCACAGTGCATGACTGCAGCACCTTAGACCTCTCGGCTAATCCTGCAGGGCTTAGTACTTATAACAAAAATTTAACCCTGTAGGACGAGTATTACAGTCAGAAACAGTGCGTATATGTCTTGCAGCAGTGTAGCTCAAGTTGCACAAATTGTACACACTGCATATATCCCATGTTTCATAATGAGAGCACTATGTGATTTGCAAAAAACTTCTAACATAATTTCAAACCTCTCCTAAATGCTTAATGTCAGAACATAGTTGTTCATTTCTAAAGCAGTCAGAAGTATGAAGTAGTTTTATACCTTGTAGTTTGAGTCTTTAAACATACTGAATATGATTTATGCGGAAGATATTTATTATGCATCATAATTTGAGCGTATTTTTATAATAATGTGGCTCATCACTCATGCTAGAAATTCTCTTATGCAGATGTAACAATAATATACATACTAAATGATTACAAAGTATTATTAAAAATTTCAGTTATACGTTACTCTTCTAAATGTACTGGACAGATAAGTAATGGGTACATATGTTTGCTGAAATGTATTTTGCCATTGTCCTAATAATCTGAATATTAGTTGTCTGTTACACTGTTACATGCATTACAACTTGAAGAAGCAGTTCATGGACGGTATTTTCTTTTTTAAAATGATTATCATATTTGGAGGCTGTGGACCTGCATATAATCAAATGTGGCTACAATAACTGCTGGTCAAGAAGGAATATCTGCAGATGTGAATTTGTTAATGACATTGTAAATATGTGATTGTCATTACTTTTTAAATTTTATGCTAAAGTTGTTTTCTATGAATACATAATTTAGAAACACACACAGGAATTTATGGCAAGTTATATTCACTTTGTGTTAGGTAACCTGTGTGGACAGGGAATTACCATATTTTGCCTTGGTTAAATTGTTACCTGCACACATTTATATCATTACCACAATAGCAGTATGATTTCCTAAAATTGTAGTATCTCTCAACTTTGATATTTCTATTTGATGATTTTCTACATAATGACAGTCTGCATTTGTAACACAATGTAGGAGGGGCATTCAATAAGTAATGCAACATATTTCTATTCTCGGCCAATGTCACTTCGAAAAATTCTGTATTTAACATCTTTGGATATGATGAAGCTATAGGGGCTGAAGTAGGAAAAAAAAGTTGCAATAAGTGGCAGCACCATTTGTGCCTTAAAAATGGTGTCTGTAACAGAGGTGTATTGCAAGCAGGGACCTGTTGAGTTTTCAGTGCAAAAGCTGACCGTCACAGATATTCATAGGCACTTGCAGAATATCTACAGAGACCTGGTAGTGGAAAAAAGAAGCATGCCATTTGCACACAGTTGTGATTCTGCAATGTTGGAACATGCGAACACTCTGATTGTGATCTGGCAATCATGAACGATGGAACACCTTGCTGCTCAGCTGGACGTCTCTGTTGTCAGTGCAGACACACTCGTCCACCAGTTAGGATACTCAAAGGTGTGCCCCCCTCTGTTCCACCAAACTGGAGACTGTAAACACCAACGAATGACCACCTGTGTCAAACTGTCTGCACATTACAAGGGTTAAAGTGATAATTTTTGTCAAACATTGTCAGACGGTGAAACACTCTGAGCTGAGAAACGAGACAGCAATCTACAGAGTGGCACCACATCACCTGTTCTGAAGAAAAAGTTCAAAGCTGCATCCTCAACCAGTGAAGTCATGGTGGTGGTCTTCTCGAATTTTGAAGTTGTTATTCTGTGTGATTATTTCCATCATGGTGTAGTGTTTGCACTACCATCATGAAGTTGATGAAACAACTTCAGCATGTACATCACCACAAAAATGGAAATGAACTCTTCTTTCCATGACATTGCAAGACCTCACCAAATCTGCACACCTGAGAGGAGCACACATACTTCATTGGGACAAAGAGATGAAATCCAGATGGTGCGATGTCCAGACTGTTGGGCAGACAAGGAAGAACTGTCCATTCTGCACTCTGCAGAAAGCAGTGTGTGGACGATGGGGGCGGTTGTTGATGCAACAAGATGGTGCTGTCATCAATTAGTAGAATGGTGTCATGAGGCATACAGGCCCTCCCAGTAAGGTGGTGTAAGGCCATCAAATTGGACAGAAATTGTGCTGAAAACTCGGGTTTTGTATCAAAGATCATAGGAAATAATGTGGTGTAATGGGATCCTGAATAAAGCCAACCTACTTTCAGAAAAATTATTTCGTTACTTACTGAACACCCCTCATATAATTAAGCCAGCATTTTAGACAATCGAATGATCCAAATTAGTAATATGGAATGTACTATCTTGTGTATTATGATTAGCTCAAACAATCTGCATAGTTACTTCAAGTGTAATAGATGTCAGGAAATTTCTTTTAACACTTAGTATTTAATGTTATATCTCTCTGTAGTGGCTACAGAGGCTTGTTAGATGTTACATTTCATTAATGTTTCTATGTTGCAAATGTTACAGTTTAAAAAATTTAATATCAGCAAGGTACCAGGCACTTGGAATGAATATCTAACAGCATATATCGATGCATAAAGTGCTGTTACATTTTTGAATCATTTAATGTTTCACTTTTGTATATTTACCCATTGTTAATTGTGTTATGTCCGAAGAATGTACTTGTGATGTTGGAGAACATGGTATTGTGTCAACTTGTTAGCTCAGCATAAACATGTAAATCTCACATATTAAATTTGACATTACTTTGGTTTTAAATATGGTCAGGTACCACTTGCCATAAACAGGGCAGTCATATGTGTCACACTATCTTCTTTCTAGAAACGTCTGACATTGCTTCCACTTACTTGTGTCAGACGTATTCTGTTTTCTTTTCTGTCGGTCTCTCTTGACCAACTCTTGATCTTTTTGACCCCGACGGTATTAGGTTATGAGGCCAGAGGGTGTCTTTCATTTTCCTTATTTAATCTTCTCTCTGATGGGGGAGGACCTGCTCGGGTATTGAAGAACAAGAACAAGAACAAGAGGAAGAGGAAGAGGAAGAGGAAGAGGAAGAGGAAGAGGAAGGAGTTGTGATACTACTTTGTATCTCCACAATGTGTCTAGAGAAACCTTTAGCCATGCTTGTATCAGAACAGTGATGACCATGCTGTGGAGGAGCATTATTAAATTTCTGTGAAGTTGTGCAAAAGGATGGACATTCCTGATGCACACAAAAGTAATTTGAAGGTGCCAGGTGTTCGGAGAAGACTGAAATGAAAATGAGGACAGGACCTTGTAGTTGAGCATTGTTGAAAGTATATGAGGTACTGCTGTACTTCCTCACAAAAGAGTACTTCCTCAGTAAACAGTTTCCCAGATACTACCATAACTTCAGAATTACACGGATAAAAGAAATGATAAAGTCACTATTTTGGTCATTTATTTATGTAGTCATAAATACCATATGCTCTTGGGATATTTTCATTGGTGTTACATGCATTTAATTTAAACTATGCAATCTGTTGTAAAATTGCTACAGGTTTTTCTTGCTGTACCCAGGGCATGCCAGAATTCCTATTACAGGTGTGTAAGGGTTGAAGAAGGGACTCTGTACATTTCCAGAAATGGGTTCAGTAATGAAACCTGGGGGGTAAAGTTTGCTCTGGAACCTCTCTGTAATAGGATTTTTAGTGAGCAGATGGATGCCATGTGTTGAGTGTAGACTAACTGATGCTCAGTAGACAGTTTCCTTTATATCTATTATGGACGTCATTCCACGTGATACAAGTGTTATAAATAGTACTACACAGATAGAAATTTTATATTAATTTTGTGTGTGAGTTCGTTTCTTGTCATGATTCCAATTGGTCAATTGGATTCCTTAGAAGCTTGTTGTTTGCAGTAAAGCTTATTTTGTTGCCAATGTAGTGATGAAAGTTTTTGTAAGGGTTTTGTAAATTCTTGAAACTTTGTTTTGCAAGCAGTTCATTACCTGGCAGTGACAAAAAATGCTTGCAGTTAGGAAGCTTTGCTTTAGTCTTACCTAATGGATATAAAAATGCAATAATACAAATACATCATTATTCTGTGATGTCCATACTATTGTCAGTTTAGATATTTTTGTGGAAATGTTACCCCAGTTTGGATTTGTCAGTTATCGACTTCCATGTTTCCCTTATAAATTCAGTATTACAGTGATGAAGAATGTGATTGAAACACAATAGGTAACAGTACAATGTTTTGTTCATAGATATGTTCAGAGTGCATGTGCTGGTAGCAAGAAAGTATACATGTCACCTTTATTCTATTACAACAAACTTTTTTGTTGTTCACAAGTTACTGCAATAATTTCTTTGTATTCACAATATTAACACCATCGTGACAATGGTATGTACACCAATTATAGTGATATTTCCATGTTCCTGTCATTCATATGTGAAAATTTAGTACCTTACCATCCAGATATTGTAAAGGTACCAGTAAATTGCTAATTGTTTAGACTCTGATGCCCTCTTGTACACAAGAGTTAAACTTCTGACTGGTTTGCAAATAATTAATGAGCTAAATGTTCCACTTAAAGCATAAGTGCAATCATTTGCTAAAATTTTTCTTCCTTATATGCTTGAAGTTCATCAGAAGTCTGTAAGTGCACTCATCCTGAAATACTCAACAAATAGAGTGTGGGTATTTGCACACATGATCAGTTACACTGCCTTGGCAAGCACACTGTTTCCCACTGTACTACTTGCCAATACCTACTCGCTAAGATGTGTAGTCTTATGTTAAAAATGTCTTGTTGTGTTAAAGTCTGTCAATAATTATTCAAAATATTTTTTTATAGTTCCTGGAAGGCATTAATTAGGCAACTTGCAACTGGTACCGGGTTCCCTGATATACAGCTGAATCTCCAGTAGCCCAGTGTAAGAGTTAACTTGAAGGTCAGTTACTGGAACAGCATTAGTTTAATAAGTGATGATGTCATTCATTGTTATGTAAGTAACTTCTGTGCCTAAAGTTTATTTCGCAATACTGTCTGATTGTAAAGTGACTTTTTTAACATAATAAGCCTTGAGTTATTAATATCAGTGCATCTTCATTGGGGCTCTTGTCTATTTTTATTACACTAGCCATTGGCTACAGATTTTTCTCCATCAGTGCATGTCCACTCTATGCACATTTCTTACTTAATGTGTCAGAATTTTGGGTACATGAACATTGATTAGTGTAGATATTGTTTGCGTAGATGGTTGTTGGGTGATCATAAATCATTAACTCAATCCATTAATTTATGGCTAATGATAGAAGCAGTTCCTAGTTGTGGAAAGTTCTTCATTCTCCTATATCTTTCTGTACGAGCTCTGATTTCCCTTATCTTATCTTGGTGATCAATTCTCCCTATGTAAGTCAGTGTGAACAAAATATTTTCACATTCGGAGAAGGAAGTTGGTTACTGGAATTTCGTGAGAAGATTCTATCGCAACGAAAAACACCTTTCTTTTAATAATGTCCATCCCAAATCTTGTATCATATCTGTGACAATCTCTCCCATATTTCACTATAATACAAAAGCTGCTGCTTTTCTTTAAAGTTTTTTGATGTACTCAGACAGTGCTATCTGGTGAGAATTCCACACCGTGCAACAGTATTCTAAAAGTGGGCGGACAAGCATAGTGTGGGCAGTCTTGTTAGTAGGTCTGTTGCATTTTCTAAGTGTCTTGCCAATAAAACACAGTCTTTGGTTAGCCTTCCCCACATAATTTTCTGTGTGTTCCTTCCAATTTAAGTTGTTCATAATTGTAATACCTAGGTATTTAGTTGAATTTACAGCTTTTAGATCACACTGATTTATCGTGTAACTGAAGTTTAATGAGTTCCTTCTAGCACTCATGTGGATAACATCACACTTTTCATTATTCAGAGCCAACTGCCACTTTTCCAACAATTCTGATCCTTTTTTTTAAATCGTTTTGCAGTTTGTTTTGATCTTCTGATGACTTTATTAGTCGATAAACGACAGCGTCATCTGCAAACAACTGAAGACTGCTGCTCAGATTGTCTCCCAAATAATTTATATAGATCAGGAACAGCAAAGGGCCTACAGCACTACCTTGGGGAATGCCAGAAATCACTTCTGTTTTACTCTATGACTTTCCTACAATTACAATGAACTGTGACCTCTCTGACAGGAAATCACAGATCCAGTCACATAACTGAGATGATATTCCATAATCACGCAATTTCACTACAAGCTGCTTGTGTGGTACCTACAGTGTCAAAAGCCTTATGGAAGTCTAGAAATATGGAACCAATCTGAAATCCCTTGTCAATAGTACTCAGCGCTTCATGTGAATAGAGAGCTAGTTGTGTTTCACAGGAATGATGGTTTGGGGATTACAATATTCAGTCTTGCTACAACAGTCCTGTGTTCACTAATTCCTGAATCAGTTTTGATGCTCATTATTAACTCAGGATTATTTGTTGCTAAGAAGTCAAGCGTGTTTTCACAACCGTTTACTGTTCGCGTGGGCTCATGAACTAATTGCTCGAGATCATTTTCAGAGAATGTGTTTAGCACAATTTCAGATGATAATTTATGCGTACCTCCAGAATTAAACATGTATTTTCACCAACATATCGAGGGTAAATTAAAGTCACCACCAACTATTATTGTATGATTTGGGTATGTGTTTGAAATTAAACTCAAGTTTTCTTTGAACCTTTCAGAAACTGTGCCATCTGAATTGGGAGGTCGGTAAAAGAATACAATTATTATTTTATTCCATTTGCCAACAATGACCTCTGCCCATACTAATTCACAGGATGTATCTACTTCAATTCCGTGACAAGTTAAACTACTTCTGACAGCAACAAACACGCCTCCGCCAACCATGTTTAGCCTATCCTTTCGGAACACCGTTAGGTTCTTCACAAAAATTTTGGCTGAGCTTATATCCAGCTTTAGCCAGCTTTCAGGGCCTATAACGATTTAAGCATCAGTGCTTTCTATTAGCACTTGGAGCTCTGGTACTTTCCCAACACAGCTACGACAATTTACAACTATTATACCAGTGGTTCCTGTATCTACATTTTTCCTGTGTTCAACCTGCACCCTTTGTAACTGAAGTGCTTCTTGTGTTTTCCCTGAGACCCTCTAACCTAAAAAACCACCCAGTCGACGCCACACAGACCCTGCTACCTGTGTATCCGCCACCTGTATATAGTGGGCACCTGACCTATTCAGCGGAACCCGAAACCCAACCACCCTTTGGCGCAAGTCGAGGAATCTGCAGCCTACATGGTCGCAGAACCATCTGAGCCTCTGATTCAGACCCTTCACTCGGCTCTGTACCAGAGGTCCAGAATTGGTCCTGACGACTATGCTGCAAATGGTCAGCTCTGCTTTAGTCTTGCAAGCAAGAATGGCAGCCTTTACCACTTCTGTTAGCCGCTCGAAACCAAAGAGAATCTCTTTTGATCCAAAGTGACACACGTAATTGGTACCAACTTGAGCAACCACCTGCAGTTGGCTGCACACTGTGCACTTCATGGCATCTGGGAGTACCCTTTCCACATCTGGAGTGACTCCACCCGGTATGCACACGGAGTGCACACTGGACTTCTTACTGTTCTTGTCAGCCAAGTCCCTAAGGGGGCGCTATAATGCACCTAACGTTGGAGCTCCCAACTACCAATAATCTCAGCCTCTGTGATTGCCCATATCTTGGAGGCTGAGTGGTTTCACTGAAACAGGACAGGTGACAGCATCTAGCTCAGTGACAGTGTCAGCCACAGACAGCACCTGGAACCTGTTTGTCAGACAAACTGGAGAGGCCTTATGTGCAGCCACCTGGGAAGTCTTTCACCATGTGCTTCGCCCCGGGGCGACCTCCCACTTGACAACAGGTTGGGGTCAGCCTCAGTGCGAGCAGTAACTGGGTTGGCCACCAGTGAGGACTGATCAGAGGACTCTGACGTGCTGGACATCCGTTGGATCCCCACGGCCGGCCCACAACAGTGGTGCCCATCCACTGCAGCCTCAAGCTCTGTAATGGAAGCCATCACAGTCTGAAGCTGAGAGCGAAGTGTCACCAACTCGGCTCGCATTCGCACACAACAATCACAGTCCCTGTCCATACAAAAGACCATGGAAGACTAAACTATGCAAACTGTCAGCACATGCTGTGCAACTCTACTGTAGAACCTGCCAAAAACACGAACTGTGTCTAGTAATATGTGTATATTCAAAAACCTAACTACCGAAGCACTCAGGTGAAACTAAATAATTTGACCCTGATTTGGAGCTTGTAATATGTCACAAAATCAGTTTACTTTCTGACGTAAATCAAAACGCAAGAACTGTGGCTATTAGATGTTAAATTTACATGCAGAAACTCAAGAAATTAAACTATTAAAGTAGACAGATGCTATAATAAAATTCGCTCCTGGTTAGGAAGTCGTAAATGACAAATGCGGTTACTTATCTGTTGCTGCATCTGTCGCAGTCAGCTACTGCTGCCTGAGTACTGCTATGACATGTTTGCGCACTTCCATTCTTTCATTGTTCCCCTCTATTACTGTGATTCAGTACATTTACAATTGAAAAGAAGGCAAAGTGCTGGAGTGTTTCTCTAGAATGTTTCTAAATACTTGTAATGTGGCTATTTAGAGAGACTGCTATACTCATATTCATTTTCCGTGGTGGATTAAATGTACTAAGCTACCAGTAGGAATAAATTGAATCGGTACCAGTGTAGACCCCCCCATGAACCATGGACCTTGCCATTGGTGGGGAGGCTTGCATGCCTCAGCGATACAGATGGCCGTACCGTAGGTGCAACCACAACCGAGGGGTATCTGTTGAGAGGCCAGACAAACATGTGGTTCCTGAAGAGGGGCAGCAGCCTTTTCAGTAGTTGCAGGGGCAACAGTCTGGATGATTGACTGATCTGGCTTTGTAACATTAACCAAAATGGCCTTGCTGTGCTGGTACTGCGAACGACTGACAGCAAGGGGATACTACAGCCACAATTTTTCCCGGGGACATGCAGCTTTACTGTATGATTAAATGATGATGGCGTCCTCTTGGGTAAAATATTCCGGAGGTAAAATAGTCCCCCATTTGGATCTCCGGGGGGGGGGGGGGGGGGGGACTACTCACGAGGACGTTGTTATCAGGAGAAAGAAAACTGGCATTCTACGGATCGGAGCGTGGAATGTCAGATCCCTTAATCGGGCAGGTAGGTTAGAAAATTTAAAAAGGGAAATGGATAGGTTAAAGTTAGATATAGCGGGAATTAGTGAAGTTCGGTGGCAGGAGGAAGAAGACTTTTGGTCAGGTGAATACAGGGTTATAAATACAAAATCAAATAGGGGTAATGCACGAGTAGGTTTAATAATGAATAAAAAAATAGGAGTGCGGGTTAGCTACTACAAACAGCATAGTGAACGCATTATTGTGGCCAAGATAGACACAAAGCCCATGCCTACTACGGTAGTACAAGTTTATATGCCAACTAGCTCTGCAGATGATGAAGAAATTGATGAATTGTATGACGAGATAAAAGAAATTATTCAGGTAGTGAAGGGAGACGAAAATTTAATAGTCATGGGTGACTGGAATTCATCAGTAGGAAAAGAGAGAGAAGGAAACAAAGTAGGTGAATATGGATTGGGGAAAAGAAATGAAAGAGGAAGCCGACTGGTAGAATTTTGCACAGAGCATAACTTAATCATAGCTAACACTTGGTTCAAGAATCATAAAAGAAGGTTGTATACCTGGAAGAATCCTGGAGATACTAAAAGGTATCAGATAGATTATATAATGGTAAGACAGAGATTTAGGAACCAGGTTTTAAACTGTAAGACATTTCCAGGGGCAGATGTGTATTCTGACCACAATCTATTGGATATGAACTCCAGATTGAAACTGAAGAAACTGCAAAAAGGTGGGAATTTAAGGAGATGGGACCTGGATAAACTGAAAGAACCAGAGGTTGTAGAGAGTTTCAGGGAGAGCATAAGGGAACAATTGACAGGAATGGGGGAAAGAAATACAGTAGAAGAAGAATGGGTAGCTCTAAGGGGTGAAGTAGTCAAGGCAGCAGAGGATCAAGTAGGTAAAAAGACGAGGGCTAATAGAAATCCTTGGGTAACAGAAGAAATATTGAATTTAATTGATGAAAGGAGAAAATATAAAAATGCAGTAAATGAAGCAAGCAAAAACGATACAAACGTCTCAAAAATGAGATCGACAGGAAGTGCAAAATGGCTAAGCAGGGATGGCTAGAGGACAAATGTAAGGATGTAGAGGCTTGTCTCACTAGGGGTAAGATAGATACTGCCTACAGGAAAATTAAAGAGACCTTTGGAGAGAAGAGAAACACTTATATGAATATCAAGAGCTCAGATGCCATCCCAGTTCTAAGCAAAGAAGGGAAGGCAGAAAGGTGGAAGGAGTATATAGAGGGTTTATACAAGGGCGATGTACTTGAGGACAATATTATGGAAATGGAAGAGGATGTAGAAGAAGATGAAATGGGAGATAAGATACTGCGTGAAGAGTTTGAAAGAGCACTGAAAGACCTGAGTCGAAACAAGGCCCCGGGAGTAGACAACATTCCATTAGAACTACTGATGGCCTTGGGAGAGCCAGTCATGACAAAACTCTACCATCTGGTGAGCAAGATGTATGAGACAGGCGAAATACCCACGGACTTCAAGAAGAATATGATAATTCCAATCCCAAAGAAAGCAGGTGCTTGCAGATGTGAAAATTACCAAACAATCAGTTTAATAAGTCACAGCTGCAAAATACTAACGCGAATTCTTTACTGACGAATGGAAAAACTGGTAGAAGTGGACCTCGGGGAAGATCAGTTTGGATTCCATAGAAATGTTGGAACACGTGAGGCAATACTAACCTTACAACTTATCTTAGAAGAAAGATTAAGAAAAGGCAAACCTACGTTTCTAGCATCTGTAGACTTAGAGAAAGCTTTTGACAACGTTAATTGGAATACTCTCTTTCAAATTCTGAAGGTGGCAGGGGTAAAATACAGGGAGCGAAAGGCTGTTTACAATTTGTACAGAAACCAGATGGCAGTTATAAGAGTCGAGGGGCATGAAAGGGAAGCAGTGGATGGGAAAGGAGTGAGACAGTGTTGTAGCCTCTCCCCGATGTTATTCAATCTGTATATTGAACAAGCAGTAAAGGAAACAAAAGAAAAATTCGGAGTAGGTATTAAAATTCATGGAGAAGAAGTAAAAACTTTGAGGTTCGCCGATGACATTGTGATTCTGTCAGAGACAGCAAAGGACTTGGAAGAGCAGTTGAACGGAATGGACAGTGTCTTGAAAGGAGGATATAAGAGGAACATCAACAAAAGCAAAATAAGGATAATGGAATGTAGTCAAATTAAATCGGGTGATGCTGAGGGGATTAGATTAGGAAATGAGACACTTAAAGTAGTAAAGGAGTTTTGCTATTTATGGAGTAAAATAACTTATGATGGTCAAAGTAGAGAGGATATAAAATGTAGACTGGCAATGGCAAGGAAATCATTTCTGAAGAAGAGAAATTTGTCAACATCGAGTATAGATTTAAGTGTCAGGAAGTCGTTTCTGAAAGTATTTGTATGGAGTGTAGCCATGTATGGAAGTGAAACATGGACGATAACCAGTTTGGACAAGAAGAGAATAGAAGCTTTTGAAATGTGGTGCTACAGAAGAATGCTGAAGATAAGGTGGGTAGATCACGTAACTAATGAGGAGGTATTGAATAGGATTGGGGAGAGAGAAGTTTGTGGCACAACTTGACTAGAAGAAGGGATCGGTTGGTAGGACATGTTTTGAGGCATCAAGGGATCACAAATTTAGCATTGGAGGGCAGCGTGGAGGGTAAAAATCGTAGAGGGAGACCAAGAGATCAATACACTAAGCAGATTCAGAAGGATGTAGGTTGCAGTAGGTACTGGGAGATGAAGAAGCTTGCACAGGGTAGGGTAGCATGGAGAGCTGCATCAAACCAGTCTCAGGACTGAAGACCACAACAACAACAGCCAGTGTAGAAATTTTTGCTTCAATCAGGATGATGAAGTATCGGTGCCCCATGCAGCTGGTTTTTAATTAACTCAAATGCTTCTTGATATTCCTTATTCCATTTCCAGTGGAGATGTACTTGTGAAGATAAAAAAAATTGAGGATGAATACTGTGATAGAAATTGCACAAACTGAGAGATTTTCTGTTGTTTACATAATTTTTGTGCAGGAAAATTTCTCACTGGTTCATTTTCATCGGATCAGGTTTGATTCCGTGCAAAGAAAATACATGCCCAAGGAAACTGGTTTGCGATTTGGCAAATTCTTATTTACCCATCCACTAAATGCTTAAATTACACAGCATAGAAAGTATAAATGTTCTCCCTAAAGGTAGTACTAATTAGAATAACATTATGTAGGTGATAAGTGTATCAATAATTCTTCTCTTAGAACTTCTGTGAGTGCTGTCATAAAGGCCGCTGATGATACTCACAGCCCGAAGGCCATTCTTTTAAACTGCTAACACCTTCCTTTCCACAGAAAGGATGTGTTCTTCCTGCTATACCTTCATCTTCCAGTTGGTCACATTGTACAGTAAACTGCATCATTTCTCCATGGGCATCAGTTAGTAAATGCACACTGACATCCCTTTTTGTTACAGTGTGGATTGCATTAGAACTTTCACTATCTGAGTGTGAAATAATCTGATTCTTCTACACACCCTTAATTGCTTTATTAACTATGGCTTTCTAGGGCAAGGGTACTGGGTACAATTTACTTTGGAATGGCTCATGATTCTTAACTTGAGTTTTACAAGCACATCATCTGATTGGACAAGATGTTCTTAAAATAGATCGACATAACACCCTTACATTTTTACCTGTTCCTTCTGTTTAGCTTCAGGCATGTCCCCTAATGTTTTAATCATACATTGAGTGCTGGTCAGAGCATTTTAATCATCATTATTCTCCTGGAGCCCAGCATCTTCCTCCGACTTACTTAATGATGCAGTTCCCAAACTCATATTTACGAATGGAGTAACCTAATCGTCTCCCTTGACGAATCCTGAAACACTCTCCTCTTCATTTCTGTCTGACTAGTGGAAGGAACAGAAGTGTGAAAGAATGCATTTGCAAACCTATTCAGAATCAGTGAATTCTGAGAACCAAACTGATGTTAAGTCATCCAAAAATGAATACACTCTCATCATACATACTCTCCTAAACTCTGAACTTTAATGGTGCCTGGCCTTTAGTGGGTTTACTTTGATTGTTTACAGCAATCTCAATACACAGATCATTGAGAGTAAATATTGAAAATGCAAGGATGTAGATTTTCTGTAATAGCTCCCATCTTCCTCACACGAAAGACATTAAAATGTATTCATGATTCTATTTTTCCTCCCTCTATAAATCCTCTTTCACTTCAGTGACAGGTTTGCACTAGGTAGTGTTCATTGTAACTTCTGACCCAGTTCTGACAATTTCAATTTCTGAGTGGCCTCCTTCAATAACTTCATTTAGTTTACTGAATAATGACTTCACATATTATGACTTCGACTTGTGGAATTTCTGGCCATTGGTTTTGCACTCTGTCTCTGGCATATGTTGGAAATTTTTATTTTTAATCCTGCTTTTTTTCACACAACCAAATTTTTTTTAAGAATGTGGTTAAAATTCTTCACAGTTGGAATAAATTTTTATTACACAAATGACCCATACATTTGCTTAACACTACATGTGGCTCACGCACGTGTCTACTTTGCCCTATTTGGTTTAATGTTTGTGAAATAAATGTTTGAAAAGTTTCAACTGTTGGAACCCAACCAAGGTGAACACCCTGTGCCCTTTTTTTATTCTCCTGAAAGTTCCATTATCTACATTTATTTGAGGTGCATTGTCAATGTTAGTCTCTATTTCATTTAATGCTGCATTAATCTTGTGCAGAAGAAGCTCTTTATTTATTCCTTTTGACACTTTGTCACAGTCTGTGGATTGCCAGTGGATTTCATATTCTCCAGTACACACTACCACTTGCCCACAACCTCTACTGACCTTTCTTGCCACACACGCTACTCCACATTGATGCTTGCTAGCCACTTTCCTCTTGCACATAGCTGATCTCCATTATGTGTATGACTTTGTTGTTGGACAACCATGTTGATAACATGCTTAGACAGCATCTTTCCTAGAATTTGGCATTAGGTTCAACTAATGCCTTAGGTGTTCAGTTGACATGTTTTAATACTTGGCCTCACTTCTGCAGATGTTTGGACCTGCTAAAGAGCTTTTGATGTGATGGTTTTGTAGTACCACCCAGGGATCATGTGTAGAGTCCTCTAAGGTTGACACATGTGCAAGTGAAGCTGCATTGACAGCTGAAATACTTTTATTAATCTTTTGTCAGTTATGCAACTTGTTAGCTATATCTTCTGTTGGATAAGTTGTTTATAAACATATTGTACAACATAGTGATTAAAGGGACAATTATGGAATAGTAAATAACTATTCAATACTGAATTAAATAAGAAAACAATATAAGGTTTTCAGCTCAGTGGGAAGGAGGTTGAAATGTTTTTACAGCAGCATACATAGCATCTCTCTGCAGCAGAGACGCTGCACGTAATTGTTCTGTTTACTGCCACACATGCGAATTGTTGAGTTCTGTCACCAAGTATCCAGTCTCTATGAACAAGATTTTCTGTGGTGGATTAAACGCAATAAGTGGACCAGTGGGAATCTGTTTCATAGCCTCTCACAGCCAAACACCACTGACTTTTGTAACAGGACTACTCACCAATTTATCACCCTTAAGGAAAACGCAGTTGCAGTGAATGTTTGCAGATTATGTGGGTTGTTCTATTGTTGTATACAATCTTATTGGTGGATGTGGTCTGCCAGATTTCTGATTTGATTTGTGGACCAGTTAACGGCCCGTTGCAGCTTCTCGCTGTTTTCAACTTTTAGTAGAACTGTAGAACCATTAGCAAATAAGATATCTTTATATTCTTCTATACTTACATGCATTATGTTCAGCTGCTTCACCTTTTGGTCACTTTACCTAGAGTAGCATCTGCTGATGACGCTGTAATACACAGAAAAGTATTATTGTTTAGGGACTCCAGGAGGAAATATTTTGACGTGGACTGAATTTCTGTTTATTGTGATGAATGGCAGCTTGTTTTACATGTAAAAAAATGTAAGTGAATGTGTATGAGTAGGAGAAACAAGCCATTAATGTTCAAATACAGTACTGTGATGCTTGACACAATCTACATCCACGACTGATCTGGAGTTCAGAATAAAGTGCGTGGCAGACTGTTTGTCTACCCATCTTCAAGCTATCTTTTCCATCCCACTCAGGGACAGCATGAGTGAAAAATGAACACTTCAGTCACACCCTGTGAGCTCTAATTTATTTGGTGGTGGTGAAGATGATGATCATTTCTCGCTATGTAGGTGGGTGGCAACAGAATATTTTCACACTCTGGGAGAAAGCTGGTGATTGAAGTTTCATCAGAAGATCTGACTGCAATGAAAAAGAGCTTGGTTTTAATGATTGACACCCCAATTCGCGTATTATATCCATGACCCTGTCTCCCCTAATTTCACTATAATACTAATCGAATGGCCTTTGTTTGAACTTATTGTTGTCCTATGTCAATAATATCTTGCACAGACCTCACAAAGCACAGCAATACTTCAGAAGATGGTGGATGTGCTTGATTATATGCAGTCTCTCTTGTAGACCTTTGGCACCCTCCAAGTGTTCTGCCAATACATTGCAGTCATTGGTTTGGTTTCCTCACAGCATAGTCTATATGATCATTCCAATTTAATTCATCTGTAATTGTAATTTCTAGGTATTAAGCTTAATGAACAGCCTTTATTTTGATGTATTGTGAAACCAAAATTTAGCGGGTATCCCCTCATACTCGTGTGGATAATCTCATTTCTCCTTATTGAGAGACAAAAGCCACACTTTGCACCATACAAATATCTTGTTTAAATCATTTTGCAATTCGTATTGATCATCTGACAACTTCACATGACAGTAAATGACGGCATCAACTGCTAACAATCTAAGAGGACTGCTCAGATTGTTTCCTAAATCATTTGTGTAGATCAGGAACAGCAGAGGGCCTATAACCTCTGGTGGAGATCACCAGATATTACTTCCATTTTGCTTGATGGCTTTCCATAAATTATTATAGTCTATGACCTTTCTGACAGGAAACCATGAATCCAGTGCACAACTAAGATGTGATGCAATTTTATTAGAAGTCATGTCTGAGGAATAGTGTTGAAAGCCTTCTGAAAATCTAAAAATGTGGCATCAGTTTGAGATCTCCCTATCGATAGCACTCATTACTATATGGAACTAAAGTGCTAGTTGTATTGTGGTGCTCCATGAGAAAAATATTTTCCAAATCCATGCTGACTGTGTGTCAACAGATTGTTTTCCTGGAGGTAATTCATGATGAACACACACAGTTTATGTTCAAAAATCCTGCACCAAATGTGCATTATTGATATAGGTCTGTAACTGAGCAAATTACTCCCATTCCTTTTCTTTGTATTGGTGCAAATTTTACAGCTTATTCTTCAGGTGTGGATCTTATGAAGAGCAAACGGCTGTGTATGATTGCTAATTATGGAGTTATTGTATCAGATGCTCTGAAATGAACCTGAGTGGTATACAATCTGGACTGGAGGCCTTGCTTTTATTGAGTGATGTAAGCTGCTTCTCAACATGGAGGACACCTATAGCTAAGTTAGTAATGTTGGCAGTCATTCTTGTTTTGAATACAGGAATACTTACTTGGTTTTCGAAATTGTGTCTGCAAAGAAAACTATGCATCGTAACTCAGCTTCTGTGGCACTTCATCAGTAACATCACCATTGTTATCGTGCAGTGAAGGTATTGATTGCATGTTGGTACTGTTGTACTTTACATACAACCAGAATCACTTTCAATTCTGCCAGATTTAAGGACAGTTTCATTGCGGTAACTATTAAAAGCCTCTCTCACTGAAGTTTGCACTAAATTTCCAGTTTTTGTAAAACTTTTTCTGCCAGTTTTGGGATTTTACATTATTTTACATTTGGCATGCATTTCTTCATAGCTCCTGTAATAGTGTTCTGACCTGTTTTGTGTACTATGCAGATTCTCTTATTATTTTATTTGGTATATAGCCCACAACTGTCATCGATTCTATTTATTCGAATCCATACCATCTTGTCTAGGCCGACATAGTCAGATTAGAAGAAGTCGAGGCTGTCTCTTAAAAAGGGGTCAACCAAAATTTTTATCTGCTTTTATATATGTATATAGTGTTTATTTTTGTGTGCTTGGATTTTATGATATCTAGATTCACTACAATATATGTCTGGACACTAACCCGTGTATCAGTCATAATGCTCCCTATTTGCTCAGTCGTATTTGTTGGTAATTGGACTATTATGCTTTTGAAACAATTTCTGCTTAAAGTGGGACCCTGAGCTAATAATTATTGTTGAAATACTTATCTGAGAAAGCTTTTGGTATGATCTGAGATGACATCTTATACTTACAATCAATTTGTGATGTGTATTTTAGCCAACATATGGAGGGTAGATTGAAGTCATCACCATCTGTAATTCTATGACTGGGGTACCTATTTGAAATGACTGAGCATGTCTTTGAGCTGTTCAGCAACTCTTCCAGGTGGTTGGTAAAATGAGCTAGTCATTAATTTGTCCAAGTTTTCAAATATAACCTATCCATACTAACTCACAGGGACAATCTACATAAATAAGTAAAAGGGAATGGTGATGAATTCAGATGACTTAAGCAGAGGGGAAACAGGATTAATTCAGGCTGTAGTTGTATTGTCTCATAAGAAGGTAATGACAGAAGGTTGAGGACATTTGAGAGGAGGAGCCATAATTCAGTTGGGTTGAGGTATTTTGTGGTTGACCGATGCTCAGAGCGCATCGAATGTCCCACCTTCACTGTGTTGAGTGTCCATCTTGTCTTTCTGTCCTCAGTTGACTTACTCTTCTGATAATTCATAATGTAATTGGATACATAGAGAATCTACTATATAGAAGGTCTTAAAGTTTACAAGCTCATGGAGCCAGTGGACCTTCCTTGTGGCAGAAATGTTGAAGGGGAAGGAAGAGGGGTCAAGGAAAAGAACTGGTGAGGTTTAGAAAAAAGGAGTAGAGATGGGAAAATTTGGAAGACTTCATGCAGCCATAGCCCCTTGTTTTGGTTGACTTTTCCAAATTTACTACTTTTACTAAAATTCATCAGGCCATCTCTGTCACCCCTCTTCCTTCCCCTTCAACTCTTCTGTCAGGAGAGGAGCCACTGGCTCCCAAAACTTACAAACTGTAATACCCTCTATATGATTGTTCTCCTGCCAAAGGTTGCTGAGTGGACTTTTTATTTATTCAGTTGCATTATATTTTCAAAAACTGATTATTTTCTTCTGATAACTGCTGTGTTTTACTTCTTGTCATCATTTACTAGGTGAATTTGAAATTAAAACTACATTGATTCGGCCATAATTTGAGGATTACTTTCTTTGAACAGGCTAAACTGTTCGAGCATAGTTCTTTCACTGCATTCTGAGGAATTTTGCCAGCTTCAGCCATTATTGGCTTTTTGTCCTGAAAGTGGATTCTTTGCTCATGTAAGGATTCCTCACATGAGCCTCTAATTACATTAGCATCATTTACTCATCAGTGTCAGGCAAGTGTTGCCATTCTGTTGTGTTAATGCAGGATCCCCAGTCTGTGGGGACAGATCCTTCTTGGTAGATTCAGCAGAGAATTTGTCACCAGAGTATCAAGTACAGGTGCAAGAGACGTGAGTAAAATAATAGACAGCTAACTGCACTTCTAGTTTGTTAATCATATGCGGGATGGCCTCCACGTATTTCCCTACCAGGTTTTTACAATTATCAGAGTTTGCAATGTAAGTTAATTTGACCATCTTCCCAGCATCATCTTCAACACTGGTATGATGTGGACATCTGAATTAGTTGCGTAATGTCCCTGTTAACATGATGCTGTTAAGTTTTTGAGAGAAAGTGTGTTTGTCACTACACATAGCTACATACATGTCCAATGTGTATTACGTATTTTGCTGCTGTGAGAGCAACTGTGTTGGTTTCTTCCATACATTTGACACTATCCACATATTTACTTCAGGTTTATACAGATTTTGTCATAATTAAAAGCAAATAGTGACATATGTGAAAATACACTCCTGGAAAAAGAATTAGGTAAACCCTTTCAGAGGTTTCCAATTCCCTCAAGATTTATTGTTGCAACAGTATTTATGGAGTACATGAAATGACTAAATTTACAGGTTGGTAGCCGAAGTGGTACTGAGGTCTCAGATACCGGCCCATGCTGAAATTTCCATTTTAGTATGTGGTGCAGCCTCCAAATGTGTCAATGCGGATACTGACTCTGGCATCCAGTCCATCATACAGATGGTGAATATTGAAGAGGAATACACTATGCTACACCTGCCAGACCTGTTCTTGTAGTTCTGTAAGAGCTGTTGGGACAAGAAATGACTCGTGCCATTCGTCAACCATCATGTCCAGCTCGGGCTCCATTGGGGACAAGTGTGGAGAAAGTGCTGGCCCAAGGATTTTCTTCATGTCTTGCAGAGCAGGTTGAGTTCCATGGGCACTGTCTGGGCTAGCGTTATCCTATTGGAACAACACATAATTTTCATGGTGCAAGAATGGCAAAAAAACTTGGCTAACAACATTCTGCCCATACAGAGCAATGGTTCACATCCCTTTCATACCCCCCAGGGGATCCACATCTCTTTTGTGGATACGTGCGTAGCGAGCACGGGGCCCCGAGCTAATGTGGCCTTCCTTCCTTTCCGGGCTGCATACCTTCCCTTTCCGCATCCTTCCCCATCCCCTGTCTTCACCCCCCCCTCACCTCTTGCTCTTTCCTTTACTTTCTCCCCCTCTGGGAGCATGGTTTGCGCCTACGTCCGGAGACGGACGCTTGTAAATGTACCGCATTCTTCTTCTTCCTTGCTTGTCTGTCTTCTTCCTTCCTTTGTCCTTCTCCTTTCCTTACCTCTTCTCTTTACCCTTTTCTCCGCTGCGGCGTTTGAGACCCCCTCTTCTTTCCTTTCCCTTTCTCTTTCTTCCTCCCTGTGCGTGTCTGAAGGCCGACCCACGCACTTCCATGCGTAGCCGGTGACGGGGGTAACGCGTAATTCCCCGCCCCGGGTAGACAGGTAGGACACGTACGTACCCCCTGGTAAAGGCCAGGCCCAGGGAGGGGTGATTACCCGAGCTGATACCTTCCGAAAGTGCCGATTGGTCCCTCCGTCCGTATGTCGGGAGGTGTGACCTGAGGTGTGAACAATCACCTAAGGCGGGTGTGCCCTCGGTGAGGGCCCCCACAAGGGAGGAGCGCGCCATCGGAGACGCCGGTAATCATGGGGGATTCTTCCGCAATGGTTTCCTCACCTTCCACTATGTCTGCTCACAAACGTAAGTTCACTGAGTCTCAGCCACAGACGGTTCTTCCATCGTTGCCACAGTTCCTTGTTGTTTCTCGGTCTGACGAAGGTCACGACTTTTCCACGGTCAACCCTTTCATTATTCAGAAAGGTGTCGACGCAATTGCGGGTCCTGTAAAGTCTTGTTCCAGATTACGGAATGGTACCCTGTTGTTAGAAACACACAGTGCCCTCCAGGCTCAAAAATTGCTGCGTACTTCTCTGCTCCACACCTTCCCTGTCCGGGTGGAACCGCACCGTACCTTAAATTCCTCGCGTGGAGTCGTTTATACACGCTCCCTCGATGGATTGTCTGACGAAGAAATTCAGCACTACCTGTCTGACCAGGGCGTCACTGCTGTTCATCGGGTTATGAAAAGGGTTGACTCGAACATCATTCCAACCCGCACTGTCTTCTTGACTTTTGACAAAGTTCAACTCCCATCAAAAATCAAAGCAGGCTATGAGATAATATCCGTTCGCCCGTATGTCCCAAACCCTACGCGTTGCTATCGATGTCAGCGGTTCAATCACACCAGCCAGTCCTGTTCCAATCCGGCCAAATGTGTTACGTGTGGCAGGGATGCCCATGAGGGTGCTTGTCCACCTCCATCCCCTCGCTGCATCAACTGTATGGGTGACCACGCTGCTTCCTCTCGAGATTGCCCTGTTTTTAAGGACGAAAAGCTGATCCAGGAAATAAGAGTGAAGGACAAGGTGTCGACCTTTGCTGCTCGAAAGTTACTCGCCAGTCGACAGCCCACCGTGCCTCAGAAAGGAAAATACAGCGCTGTCCTTGCTTCTCCTCGGCCAACAAAGGAGGCGGCCACGCAGACTTGCGACCTCACATTTAGTACCACGGTCGTCAGATCGGCCAGCGCAAAGATCGCCCGTTCAACCTCACCTCTTTCGCCTGCCCACTCTATGGCTCACCCTTCGTCGGGTTCTGCTAAATCTCGAGCCCAAAAGTCAGACGCCAAGTCTACAAAAAAAGAGCATTCTCGTGAAGAGTTTTTACGTACTGCAACTTCACAACCATCGGTTCCTCCTTCATCTAAACATACCTCCAAGAAGGCTACGAAGAAACACAGTTCCTCTCCTTCTCCGCCAAGGCGTGTCCCATCTACAGCACCACCTGGCGGAAATCGCCCTCGGCCATCTTCTGTGTCGCCGAGGCGCACTGTTGGTGGCCGGTCAACTGGCCGATCGTTGGTGGCAGGAGCTGCTCCTGACCAACCTATGGATCAGGATCTTCTGCCTTCGACTGAATGCCATTCCATGCTGTCGGTCGCAAGCTCTGAGCAGTCGTTGAGTTGACAGCACCCTTGGTGCCGTTCCTCCATTTTCTGTTCACCCTATGTCCATTATCCACTGGAATATCCGCGGCATTCGCGCCAATCGGGAGGAATTGTCGATCCTCTTACGATCCTACTCGCCGGTCATCTTCTGTCTTCAGGAAACAAAGCTGCGTCCCCATGACCGCTTTGTTCTCCCTCATTTTCAGTCCGTCCGATATGACCTCCCCTCAGTTGAAGGCACTCCAGCCCATGGAGGACTCGTGATTCTGCTCCATGATACTCTCCATTATCACCCCATCCCCTTAAACACTTCCTTCCAAGCTGTCGCCGTCCGTCTTTCCCTTTCTGGATACACGTTCTCTCTTTGTACGGTATACATTCCATCGTCTACACCAATGGCACGAGCTGATCTCCTTCATCTTCTTGATCAGCTTCCACCCCCCTATTTGCTGGTTGGGGACTTCAATGCCCACCACCCGCTTTGGGGATCTCCACATCCTTGTCCACGTGGCTCACTATTGCTAGACGTCTTCCACCAAGCGGATCTAGTCTGCCTCAACACTGGGGTCCCTACATTTTTGTCTGCCTCCACGGCAAATTTATCCCATTTGGACCTTGCGGTCGGTACTGTTCCGCTAGCTCGGCGCTTCGAATGGTTCGCCCTTGATGATACACACTCGAGTGACCACTTTCCATGTGTTATTCGACTGCAGCCTCAACTGCCATATATGCGCTCGCGACGCTGGAAGTTTGCCCAAGCCGATTGGACACTTTTTTCGTCTCTAGCGACATTCGATGACCGTCGCTTTCCCAGCGTCGACGATGAGGTCACACATTTTACCGACGTTATTCTCACAGCTGCGGAACGTTCAATACCACGCACCTCCGAATTGCCCCGGCGCCCTCCAGTTCCGTGGTGGAACGAGGCCTGCCGTGACGCAATACGTGAGCGGCGACGTGCTCTTCGCATTTTCCGTCACCATCCAACTTTGTCCAACTGTATCCGATATAAGCAGCTCCGTGCGCGATGCCGTCGCGTCATCCGCGATAGCAAGAAGGCAAGCTGGAAATTCTTTACTAGCTCATTTAACAACTTCACTCCCTCCTCGGAAGTTTGGAGTCGGCTTCGACGGTTCTCAGGCGCGCCTAGTTTCTCCCCGGTCTCTGGGCTCACTGTCGCGCATGATACCTTAGTGGACCCCGTCGCAATTTCTAACTCATTGGGTCAGCACTTTGCTGAGATTTCGAGCTCTTCAAATTACCCGCCAGCGTTTCTCCCGAAGAAACGTGCAGCGGAAGTGCGACATCTTGCTTTCTCCTCTCAAAATCGCGAAAGCTACAATACTGTTTTCTCCATGCGCGAACTCCAACATGCACTCTCTACTTCTCGCTCCTCCGCCCCAGGACCGGATGGTATCCATGTCCAAATGTTGCTGCATTTATCAACCCATAGCCTGCGTCACCTCCTTCGCCTTTATAATCGAATTTGGACCGACAGTACCTTTCCCAGGCGATGGCGGGAAGCTATTGTCGTTCCCGTTCCGAAACCTGGAAAGGACAAACATCTCCCCTCTAGCTATCGCCCCATTTCTCTCACGAGTAGTGTCTGTAAGGTTTTGGAGCGTATGGTGAATTACCGTTTAGCTTGGTGGCTGGAGTCCCGCAGTCTTTTAACACCAGCCCAATGCGGATTCCGAAAGCATCGTTCTGCTGTTGACCATCTTGTTGCTCTCTCCACTTATATCATGAACAATTTTCTCCGGAAACGCCAAACGGTAGCAATATTTTTTGATCTGGAGAGAGCGTACGATACCTGTTGGAGGACAGGCATCCTCCGCACACTGTTCTCTTGGGGCTTTCGAGGCCGGCTGCCCCTTTTTCTTCGCGAATTTATGGCAGAGCGCACATTTAGGGTGCGGGTGAACACTACTCTCTCCCGTACCTTCTCCCAAGAAAACGGGGTACCCCAGGGCTCCGTGCTGAGTGTTGTACTGTTTGCCATCGCCATTAATCCAATTATGGATTGTCTCCTTCCTGATGTCTCAGGCTCCCTCTTTGTGGACGATTTTGCGATCTACTACAGTTCTCAAAGGACCAGCCTTCTTGAAAGACGTCTTCAAGGATGTCTCGATCGCCTCCACTCGTGGAGCATCGAAACCGGCTTCCGTTTCTCACCCAGTAAGACCGTTTGTGTTAATTTTTGGCGACGTAAGGAGTTTCTTCCGCCCTCCTTACATCTAGGTCCTGTCAACCTTCCGTTTTCCGACGTCGTTAAATTCTTGGGTCTTATGTTTGACAGAAAACTGTGCTGGTCCTCCCACGTTTCCTATCTTTCGGCTCGCTGTCTGCGTTCCCTTAACACCCTCCGTGTCCTGAATGGTACCTCTTGGGGAGCGGACCGGGTGGTCCTTCTCCGCCTCTATCGCGCCTTAGTGCGCTCGAAATTGGATTATGGAAGCATAGTCTACTCCTCTGCTCGGCCGTCTATTCTTCGGCGTCTCGACTCTATCCACCACCGTGGATTACGTTTAGTGTCTGGAGCTTTTTACACCAGCCCTGTGGAAAGCCTTTATGCTGAGACTGCTGAACCTCCGCTGTCCAATCGGCGGGCAGTCCTTCTGAGTCGTTATGCTAGCCATCTGTCTTCCATGCCTGCTAATCCAGCCCATAACCTTTTTTTCGACGCCTCCTTTGATGTCGGGTATGCAGGCCGCTCCTCCTCCCTACTACCCCCGGGAGTCCGCTTCCGTCAACTGCTCCATTCTCTTTCCTTCCGCTTTCCTAAAACCTTCTTGACAACTTGGGGTACAGCACCGCCTTGGCACCGTCCCCGGATCGACTTGCTCAGAGACCTATGTCAATTTCCCAAAGATGGTACCCCTACACTTGTTTACCGTCGGGCATTTGCTGCTCTATGTGCACAAATGACGGAAGCCACATTTATTTACACCGATGGCTCGAAAACATCGTTCGGTGTAGGGAGTGCCTATATTGTTGGCGACACCCCAAATCACTTTCGGCTTCCCGACCAGTGTTCGGTTTATACTGCGGAGCTTTACGCTGTTCTCCAGGCTGTCCACTACATCCGCCGCCATCAGCGGATACAGTACGTAATCTGCTCAGATTCTCTCAGCTCTCTCCTAAGTCTCCAAGCTCTTTACCCTGTGCACCCTCTGGTCCACCGGATTCAGGACTGTCTGCGCTTGCTCCACCTGGGGGGCGTCTCAGTGGCGTTCCTCTGGCTCCCGGGACACGCTGGTATCTGTGGAAATGAGGCGGCCGATATAGCGGCCAAGGCTGCAGTTTCTCTCCCTCGGCCAGCTCTTCAGTCTCTTCCGTTTAGCGATCTACGGAGCGGTTTATGTCGCCAAGTTACTCATTTATGGCATGCGCATTGGTCAACACTTCCCCACAATAAATTGCGGGAAGTGAAAGCCGTTCCTTGCGCTTGGACCTCTTCCTCCCGAACGCGTCGTCGGGAGGAGGTAATTTTAGCTAGACTCCGGATAGGGCACTGTCTTTTTAGTCATCGACATCTTTTAAGCGGTGATCCTCCCCCACTCTGTCCCCACTGCTCTCAGCTGTGGACGGTCAGACACCTTTTAATTGAATGCCCCTATTTTAATCCGTTACGCTCCCGTCTACAGCTATCGCCTGATCTATCGTTGATTTTAGCAGATGACACGCGCTCAGCTGACCGCGTTCTACAGTTTATTAGTGACAGTGAAATGACGTCAGTCATTTGAACCTTTTTTTTTTGGGGACAACCAACCCCTTTCTATAGTGGACTTTTAAGCATTCCTTCTGCCTTTAGTTTCTCAAATTTTCTACGTCACGGGCTGGGCGCTAATGACCATAGAAGTTTTGCGCCCTAAAACCACAAACAAAAAAAAAAAAAAAAAAAAATCCCTTTCATAAATGCAAAGATAAACGAGAGTTGTAGCTTATCGCAACCACAAACGTAAGGACTGTGGTGGGACCAGTGTGCCTTGAATGAAATAAGTTTATGAGACATCGCTCACCAGGTCTGTCATACACGCAAATGAGCATCACTTGCTTGCAGGCAGAATCTGCTTTCATCATTGAAGTCAATGACACACCATGCTGTCTTCCAAATGATCCTCTGATAGCATGAACAGTGCAAATCGATGCTGTGCCGTGGTTGGAAGATAGGCTAGCCTGACTGCTAATAACCAATTTTCAACAGTTCATGTTGGCACATATGGGCTCACAAGACCTCTTATCTGTGTGTGGTAGCTCTATGAACTGCCACTGTAGTCCTTACCATATGTCTGTCTATACAGTTGTCTGTGCGGTGTGTAAGTCCAGGATCTCTTTCATGTGAGTGACACACTGAGGGAGGTGGTGAAGTGGTTAGCATACTGGACTTACATTTGGGAGATAATGGTTCAAACCTGCGTCCAGCTATCCTGATTTAGGTTTTCCATGATTGCCCTAAATAACTTCAGGCAAATGCTGGGATGGTTCCTTTCAAAGGGTATGGCTGATTTTCTTCCCCATTCTTGTGTAATCCAGTGGGACCAATGACCTCATTGATTGGTCCCTTCCCCCAAATCAACCAACCAAGCAATGGGTGTGACAATACTCACATGACCACTGATAAGAGTGTCATTAGACAGCTGACACAACACATCTAGTCAGTCTCCTCTCTATGACATGCAACACACAAAGGCCCTGTAGTCAGATGTGCTTGACAAGTAAATGTGCTGCACTTCATACAAACTTTTATCATGGAGTTGCCTTTTTTTTCCTTCCACACACATGTAACACCCGTTCTTCTTCATCTCGGATGGCTCTGGTGTGTCAATGACAGCTTCTGAAGGGAATTTCCTGCTTAGATTGGAAATCATCTCAATGAGGACCGATACCTAAATTTCTATTTTTCAAGTGTTCATTTGCCAATGGAAATTCTTCAGAAAAATACATTGAATTATGACGATTCCTTTTGGTTGCGAAAGTGAATACAAAATTTGGCAATTTGTCCCTGTTATGTTCAGCATAAATGCAAAATGGCTAAGCAGGGATGGCTAGAGGACAAAAGTAAGGATGTAGAGGCTTATCTCACTAGGGGTAAGATAGATACTGCCTACAGGAAAATTAAAGAGACCTTTGGAGAAAAGAGAACGACTTGTATGAATATCAAGAGCTCAGATGGAAACCCAGTTCTAAGCAAAGAAGGGAAAGCAGAAAGGTGGAAGGAGTATATAGAGGGTCTATACAAGGGCGATGTACTTGAGGACAATATTATGGAAATGGAAGAGGATGTAGATGAAGATGAAATGGGAGATATGATACTGCGTGAAGAGTTTGACAGAGCACTGAAAGACCTGAGTCGAAACAAGGCCCCTGGAGTAGACAACATTCCATTGGAACTACTGACGGCCTTGGGAGAGCCAAACCTGACAAAACTCTACCATCTGGTGAGCAAGATGTATGAAACAGGCGAAATACCCTCAGACTTCAAGAAGAATATAATGATTCCAATCCCAAAGAAAGCAGGTGTTGACAGATGTGAAAATTACCGAACTATCAGTTTAATAAATCACAGCTGCAAAATACTAACACGAATTCTTTACAGACGAATGGAAAAACTAGTAGAAGCCAACCTCGGGGAAGATCAGTTTGGATTCCGTAGAAACACTGGAACACATGAGGCAATACTGACCTTACGACTTATCTTAGAAGAAAGATTAAGGAAAGGCAAACCTACGTTTCTAGCATTTGTAGACTTAGAGAAAGCTTTTGACAATGTTGACTGGAATACTCTCTTTCAATTCTGAAGGTGGCAGGGGTAAAATACAGGGAGCGAAAGGCTATTTATAATTTGTACAGAAACCAGATGGCAGTTATAAGAGTCGAGGGGGATGAAAGGGAAGCAGTGGTTGGGAAAGGAGTGAGACAGGGTTGTTGCCTCTTCCCAATGTTATTCATTCTGTATATTGAGCAAGCAGTGAAAGAAACAAAAGAAAAATTCGGAGTAGGTATTAAAATCCAAGGAGAAGAAATAAAAACTTTGAGGTTCACCGATGATGTTGTAATTCTGTCAGGGACAGCAAAGGACTTGGAAGAGCAGTTGAACAGAATGGACAGTGGTGTGAAAGGAGGATATAAGAGGAACATCAATGAAAGCAAAATGAGGATAATGGAATGTAGTCGAATTAAATCCGGTGATGCTGAGCAAATTAGGTTAGGAAATTAGGTTAGGAAATTAGGTTAGGAAATGAGACACTTAAAGTAGTAAAGGAGTTTTGCTATCTGGGAAGCAAAATAACTGATGATGGTTGAAGTAGGGAGGATATAAAATGTAGACTGGCAATGGCAAGGAAAGCGTTTCTAAAGAAGAGAAATTTGTCAACATCGAGTATAGATTTAAGTGTCAGGAAGTATGTGTATGGAGTGTAGCCATGTATGGAAGTGAAACATGGACAATAAATAGTTTGGACAAGAAGAGAATAGAAGCTTTCGAAATGTGGCGCTACAGAAGAATGCTGAAGATTAGATGGGTGGATCACATAACTAATGAGGAGGTATTGAATAGAATAGGGGAGAAGAGGACTTTGTGGCACAACTTGACAAGAAGAAGGGACTGGTTGGTAGAACATGTTCTGAGGCATCAAGGGATCACAAATTTATTATTGGAGGGCAGTGTAGCGGCTAAAAATCGTTGAGGGAGACCAAGAGATGAATACACTAAACAGATACAGAAGGATGTAGGTTGCAGTAGGTACTGGGAGATGAAGAAGCTTGCACAGGACAGAGTAGCATGGAGAGCTGCATCAAACCAGTCTCTGGACTGAAGACCACAACACAACACACATGTTCAGCATACTATAAACTAACACCATAGGCCAACTCCTAAATTTGGAAACAGCATAACCTATAATCATTTTGTCCGCAGTATCCATTCCTCCTTCAGTGTGATTGTAATTTAATAATGATGCTTGGATTTGCTGTTTCAGGGGTGATATCATGCATATCATGCATTGTGGACAGGAGTATCAGTGAACAATTACTTTTTGTTGGGTACAAGACAAGAGATTTATTAGCTTGGAAGCCAAGTTTTGAAACCCCACAGGTTGATCTCTTAGATGTGAAATTCAGGAGGGATCTCTCTTCCCTACTTGCGAAGAGTGCATAGAATAGTCAATTTTTTTCTCTAACATGTCTTCCACTACTGGCAGCTTGTGTAAATTTCATCGATTGTCACATAATGAGCAGGATTGTATGATCACTTCAGGTTGATTGCAAAGGAATGTGGACACTTTCTGACAGCAGTTATGCTGTCAAGTTTTTCCTTTCATTTTGAGTGGAAATGTTAGCAAACCTCATACAATGCATTACGCGCAGAAATCTGTTGTAGCTCATTAAGGCCGCATATGCAGTGGCTCAGTCTTAGAGTTAAAATGGATGGAGCAAGTGCTCGAGTGTCAGTCACCTCTGCTCTCTCTGAAGATGGCTGGATGGTATTCAGCCAAAATATTAGAAGAAGAAAAAGAAGAAGAAAAAAAAGAAAAAGCAGAATTTATGTGGCTGAATGCCAAAAATTTAATGGAACAGTCTTTACACCATGACAATTTGAAGAACCGTAGGCACCAGCTTGTCACAGATTGGGTATTTAGTTCTGCTTTGAATGGTGTTACTTCTTGCCCCTGGGTTATGCTTACTAGTGTTAGTGACTAGAGCATTCTTCCTTGCAAATGGTAAAAATGCAACAGTAGCTACACAAATGTGTTCACATGGTATTAGTAGGATCTACAAAGAATAAATATTAGCAGAAATGAATGTACTGGAATCACCCTTCACTCCAATGAAACTTTTGAAGCAAATAAAACTGTCTAGATCATTAAAAATATGGTCTTTGTTCATTGTCTTCATGAGATATCTGCAATAACGATTAAAGGAACGTAAAGATTGATACATGCTTGTTAACAACATTGAGCTCAAAAAATTTAAAAAGTAAAAATTATTTTAAAGGTTCACTCACAAAGAAACTTTGAACTTGTGAAGCAAAATTCAGTGTCAATATTGAAATCTATGTCTAATCAGCACGTCACTTAATAACTGGTTGAAAGTTAATACAAAGATTTGAGTACTAGCTTACAGGCAGCACTGAGGTGGGAAACATTGCCTTCAAATTTCACTTTTTTATTAGTGTATTTTTCCTTATTCTAGTTATAATTATTAAAAAGCAGAAATAAGTTAAATTACAAATATACACAGTCAAATCATAAAACAGGATTAAATTCAGTAACATTTCTTACTAATGGGACAACTTTTTAGATATGACATGTAGTCCATGTGCAGTGGGCCCAAACTTACCAAGTAATCACTGAATCTGTTAATATTATCTACACATCAGGCACATGAAATGGCAGTATTTAATAATAATAATAATAATAATAATAATGATAATAAATAGAAGTAGTATTGTTACAATTAGGCTTGTATAATGGATAGAAAAACTGCGCCTTATGAACTAAAGCTTACCAAAGAATACACTAAAAGATGTAGACTTGTAAAATATATTATTTTCTTAATAGAAAAAAGAACCTCACTATTAAATTCAAATATTTTGAAGGCCACTCTATCTTGTGGAAGAACCAGCAACTCACATCCCGGTGTTGGTCATTTACTGTGCAACCAGCAGTGAATCCGCCAGCCCAGAAGATCTGAGGTGAGGTGTGGCCCAGTCAGCAGCAGGAGAGCATGCCACAGTTGGCATACATTACACCAGCAATTCTGGAAAAATGTCAAAAAACCATTTAGGGCTAAATTTGTTTTGTTTCGTTAAGATTGTGGAGCTGTGTTTTTTTGTGGTTCAAAATTTCTAGGTTCTCCGTTTGGGGCTCTACACCACAATACCATGCTTTCATTTAGGTGACATAACTTATGCTTCTCCATTAGAAGTGCGTTGTAAATGCACTTCCTTTTCTATCATAGGATTACTCCCTAAATCTTGTCATAGATCTGCTCCTCATTTGTCCTATATAAAACTTGTCTCAGCCGTTTCAGTTTATTTTGTATACTCCTGAATTGCAGTATTTGTCTCGCTTTATTTCCATTTTTGTGGAATAACCTATTTCCCAGGGTAATATCATCTACCAAATGCTTTGGGGACATTTTTGTGTAGATATTACAGTGCGGGATTGCACACAATCTACAAAATTCTAGCCTTAATCAAATTTATGCTGCTGTGGTGTTTGACATTCCTAACAGAGAATCATCCGACTCCAGAAACATATCGATCATTATAAGCAAGTATCCTGGTTACAATATGACGTGTGATTTAAATATTAGGTAGTCACATGAGATGGGGTCAAAAGTTCTCTCTGTTTCCGGAACACTAATGTAGTGCTTTATCACTGATACTTTGCCATGAGGATGCCATCTGCTGAGTGCAGGAACTTGTGGATCATGGAATGCTCGGTGCAGATTCCACAGAATCCAGACTGTTCTGGGACTAGGATATTTGTAGTCTGTAATGAATTACTGGATCAATTGTATTTCAGTATGTTCAAGAATTCTGAATGAGAAAATAAGGAATGAGATTGGACTAGAACTTACGGGAAGAAGCAGATCATTTTGGGGTTTGTGGATGGTGATGGCCTCAGGTGACTTAACCTCAGAGGAAACAGGATATGGTGGCCGAGCAATTCTAGGCGCTTCAGTCTGGAACTGCGCACCCGCTACAGTCACAGGTTGGAATCCTGCCTCGGGCATGGATGTGTCTGATGTCCTTAGATTAGTTAGCTTTAAGTAGTTCTATGTTCTAGGGGACTGATGACCTCAGATGTTGAGTCCCATAGTGCTCAGAGCCATTTAAATTTGAATTTGAAACAGGATAAGTGAAGGTAGTGGTTGTATACTCTGGTAAGTAGGTAACAACAGAATATGCTTTGCTCATGTAAATCATTTCTGTTGCAAACCTCAAGTTGCTTAGCATTATCTGGTCGCCGGTGTTGCAGAAGTGCTTCCACTCCATCCTGTTCCTACGAGATCCCCAATCTGTGGGTGCAGGTCCCTGGCACCAGTTTCAGAAGAGCAAGCATACATGTGAGAGATGAACATATAAAACTTGATAGCAGAGTCAGTCATTGGGGGCTTTTACTCATATGCGGTATTTTCTCCATGTATTGCCTTACCATGTCATTACATTTCTCTGAGTTCATAATGCAAGTTCATTTAAGCACACTCCCAGTATCATCTTCAACACTTGTTAGGTCTGGATAGTTAGATTAGGTACATAATGCATCTGTTGAGTTAATGTTTATGTGTTTCTGTTAATATTTTGAGAGAAACTGTGCTCCTCCCTAAACATGGCTATGTGTACATGTGACATGTATTTAGAATTTTCCTGCTGGAGCAATTGTATTTGGTCTCTCCATGTATTTAGCATAACCCTCCTGTTCAGTTATGTTTTGTACAGGATGTATCATAAGAAGTGAATGGTGAGCAAGAGTGAAAATATATGGTCTTGCCACTGCCTCATATGGAATACTGTCTTGCTTAGTGAAAATTTCCATCAAATGCAAACTTTCCTCATTTAATTGTGCTAAGATTTCATCAATGGGGTATTTGAACAGGAAGTTCAATACTACTTCATGACATTACTTGGCAGTATCTGTTTTACACAATTACCTGTTAAAGGAAATGTACATGTGTTGGTCATGGATAATATTTGAGCCTAATTAGGTAATTTAAAACTTTATCTTCAGGAATTTTATACTACTTAGTACAAATATATTTGACTTAAATCAGTGGCCATTCACAGCTACTTCTACAGTTACGTCACTAATGACTAATTTACTAGCTCATGTTTGCAGGAATGTTTTTCTTTTTATTGCCACACACATTTGTTATGTATGAGGCGGAACTATGGGCCTCATGGGAAAAGGGTGACCCGGCTGAGTCATGCAGTTTGACTCTTAGTCTGATCATGAGGTGTGGCCATTAATTGCAGTGTTGATCATGCGTGCTCACATGAGGATCAATGAACTATATTTGATGGGATGTATCTGGAACTTAGGTGGTTAGAAAGTTAGTAGACAGGAATACAATTAAATACTTAGCTTTAATTCAGCATCAGCATTGAATGTTGATCTTGACGTTGTACAATAATATTTAGAAGTGCAGTTATAGACTGAATAATTCTTTACAATTCTGATTGCTTCACGCATATAGATCAATTTTCAATGTGTAAACTGTAAGTGGCACCTGGCTAGGTCGTAGCTACTGACTTAGCTGAAGGCTATGCTAACTAGCGTATCTCTGCAAATGAGATCTCTAATATGAATGGTTCACTTGTTACGGCTTCAAAGTTGGCTGTAGAACTGGCCAGTGAGCTAGCCTGTCTCTTAAGACCAGCTGAGTGGCAGCACTTATTCTGCTAGTGTCGAGAGCGGCAACTCGCGGGTCCAATGTGTACTGACAGACTGCGGCCAATTTGAAGCCTACAACCTAGCAAGTGTGGTGCCTTGCGGTGTCACCACAACATTCATCTGTCATTTTTCACTACCTTCACCCTGCATGTTTCTGTTAATGTTATAAGAGCAACTGCATTGTTCTCTCCACATGGTTGGGTGTAAGACATTAGTTTGGTTGTTACTTTTCCATTCGCTGCTACAAGAGAAAGTGTATTTGTGCCTCTACATATCTAGTGTAATTTCTCTGCTTGGTTAATGCATAAACCTCTTGGGTTTGTTACTGGATGCGTCATGTAAGTCCGACAATATTTCACCAAAGCAACTGGAGTGTTGCCAGAATTCTTAAGAGAGTGTAAGCATCCTCAAAAGAGAAGGCATTAAAGTGTATTACTTGTCCACCAGCAACACTGAGGAATCAATTATGTTCATCCAGAAATGACATTGGCCTCAGGAAACACTGCATATATAAGATTACTTACCACTGTGAGAAGTCATATTGGGCAGGGCAACTGCCAGTGGCATGGCAAGTAATGTAGTGTATGGCACAGCACAAAGCTGGCATATAGTATTTAACTTCAGATGTAACATACCAGTCTAAAGGAGCAGTGCCTACTGGACTGACACAGTGTAACTCATTTGTATGGCATCCTCACCACCGCCAGATGAACGTGTTGTGCTCCACTTTTTCCACATGCCACAACTGTGCTAGTCATTTTATGACAGTTTCTGTTTTGGTTGGGCTATTGTCACTGTGTCCAGGAAAATGTGATAATCCATAGCTGATGTTCATTTAGTTGGTCTTGGGGAGAAATATCCATGTATTTAGGATTACAGCAGTGCTGAATACAGGACCAGGAGCACTTGATATAAAGGGCATGAAAGAATTGTGTCAATATAGGGAACAGGAACAGTAATCGATATTGAGTAAAAATCTCTCGGTGTACATGCCGCGTCAATTCAGGATAAAACTCCAACCTTTCGATCACTACCTCCATGGTCGTCATCAGGGCTAAAACTGACTGTCGTGAACTAGTGAGGTTCCCACTTTTATATGCAAAGGACGGCTTCTGATTGGCTGGAATACGTCATGGCAGCAGCGATATGGCGCATAGTGAAGTGGTGCCCTCTACTTCCATAGATGTAGTTGCTATCCCGCGTTGCTTGCAGCGCCATCCATTGAATCAGGAGGTAAAGTGCGAGAAGTTTTTCTCTGCAATTTTTCTTTATCCGATGTTGGCCACATATAAGAAGAGGACCAACACATAGCGCGGCTTCCATTTTGCGGTGCTACGACGAGCAAGATAGTCAGAGTCCTGAAGAGGCGAGGAATAAAACCAGTTTTCTCACCACCTAGGAAAATTAAGGAAATGTTGAGACCAGTCAAAGATAGTCTCGGCTTAAGAGTGCCGGGGATTTATACTATTCCTTGCGAATGTGGCAAGAATTACGTGGGCCAGTCTGTAAGAACCGTTGCCGACCACTGCATCGAGCACCAACGCCACCTGAAATACAGGTATTTGGAAAAATCAGCGGTGTGGAACATAGCCTGCTTAACAAGCATAAGATTTTATTTGAAGAAACCAGAGTAATAGCCCACGCATCGAATTACTGGGACTCTGTGATCCGGGAAGCAGTCAAAATTAGACTTAGCGATAATAACTTTAACAGAGACAATGGCTATGCACTTAGCAACACTTGGAAGAGTGCACTGGATAAAGAAAAATTGCAGAGAAACACTTCTCGCACTGTACCTCCTGATTCAAGGGATGGCGCTGCAAGCAAAGCGGGATAGAAACTACATCTGTCGAAGTAGTGGGTGTGGTGTCACCGCCAGACACCACACTTGCTAGGTGGTAGCTTTAAATCGGCCACGGTCCATTAGTACATGTCGGACCCGCGTGTCGCCACTTTCAGTGATAGTAGACTGAGCGCCACCACACGGCAGGTCTAGAGAGACGTACTAGCACTCGCCCCAGTTATACGGACGACTTCACTAGCAATGCACACTGATGAAGCCTCGCTCATTTGCAGAGCAGATAGTTAGAATAGCCTTCAGCTAAGTCAATGGCTACGACCTAGCAAGGCGCCATAGCAATTGATAGTTATCGTATGAAGCATGTCTCACCAAGAACGATGTATACAAATGATGGATTAAAGTTAAGTATTCCAGCAGCTACGTACTTTTCTTTATAGCATTCATTACGTATCCTGTTGCAGACCTATCTCTTGCCTGCGTGAGCTAAACACATGCCTTTTGGCTACTTCCGAGTGGTGTGGCTGTCTTGTTACACCACAATAGAGGGCACCACTTCACTACGCGCTATATCGCTGCTGCCATGACGTATTCCAGCCAATCAGAAGCCGTCCTTTGCACACAAAAGTGGGAACCTCGCTAGTTCACAACAGTCAGTTTTAGCCCTGATGACGACCATGGAGGTAGTGTTCGAAAGCTTGGAGTTTTATCCTGAATTGACGCGGCATGTACACCGAGAGATTTTTACTCAAGTAATTCGTCGCAAAAGACTTCGTAGCCAGTAATCGATATTCATTAAATTTATTTCTGGAAGAGAAAGAAGGTTTAGAACTAAATAGAAATACAAAATGAGGTTTTGTATAAATTTTGTCTTGAAATTGTTTTACTCATCTGCTGGATGCCTTAGATTATTCACATACTTGAAAAATGAGACTAATCATCCCAAAAAAGGTAGGCAGTGGTTGGCTATTTGCCAGTACTGCTGTGGAGACCCCATTCCTTGTATTGTGAAGTCGACCATCGCTTAGCTAATTGGGCCACAGCAGTATTCAAACATTCAGTGCATGGAATTTGCCAGAGCAATGGCGTTTCTTGCCTAACTCAAATTTTGTAATTTTCACATTGAAATTGAGATCAGCCAGTCCACCCATAAAATCAAAATATGATAGCAGACATATTTATATGTAAGTAACCAGCTCAGGTAACTAGCCACAGCTCATATCATGTGGAACTTACTGGACTGAGTCATAGATGTGTATGTAAAAGACCAATATTTGACATCAGTTGTTTCCTTATCATATTTCCCTACTAATCTGTTTCTGACAGCATTAATTCCAGGTCTCTCATAAACAGCATTGAGAAAATCATCTGAATAGACTCAAAGGTCAAGGACAAGATACTAATCGAATCTGTCATCTGTGGTGTTCGTGAGTTACCAGATAAAGTGATGTAGCAGAATAATATATGACCAGGAGATACTTCGGCAGTGATGTAATTTTAATAAAAAAATACATAGCCTGTATTTTGTTGTAGCATGTGAGAACTATCTTGATTTAATTTGGAAGTTAATATTTAATTGACGTACATACTTTCAGAGGTTTTGAAAATGTCAAAGAAAAATTTTATTGATGTAGTAAAACTTATTTGTAAATGTCACAATGCGGATGAGGAGAGGCTGGGGTGGGGAGAGGGAGGGATATAGTATGGTGGGAGTGGTGGACAGTGAAGTGTTGGAGTTTAGATGGTGGGTAGGAGAGAAGGTGTGGAGGGGGGAGGGGGTAAGTAGTGGAAAGGAGAGAAATAAAAGTAAAAATAAAATAAATTAAAAGACTGGGTGTGGCGGTGAAATGACGGCTGTGTAGTGCTGGAATGGGAACAGGGAGGGGGCTGGATGGGTGAGGACAATGACTAACAAAGGTTGAGGCCAGGAGGGTTACGGAAATGTAGGATGTATTGCGGGGAAAGTTCCCACCTTCGCAATTCTGATGGTGTAAAACATTTTGATAGGACACTACCTACACATTTTTAGCATGCAGTTTTATCTACCCCAATGGTTCTCCTATTTGTCAACTTTACCACAGAACACTGCAAAGAGCATTTGTTTTGCTTCTCAAGGCTATGTTACATCTTCTTAATGCTGCTTCTTTCTCTGCCTCTCTCTCATTGGTATTGGTATTGAAAAATATGAACCAATTACATTGTGTCTGTATCTCAGGAACCTTCAATATTACCAGCTCTACCCAGAATTTCAAAATGAATTTTCACTCTACAGCAAAGCATTTGTAGATTACAAACTAGGAACTTCCTGGTAGAATAAATGTGTGTGCCAGGCTGGGACTCAAACCTGGGACCTTGCATTTAGCAGGTGTGCTCTACAAACAGAGATCTAGGCATGCCGCATAACCCGTGCTCACACCTTTACTTCCACCAGAACCTCATCTCATACCTTGAGTGTTTCACAGAAGTTCTGCTGTATACCTAGTGGAGCTAACACTCCTGGAAAACAGGGTATTGTGGAGACCTGGCTTTGCAACAGCCTGAGGGATTTTTTTCTAGGAGTGTTAACCTGCATGGCATGGGGGAGAATTTCTGTGAAATGTGGAAAGTAAGAGATGAAGTACTGGGAGATGTAAGACTGTCAGGGTGGGTAGTGCATCATTTTATTTATTTGTCCATCAACAGACAATCAGGACTGTATGGATGTTATCAACATAATTATAAATTTGTGTACCTATTATGTACAATCAGAATTTGTGACGATTGTAACATAAAGGTACATTGTTACACCACTTAATAACAGATTTGATAATTTTTACATATACCTATATGTTTCCATCATTCCAAATAGTACTTGACAGAATAAATACACTTTTCTGAGATGTTTCTTTAGCAAATTCCTGAAGTTATCTATTTTGCTTGTGTCTTTGATTCCTTGTGGAAGAGTGTTGTACAATTTAATTCCATTATATAACATGCTATTCTCAGTTTTTCATTTGTTTTTCCTATAGAGGTGTAAGTGCTGTCTGTGTCTGGTTTCATGTACATGTATGGAACTGTTTATTGGGAACTGGTCAATGTGTTTTAATGTATATTACTGTCTGAAAAATGTATTTACATGGAACTGTCAATATACCCAAAGATTCGAATAACTCCAAGCAATGGGATCTATTGCTACTTTCTCTTATAATTCATACAGTCCTTTTTTGCAACTTAAATATTGCTTGTCTGTTCTGCTTTGTTGATCCCCAGAAGGATATGCCATAACTAATTATACAGTAAACATACACAAAATATGCAGTTCTAGTACATGAGCTACTACACACTGAATTTATTATCCTAAGTGCATAGTAAGCTGAAGCTGTTTGCTTTCCAAGTACTGCAGTGTGCTCAGTCCAATTTAGTTGAGAGTCGACATGCATGCCTAAAAATTTTGTTGATAGTACACATTCTATCTGCTCTTCATTAACTTTTAGCTTGGTACTGTTTGGTTTTCTGTTTAAGTAAAAAATAATACTGTTGGTTTCTTTTTTACATTTAGGGTTAATTTATTAGTCTATCCACTGGCATACAAGCTTAAGTGTTTCCTCAAATTTTTCATTGAGCACACTTTGCAACTCAGCTTTGGTTTAGATGTTGCTGTCATCAGCAAACAATACACATCAATGATTTTCCACACAGTGTCACACATGGTGAATCAGTACTAACAAAAGGATTAGGCCCAGCACACTTCCATGAGGGACTCCTATATTGATGTATTCTGAATTTGAAAGATATGATTCGAGTTAGTTTGAGTGATCTCCACCTGTTGGACCCTGTTTTGCAGGTAATGCTTGTTATGTACTCTCCTTTGTCTAGTGCTTCGAGAATAACATTTGAGAAATCAGCTACAGCTGAATTTGTGCTTTTGCCAACCCAGAATCCAAATTGCTCTTTGCTCAGAAGATTGAGCTTTAAGTACCTCATGGGCCTGTTTTCCATTATGGTCTCTATGACCTTTACCAAGGATAAGAGTAACGACATTTACCTGTAATTTTCTATGATTTCTGGGTCATCTTTCTTATATATAGTTATGATTTTTGTATGCTTCAGTAAGTCTGGGAAGCAACCTGTGGAGAACGATTCATTGATGATGTACACTAAAGGCTCTTTGATGTTGTCTATGCAGTCCTTCAGTAAGCACCGGGTGTCCCGACTCTTGGGGGGGGGGGGGGAGGTCCATATTGGGGATCTGGCCCTAAGAAATTTTCTTAATTTTAGATGGAAAAATAGTGAGTTTCAAATTTTTTTAAGCATTTTAGAGTCATATGCTCAACATTAGAACCCCGAAAACTGGACTCTCGATAACTTGACGCTCTGGGGAAACTCAGCAAGCTGGACACATTTCTTGGCTTTGAAATAAAGAAAGAAAACAAACCAAAACATAAACACGCAAGCTATTTTCATAAAAAGGTAATTTAATTTACAGAGATAATCATGCTTATCATCTATTACAGAGCAGTGAATATACAGCCCTTAAAAGACTGAAATTATATTTCAATAAATCATAAAGTATCATTAAAAGAATAAAACGTAAAATATTGCTGTCACACAGTAATAGCACTTTTATTAATAAGTGAAATAGCTAATTTAAGCTTACTTTGAATAAGGCTCAAGATTCACTAAACAAAAACAATAAAACAATGCTTTAATGCTTTAATACAGTTAATACAGTTAATGAAGTTCATATAGTATGCCTAATAATTTCATACAAAAAGTATGTAAATAGTGGGTTTTAATTGGGTTTTATAGCCCGCATCTCGTGGTCGTGCGGTAGCGTTCTCGCTTCCCACGCCCGGGTTCCCGGGTTCGATTCCCGGCGGGGTCAGGGATTTTCTCTGCCTCGTGATGGCTGGGTGTCGTGTGCTGTCCTTAGGTTAGTTAGGTTTAAGTAGTTCTAAGTTCTAGGGGACTTATGACCACAGCAGTTGAGTCCCATAGTGCTCAGAGCCATTTGAACCAATTGGGTTTTCCACCCTGAAGATTTTTAAGTATTTGAAAATAATACAGTAATATAGTAATACAGTACTACACTAGTACTAATACTTTGATATTGAAAATTTAGCATTATGTATGTATTTATATAGTAGAGAGTTAAAGATTTTTGATATTGTTCTAAATGTCATTATCTGGGCTCAAGTTTCTTTAAAAAGGTGCCCCAGTGGAGATGAAGAACAGCCAAGTGGTTCAATTGCTTTTGCCCCATTGATGATCAGAGATATGGCTTCAGCCATCTAAGGGAGCTAAATGACCATTCTGCTGTTGCTGCCATGACTGGAACTACTTGGAGAAGTTTAATGCACTTCAATACTTCACATAGCATTCCTCCACCTGAAGGCTTTTGTGTAATGTACTTTCTCACATCATGCATGTTTTTTAAGACCAGTTGTTTTTTATTAGCAATATTGGCTAACATATTCAAGTGTAAGTGTAGTCTCTCAATCTCTAGGTCATTTTTGAAAGACTCAGTTGATTTTTCCAAATTTGTTTCACCTCTGTTTACTAAAAGCAAGCACTCTTGTTCAACTGTAATGACCTGTGTGAGTACAGTTGAAACAAACTGCTCAGTAATGCAAGATTGCACCATTTCACAAACTTCAATGTAAATAGCTTTGTAGTATTCCTTTTGGGTTTTAAAAGTGTGTGGTGAGCTGGCTTCATTGTTTTCACACTTCTTTGGTATACTTAGATTCCAAGGAACCGAAGGATCATCAACTTGTGACGTTTTTCTTTTAAACACAATTCCCAAAAGTGTTCAAAACTATCACACATTCATTCAATATACTACTCTAGCCCTCATGTATATTTTCAGATCAGCAACACTTAGATTAGGGCATTGAATTTTTTCATTGACAACCTCTACAGGGTTCATTGCATGGCAACAAAGACTTAAAAAGAAATAAGTCTTGAATTGTAACATTGACTCAAGGTAGCCTGCACATTCATAACCTGCCTCTGTTTTGTCCTCTGCAGAAAATGTTTCATAAAACTCTAGAAGTTCTTCAAAGTTTTTAAATATTCTCAAGGTACTACAAAATCACATAGTCTATCAAGTCGAGCAAAGGGGTCATAGTCCAGCTTGGTCTTTGGCACTCTCACAATGTATGCTTCTGGAAAGTCCCATCCTTTTGTTGGATTCCCTAATGGTGTTTATTAAGTCCTTGGCTAAAGCCATAATGTCCCTTATACACTTAAGATGTCAGAAACTGTCTACAGCTGCCAAGTCTAACCTGTGAGCAGTGCAGTGCATATACCGTGATTTTGGTTGTATATCCAAAACTAACTTTTTTAGTCCTTTGAACTTACCTCTCATATTTGAGGCACCTCTGAAGTTATCCATTGACAAATCAAGACAAGCAAAAACAAATTTTAAAATACTAGAGTTTGTGATTCAGTCTTGGGGGTATGGTATTAGCCAATATAATCTTCCTTGATGATTAAGGAATCATCAACAGTACAAATACAAAATGACACTTGTTCATTAATCGAATAATTACTTGTTTCATCAACCATAATAGGAAAATGTTCATTCTTCTTGATTGAAGCCAATACCTTTCTCAACACAAACTTTCCTAGTAGATCAACGATCTCATTTTGAATATCATGGGGTGTCCACTTATACCCCAAATGCCCTAACCAATCTTTAAACTCATGTATGTCATTCTTCTGGAGTTCCAGCAATTGGAAAAAAAATTGAGTTTACATCTTCCTGCCCTCTAATTTCTAGTCCTTGTTGCCATAGAAATTGCACAGTAGTAAAAATTGTCTCAAGAGCTAAATGGCCTTTCTTCATATCACTGTCTAACTGTTCATTCAATTGGGACTCCACTCTTCTGAAACTAAATTCTATCACTAACTGAACACCTTCTTTATGCGTAGACATATTTTCATGAAAACAGAATTTTTCAAAAGCCTTTTTCCAGTTAGAAAACCCTACCGAAGTAAATGAATCTTCTTTTTTCGAAGAATTGTAATAGACTTTTAGCATCTGCCTCTTTCCAGGTTTTGCAAAAAAATTTTTGGTTGATTCTTCATATTCTAGCCATGTATATTTAATCAACAAAGTCTTCTGGAATGATCTTCTCTTACCAGATTGACCAGGTTTTGGCTGTGCATGGTTGTCACCTGAAGACAATGAAGCAATTGACGACACAATGATTCCAGAATGAGATTTTCACTTTGCAGTGGAGTGTGCGCTATTGTGAAACTTCCTGGCAGATTAAAACAGTATGCTGGACCAAGACTCAAACTTGGGATCTTTGCCTTTTGTGGGCAGGTGCTCCACCAACAGCGCAGGAGAGCTTCTGTAAAGTTTGGAAGGTAGGAGATGAGGTACTGGTGGAAGTAATGCTGTGATGATGGGGTGTGTGTCGTGCTTGGGTAGCTCAGTTGGTAGAGCACTTGCCCGCGAAAGGCAAAGGTCTCAAGTTCGGGTCTCGGTCCGGCACACAGTTTTAATTTGCCAGGAAGTGAAACAATAATTGTTGGCGGTTGACTTGCAGTATCATCAACTTCCAAGTGCGCCATTTTGGTATCAAATTTATCCATTGCAAACTTAATTCAGAATACACTAAGAGACTAAAGTAAATGAATAAAATATAGTCATACAAAATAGTCCACTAGACACTAAAATTAGAATACTAAACATGTCTGTAGCATGCACTGAATGAAACTACCCACACTGAATGACTGTGACAGCAGGGTGGGCTTTATATAGCTGCAATGTCATAATGTCTGAAAGTGTCAAGGCGATGCAAGGCAGAAGGTTCCAGGCACTTCTGCTCCAGTCCTTTTGATGTCACCACAGCCTCAGTGCTGGCCTACCGGCGCCAGTCTTTACCCAAAGTTTCACACACTGGGTCAAATACTAAGTGTGCCTGCAGCACTGTAACACTATCATGATCACACCCCTCGTTTTCAGTTAACCTGCTTACTACCATAATAATTACTTGTTTTAACTCATTACTGAATGTATTTTAAAAGGTAACTATTGCAAACAAGGAAAATAATAAAGTCCAACATAATTTTGTGATTTTACAAAGCACAATATAACTAATAAATTTCTGAAAATGATTTTTTGAGGGCCTTGGTCCTCCTCAGGCCTCATGGAGTCGGTGCCTGTGTAAATGCTTTGTTCTGTTGAACTTTGCCAATCAATATTGCGGCAACATAGCAACCACACTACAAACAAAGTTTGCTAGTTTTTTGGGGTTAATTATTTTGATATCATTGTGTTGAAACTGTATATTTACTGGCTTTAATTTTTTCCTATTAGTTTCCTGTTCAGTGATTTTCCATACTGCTTTGCTTTTGTTATTACTTTTCTATAAAATTGTCATTTTGGTACCTTTTAGTCACTAACAATACTTTTCTATAGATCTTCCTGTAAATGATAATAGTTATGAAATGCTGAATTGTTATGGTAGTTTTTCATTGAGCTAAGGTGCATTAAGGTTTCAGAGGATTTTCTTATCCCATTGGTTACCCAGCTGTTATTGTTGCACGAGTTAGTGATTCTCAGAACTTTACGAAACACTTCTCCAAATCTGAATTTAAATATTGACAGAAACTTCCGAAACTTCCCATTTATCATAGTTTCCCCCGTACATTTCTTCCCATGTTTCACTGTTAATTGGTGAGGCAAATAGAGCTCTTTTTGACTTAGAGAAAACCCTACTGTACTTAGGTATAGAATTAGGTAATAACACTAAAATACACAAGTTTAATAACTGACTGGAATGGTCTGAGATGCCAAGGTCATCTATTATAATGTCACACCTATCTTCCGCTCCGTCCGTTAGCATTTGGTCAATACTTGATGCTGAAAGTCTGGTTATCTTAGTAGCAGTGTTAATTAATGGTGATATGTCATAGTTGTAGATAATGTTATGAAAACTATTGCATGACATATCTGGGTTCATCATGTTAATGTTTAGACCTCCACAAATGATGATTTTGCCGTTGGGGCTGGAGACCATATTTAACGCTTGGGTTAACTTTGTAGTGAATGTGTCCATGTCACTACTGGGAGCATGATAACTACATAGTACAGTTAGTCTTTGGAATACATGTAGGTTTTTTATCTCTAAAGCTGATATTTCTACGTGTTTATCCTCGCTTAATGCCATAATCCCCTCACTAATTTTATACATAATCCCCTCCTCCACATATTTCCATGATCCACCACATTTCATAGTGTTTCTACTGTAATTACAGGCTAGACTGTATGAATATAGTACTAAATTTGTTAATTCTGAACCGTTACACCAATGCACTGTTATGCAAACAAGTGAGCTGTCCATAGACTGCAGTTCCACCTCTAATTGTTGCACTTTGTTTCTTATGCACTGCATGTTTTGGTGGAAGACTGAGAAGCACTGAGCACTGCTTACCTTGTAATCTTTGTTTCTCTTGCCTTGGTCTAAAAAATCCTTTTGGTGATGAGGTGTTACAGTTATCTTACCGATTGATGCAATGGCCACTATTTCTTCTGTTGGATCCTCACATTTTCTTGCTGTTTTTGCTGAAGATGATTCTCGCACTGACTCTTCTTGTTCAAGTGATGATCCTGGCTGTGCTGATGCTGTAAGCTCAAAATTTATGATTCAGTTTTCCTGCAGATCATGTCTATGAGGCATGCTTGTCACTACAATATTTGGCACGTTGAGGTTCAGTAGTGTTGTTTTTAGACACTGTGTGGCAAATTTACCCTCATTATTTATACATCATCACTTCCATCTGTGATTATGAACATGTAATTCTTAGATAAGTCATTTAGTGAATTACTGTTTTTCATTATCTGGGTCAAAGGCATGGTCAGCTTAGTTGTTCCTGTCACTGTAAATGAAGAACTGTATTCATTTGTTTTATCAGCGATTTTCTTGGTGACTACCACCAAGTAAAAGGACTCATTTTTTGCAGTTCCCTGTTTTATTGATTGTTCAAATTTTCTTGACTGTGCATTTTATTTGACGTTTTGTCACTGATTTTGGTTCATCTGTGTTTGGTTCTAAATGAAGACTGTAATAAAACAGCAATTATTTATTTGATAGTGGTATCACCAGAGCTGTACTTACTGTTTGTTTACATGCTTTAGTTGGCACATGCCACATTTTGTGCATAGAAAGACTGTTTACAGGAACATCTTGTGCTAGCTGGTGATTTTGCTCCAAGCCTTGGTATTTCTTGTTATTTCTTCTAGAGTTCTTGGTATTTTGTGGTTATGATCACTAAATCGCATGAAAGAACCATTATTATTGTCATCTTCAATTTTTTGGTCCTGTCCTCCTCAGTTGCGCGTAATACTACGGTGTGTTGATGATTTTCACTTATGGACCGTCTGAAAGCAACTGAATAAAACACAATTTTAGTGCCATACGCGTTTCGCCTTTATTTTCTGCAAGGCATCATCAGTGGCCTGTAATATGTACATATGTTAGCTATTTTATTTACATTTTTGTCACTGTGCCTATAGGTTATAAACAGTTCTGGTGGTTGGTATTTCCTATTAAGTAGTAATGTTTTGAACTGTACTTACAGGTTGCGTAGACAGTTTCTTATATATTACGCTCCTGTTACATTTTTGGTCTTATTCTTCTTCCTATGAGCGCCAATTTGCTGTTTTTTTCTGCATTCCACAGCACTATGCACTGAACGCTTTTTTTTTTTTTTAATGCAATGTTTTGGTTTCTGTTAGCGACTGTCAAATGTTTTTGCCAAAGATCGAATATTACTGCCAAACTTATGAGTGTAACTATCAAAGTATCTGTGGTCTGTTGGTGTATGCATTTGTGTGTGCGCTTGTGTGTGTGTGTGTGTGTGTGTGTGTGTGTGTGTGTTTGTGTGTGTGAGTGAGTGTTTTTTGGTGTCATATTATTTTATTTTATTGTATTTAATTATTTATTTTTGTTTATGTCCTGTGTATGTGTGTGTGTGTGTTTTGGTGTGATATATATATATATATATATATTTTTTTTTTGTGTGTGTCTGTCTGTATTTTGGTGTTATGCATTTTTTTTTTTTTTTTTTTTTTTTTTTTTTTTTTTTTTTTGAGGTGGGGGGGCTGTTGTGTGTGTGTGTATTTTGGTGGTATATACTTTTTTTTATGTTATCATTTCCTTTATTAAGTGTAGTAAGGAGCCTGTGCTGATGTGTGTTTGTTCATTTATCACATGTTTGTTTTCTGCTATGGCTTTCTGGATGTGGAAGTTTTCTTGCATTTGTATAAGATGTTTGTCATGGTTGCTTATTCTCATTATTTTCATTTCTTGTTCCATGTTTGTAGGATGATGGTTGTAGTGTTTTAAATGCTCTGCAAATGTGGAATGGTTTGTTTCATACTTCCAACATCTGATATGTTCTTTGTATCTTGTTTCAAAATTCCTGCATGTCATGCCTATGTATACTGCATCACAACTTTGACATTCAAGTTTATATATTCCTGATTGTTGGAATTTGTCCCTCTTGGTAGCTGGCTGGCTTAGGCGTGATTGAAGGGTTTGCCCAGGCTTATATGCTATTTTGAAGCCCTGTCTCTTTAGGATGTTTGCAACTCTGTGTGTTAGTTTATGTGTGTAGGTCATGGTGTACCATCTGGTTCTTTTCTGTGTGGTGTTGTCATTGTGTGTGTTTGTTGAGTGTGTTTGTAAGTTTTCAGCTTGTGAGTTCTTTTGTATTGTGGAAATGTTGTGTTTGTTTTTTATTTGTGTTTTTATTTTTTGATTGAGCCTGTGTACCACATGTGTGTCATACCCGTTGTTCCTAGCTATTTGTATGATCGTGTTCATTTCTTGTTCATAGTTTCTCTTACTGAGTGGGATTCTGTTTAATCTATGTAACATGTGTCTTAGTGCTGCAAATTTCTGGCTTTGGGGGTGGTTGGATGTGGAATGTATTATTGTGTCCGTGGCTGTTGGTTTTCTAAAGATGTTAAATGTATGTTTTCCATTTTCTTTTTTAATTGTAATGTCAAGAAAATTTATTTGATTTTCTTTTTCTTTTTCAAGTGTGAATTTTATGTTCTTATGAGCTTTGTTTATTTCTGAATGGAGTTCATCTATTTTTTCACTTGGCTCGTCTACCAAACAAATAATGTCATCCACGTATCTGTACCAATATATGATTTTGAAACTTTCATTTGTGGTTATCTTATCAAATATCTGATTTTCAAGGTGACTGATGAAAATGTTTGCTAGTGTTCCTGATATTGGGGATCCCATGGGCAGTCCATCAGTTTGTAGATAATATTCTTCCTCAAACTGAAAGTAGTTTTGTTCAGTTGTCAGTCTGAGCATATCTGTTATTTCTTTTATTGTGTTTGTGGTGAGGTTGCTGTGGGATGAGAGATTTTGTTCTACGATTTCTATTGTTTCTGTGATAGGGATGGAGGTATACATATTTTCTATATCGAATGAAATCAGTGATGCTGCGTGTGGTACCTGTATGTTCTGTATATTTTCTATTAGGTTTCCTGTGTTTAGCACTGTTCTGTTGTTTTCTACTTTATAGTGTTTTGTAACTAACTTTTGGAGGTGTTTGGCTATGCGGTATGTTGGGGCTTTCTTGAAGTTGATAACAGGTCTCATTGGCATTCCGTCTTTATGTACTTTCGGTTGACTGCGGTGTGTTGGTGCTTGTGGGTTTTTCTGTGTTAAGTAGTATTTTTGTTTGTCTGTGAGTGTGTGTTCAATGTTTTTCAGTGTTCGTTTCACATTTGCCTGGAATCGTGTAGTTGGATCTGACTTCGGTTTTTGTATTGCGTTGGTGTTTATGTATTCCTTGGTTTTTGTTATGTATTGCTCTTTATCCATGAGTACTGTTACATTTCCCTTGTCTGCTCTTGTTATTGATACGTTGTTGTTTGTTAACTTTTGTTTTAACCTTTTCATAGTAGCTGCTTCTGTTTGGTTGTTCTTATTGTGTGTCTGCTGTGTTTGTTTTATTATGCCTTTTATTTCTTCTCTTACTAGTTCTCTTGTCAGTCCTATGTTTATTTCACAATTATTTTGTTGTTCTTCACGTGTAAGGATGTGTTCGGTTTCTACTATGAGATTTTCTATGTATTGATTGTTCACCTTGCTATTGGTGCAGTGTTTCAAACCTTTTTCCAAGAGCATTTTTTCGTTTTCGTGTAGTTCTGTCTCTGTTAGAGACACACACACACAACAGCCCCCCCACCTCAAAAAAAAAAAAAAAAAAAAAAAAAAAAAAAAAAAAAAAAAAATGCATAACACCAAAATACAGACAGACACACACAAAAAAAAAAATATATATATATATATATATATATATCACACCAAAACACACACACACACATACACAGGACATAAACAAAAATAAATAATTAAATACAATAAAATAAAATAATATGACACCAAAAAACACTCACTCACACACACAAACACACACACACACACACACACACACACACACACACACACACACACACACACACACAAGCGCACACACAAATGCATACACCAACAGACCACAGATACTTCGATAGTTACACTCATAAGTTTGGCAGTAATATTCGATCTTTGGCAAAAACATTTGACAGTCGCCAACAGAAACCAAAACATTGCATTAAAAAAAAAAAAAAAAGCGTTCAGTGCATAGTGCTGTGGAATGCAGAAAAAAACAGCAAATTGGCGCTCATAGGAAGAAGAATAAGACCAAAAATGTAACAGGAGCGTAATATATAAGAAACTGTCTACGCAACCTGTAAGTACAGTTCAAAACATTACTACTTAATAGGAAATACCAACCACCAGAACTGTTTATAACCTATAGGCACAGTGACAAAAATGTAAATAAAATAGCTAACATATGTACATATTACAGGCCACTGATGATGCCTTGCAGAAAATAAAGGCGAAACGCGTATGGCACTAAAATTGTGTTTTATTCAGTTGCTTTCAGACGGTCCATAAGTGAAAATCATCAACACACCGTAGCATTATTATTGTTTTTTCTGATTTTAGTGCATTCAGTATTTCGTTTTTTGTGGCACTCGTAAAGCACTGATGACATGTCTAGTCATGATATTTCAGATTCACTTTTACACATCTTACTGTGGTACCACGACTTGCACTTAATAGACGGGATACCTTGCTTGACCTTTCTCACACAAATATCACACACTTCACTATCACATTTTACAGTAATTGAAACATCACTATGTGAAGTAGTTTCACCCAGCACCTTCTTGAACTGTCTATAAAAGAGATAGCTTACAAATAACTTGTGTAACCAGTTTTAGAAAACTGCTGAAGTGTGTGGGACCCTTACCAAATAGGACTAGCATGGCATATTGAATCTGTACAGATAGGGGCGTTATGAATCATGTTTGGATAGCTCACTCCACAGAAAACAAAGGTTGCAGTTTAAGAGTCTGCGTCTGCCATGAAGTAGTCCTGAAAAAAATTTAGACCACAAGCAGATTTTTATGATCACAACATAACATTCTGACAATCCTTGTAATGTTATGTGTGCCTCACGGTTTTTTTTTCTTTAACTAATTTGTGCCTGATTTTATTCTGAGAAGCTCAGTAATGTATGTAAATCCCAAAAATGTAAATGTGAATCAAAAAGTACTTGAGGTGAAGTGAAGCGCAGCTGGACAGCAAGAAACTCTTCTACATATACATCTACAGTTATACTCTGCAAGCCACCCAACGATGTGTGGCGGAGGGCACTTTACGTGCCACTGTCATTACCTCCCTTTCCTGTTCCAGTCACGTATGGTTCGCGGGAAGAACGACTGTCTGAAAGCCTCCGTGCGTGCTCAAATCTCTCTAATTTTACATTCTTGATCTCCTCGGGAGGTATAAGTAGGGGGAAGCAATATATTCGATACCTCATCCAGAAACGCACCCTCTCGAAACCTGGCGAGAAAGCTACACCGCGATGCAGAGCGCCTCTCTTGCAGAGTCTGCCACTTGAGTTTGTTAAACATCTCCGTAACACTATCACGGTTACCAAATAACCCTGTGACAAAATGTGCCGCTCTTCTTTGGATCTTCTCTATCTCCTCCGTCAACCCGATCTGGTACGGATCCCACACTGATGAGCAATTCTCAAGTATAGGTCGAACGAGTGTTTTGTAAGCCACCTCCTTTGTTGATGGACTACATTTTCTAAGGACTCTCCCAATGAATCTCAACCTGGTACCCGCCTTACCAACAATTAATTTTATATGATCAATCCACTTCAAATCGTTCCGCACGCATACTCCCAGATATTTTACAGAAGTAACTGCTACCAGTGTTTGTTCCGCTATCATATAATCATACAATAAAGGATCCTTCTTTCTACATATTTGCAATACATTACATTTGTCTATGTTAAGGGTCAGTTGCCACTCCCTGCACCAAGTGCCAATCCGCTGCAGATCTTCCTGCATTTCGCTACTATTTTCTAATGCTGCAACTTCTTTGTATACTACAGCATCATCCGCGAAAAGCCGCATGGAACTTCCAACACTATCTACTAGGTCATTTATATATATTGTGAAAAGCAATGGTCCCATAACACTCTCCTGTGGCACGCCAGAGCTTACTTTAATGTCTGTAGACGTCTCTCCATTCATAACAACATGCTGTGTTCTGTTTGCTAAAAACTCTTCAATCCAGCCACACAGCTGGTCTGATATTCCATAGGCTCTTACTTTGTTTATCAGGCGACAGTGCCGAACTGTATCGAACGCCTTCCGGAAGTCAAGAAAAATAGCATCTACCTGGGAGCCTGTGTCTACTATTTTCTGGGTCTCATGAACAAATAAAGTGAGTTGGGTCTCACACGATCACTGTTTCTGGAATCCATGTTGATTCCTACATAGTAGATTCTGGGTTTCCAAAAACGACATGATACTCGAGCAAAAAACATGTTCTAAAATTCTACAACAGATCGACGTCAGAGATATAAGTCTATAGTTTTGCGCATCTGCTCGATGACCCTTCTTGAAGACTGGGACTACCTGTGCTCTTTTCCAATCATTTCGATCCCTCCGTTCCTCTAGAGACTTGCGGTACACGGCTGTTAGAAGGGGGGCAAGTTCTTTTGCGTATTCTGTGTAGAATCGAATTGGTATCCCGTCAGGTCCAGTGGACTTTCCTCTATTGAGTGATTCCAATTGCTTTTCTATTCCTTGGACACTTATTTCGATGTCAGCCATTTTTTCGTTTGTGCGAGGATTTAGAGAAGGAACTGCAGTGCGGTCTTCCTCTGTGAAACAGCTTTGGATAAAGGTGTTTAGTATTTCAGCTTTTACTCGTGTCATCCTCTGTTTCAATGCCATCCTCATCCCGGAGTCTCTGGATATGCTGTTTCGAGCCACTTACTGATTTAACGTAAGACCAGAACTTCCGAGGATTTTCTGTCAAGTCGGTAAATAGAATTTTACTTTTGAATTCACTGAACGCTTCACGCATAGCCCTCCTTATGCTAACTTTGACATCGTTTACCTTCTGTTTGTCTGAGAGGTTTTGGCTGCGTTTAAACTTGGAGTGAAGCTCTCTTTACTTTCGCAGTAGTTTCCTAACTTTGTTGTTGTACCATGGTGGGTTTTTCCTGTCCTTCACAGTTTTACTCGGTACGTACCTGTCTAAAACGCATTTTACGATTGCCCTGAACTTTTCCCATAAACACTCAACTTTGTCAGTGTCAGAACAGAAATTTTCATTTTGATCTGTTTGGTAGTCTGAAATCTGCCTTCTATAACTCTTGCTAAACAGATAAACCTTCCTCCCTTTTTTTATATTCCTATTAACTTCCATACTCAGGAATGCTGCAAAGGCCTGATCACTGATTCCCTGTTCTGCACATACAGAGTTGAAACGTTTGGGTCTGTTTGTTATCAGTAGGTCCAAGATGTTATCTCCACGAGTCGCTTCTCTGTTTAATTGCTCAAGGTAATTTTCGGATAGTGCACTCAGTATAATGTCACTCGATGCTCTGTCCCTACCACCCGTCCTAAACATCTGCGTGTCCCAGTCTATATCTGGTAAACTGAAATCTCCACCTAATGCTGAGAAAATTTATGTGAAATGTATTCCAAATTTTCTCTCAGTTGTTCTGCCACTAATGCTGCTGAGTCGGGAGGTCGGTAAAAGGAGCCAATTATTAACCTATCTCGGTTGTTGAGTGTAACCTCCACCCATAATAATTCACAGGAACTGTCCACTTCTACTTCACTATAGGATAAACTACTACTAACGGCAATTAACACTCCACCACCGGATGCATGCAATCTATCCTTTCTAAACACCGTCTGCACCTTTGTAAAAATTTCGGCAGAATTTATCTCTGGCTTCAGCCAGCTTTCTGTACCTATAATGATCTCAGCTTCGGTGCTTTCTATCAGCGCTTGAAGTTCCGGTACTTTACCAATGCAGCTTCGACAGTTTACAATTACAATACTGACTGCTGCTTGGTCCCCGCATGTCCTGACTTTGCCCCGCACCTGTTGAGGCTGTTGCCATTTCTGTACTTGCTCAAGGCCATCTAACCTAAAAAACTGCCCAGCCCACGCCACACAACCCCTGCTACCCGTGTAGCAATCCCCGCAATGATAGTATTAGAGAATCTTTGAGTATGGACTCAAAAAAAAAAAAAAAAAAAGAAAAAGACAATTGATTTTATTTAGAAAGACTGTTAATTTGTATCTTGTGGAAAGGGGACGTGTTGCTAGGTCATCGCTCAGAACGTATTGTTATATTTAATGAAAACTGATATTCTGATGATAAAACCGAGTGAAGTATGTGTAAGAGTTGTCAAACATTTATTTGTACAAAATTTTTGGAAGTGAAGACTAAGAATATCTTGTTTTTGAAAAAGGAGTGGAACTTCATTGTCGTTGCCGTCTATCAATCGACAGAATTGTAAGTGTACAAAACTCACTAAAATACATGGAAAGAAATGCATTCTCTACAGTTTTCATTCAATAAGTAACAACCTCTCATAATTTCTTAATTACAGTAATTAGATTATGTTCTTGTACAATAGTATGGTGCTGTACTCCACTGACCAATTTTGATGTAGCAGGACGTGTAGTTTGAAGAAAGTTTTTGTGTCAAGCAATCTCCTTTTCTCGCAAAATGCAGATTGCTGTTTGATCTTACTTACTTACAGCAGTGGTTCCTTAGGTATGAAAAGCTATGAAAACTTGGGCTCAAAGCTATCTGCAATATGGCCAAGTAACTAACAGAGTCGTATTTTAAACCTTAAAGAACAATAACTTCCTCCAAATTGCAATACGTTAACAACTGGTGCAGAAGCTGATCATTCAAGGAGGCAGCAACCAAAAATTCAAGTACCAGTTACGACTTAAAGTAAAAATCTCAATCAAAAATCAAACTCTCTCTCCAAACACATGTATAAATTTTCATAATATTATTTTAAAAAAGGTCATTTTACATCCTGTACATCCATAATTTGGTGGCATAGATGAAGTTAGAAATCTCAGAAAACTATCTCAGATATTTTGATGTACAACACAGTTTACACTATTTACATTCAATTTTACTTTTGCACCACTGAAATTCAATATTGCTTCGTGTTTATTTAAAAAATTTGCCGTGAGAGAGAGAGAGAGAGAGAGAGAGAGTGAGTGTGTGTGTGTGTGTGTGTGTGTGTGTGTGTGTGTATCTGCCGTGAGAGAGAGAGAGAGAGAGAGAGAGAGAGAGAGAGAGAGAGAGAGGAGTGTGTGTGTGTGTGTGTGTGTGTGTGTGTGTGTGTGTGTGTGTGTGTGTGTGTGTGTGTGTGTGTGTGTATGTGTGTGTGTAGTTTCTCCTGTAATCTTAATGTTTGTGTATAAATGTAATTTTGTGTGTATGTCTGTTTGTGTAGTCTGATTCTTTGGCTTTTTTACCTGAAGATAGGATATAGGTTATTGGAAACCATGGAAACCAGGAAGGACATCTGCAATAGAAGTAGATGAATATGGAAAGAGGTAATAAAAGATAGGCCCGCAGATGAGATGTAAGAAAGAAAATAAATAGAAATGGTTGCTAAGATCAAAGAAGAGAAAGACGATAGCCCCAAAGACAGGAAACCCTTCCCACCCCCCTTCCCCAGGGTCCCTACCTCATAGGTACTTGAATGAGATGCCGGAGAAGGTATGTTGTTAAATCATCTCCTACAGAACGGACATTCCCACATTCACCCTTGAGGTCCCAAAACAAAATCTTAGTAACCCTGTGGAAATGGCAAGTGATGAAGAATCAGGCACACTTATTTGTGAGGGTTGTTTGAAAGGTGTGGTGTGTGTTTTGTGTTTGTCATGATTTATGTGTTCTTATAAATCATGCTGTTATCCACAATACCCACCCCTTTGAAAACTGATACAAACTGTCCTGTCTACATCACATCTCATAAAAGGTACAAAATATTCTGTACAAAGTAGTAAACCTATATACTATGTTATCACAGTTGTTTGATTAGTTATGTGTTTTTGCTAACTTAATATTTCCTTCAGTTCACTAAGAAAAATATGCATCAAGAAATATAAATTGGAATTCTGGCCCAAATATACTACATTCAGTATGAGAATAATATTCTCATGTCATCAGAAAATATTTTGAAGGTTATGTGCCAGGACACTGTTCTCCATATTTACCTAGAAATATGTGACCAATGAAAGGATTACCCAGCATCTTTCAAGAATGCCAGTGTTGGAGTCATCATAATAACACCTTACATCAATAATACATACAAAATTGAAGACACTGATTTTACCAAGGCCTCTACACACAGGTTTGCAAAGTAACTGGTGAAGAGATTACATACCAAGATCATTCCACCAAAAATATGACCTGATTATACATGGAGATAATGCTGGTTGAAACCAAGAGAGATAAGATCTGACCAGGTGCACTTAATATATCTTGTCCCAAGGCTGTGCCAAATGACAACATGTGTGCAAATTTCCACCTCATGCTGCAGCCGAACAAAGTTGGGACAAGTCCAAATTGGGGACTGGTAAGTGTGAATGCACTGTGCAAATACCTACCTCATACATGCTCTTGCTGAGTACATAAGTGAAGTACCAGAAACATGTATGCAGAAGCTTCATTACTCCGCCAAGAGATTTTATAGGGAGACGGAGGTTGTTAGTAGTCTGACTGAATGGAACTAGGAAATCCCTCACCAGGAATCATTGGGGATGACGTAATCAGTACTATTTTTTTTCATAGTATCTTTGAGTGTGGGATGGTAGAGTAGCTTAAGATTTTGGAGGAATTCGGTGTATAAAAACTATTATAGAAGAAACACCGAGAACAACTCAGGACCCCACGGTCATCACTCTGGCCATTAATTCTGAACATTAATGTCCCTGGGGGATATATAGCTTTACATCCTTTACATTAGACTTCCCTTTGCTGATCCAGTTGTAGGATCCATAAAAAATAATGTCTTGGGATGGATCACCTTCTGTGGTCCTTCACATTTTTGGAAAAACTTGTGTGTCTCTTTCTTCAGGGCAGAGCTTTGAAGATGATGAACTTCAGTACAAGACTGATGACCTAGTTCTTGTAAATCAACAGCTTTTTCATTATGTTTACTTACTTTTGGTTTCTAAGAATTTAGTCTAAAAGGCACAACAATTTCCTGGTTCATTTTGTAATTGGCACTCAGTTGTTCAGACCAACTAAATAATCTAATGAGAAGTTCTCCTATAAAGGGTTCATCCATTACTTCTAAAGGTGTTAACCCACTTCATACATGTGGTAATCCATTTAGAATAAGTTCAAAGTCTTTAATTTTCATTGCCCATAAAGTATGTTTTTCATGGCAGTAGGTGCGGCATAGTTTTCCAATTTCCTTCATTACTCATTCACATGGGTTCGAGGATGGGTTATAGTTTGATATTAATGCTTGACAAATAACTTCTCATGCTAGAAATTCTTTAAATTTGTTGCTCATGAGTTGTGGGCCATTATCCATAAGAAACCATTTTGGTTTACCTAGTTCTGGAAGGTATTGTTGTAAGCAGTGTATAACTGTCTGCGTATTTGCTTTTTTGATGGGATATAGATTAATATATTTTGACCAGCGTTCTATGGTGACCAAAATGTATGACACTCCTCCCTTTCCTTTTGGAACTGGTCCATAAAACTCTGCTGCTGTGAGATCATGTAACAACTTAGGAATAATCAGAAACATTTTATATTTCACATGAGTATGATCCTCTTTCATCTTCTGACAGATTTCACAAGTTATAATCAAAGATACTAAATTATGCCCTAGATTCTTAAAATAAAGAAAAAATAAAAAAAACTTATTCATATGAGATCTACATCTACATCTATATCCATACTCCGCAAGCCACCTGACGGAGTGTGGTGTAGGGTTCCTTGAGTACCTCTATCGGTTCTCCTTTCCTATACACGTTTTCATTCCGAAGTGTACACATCCTGTATGAACATACCAAACAAGTGCGTCTTCCTTTACTTAGGGAATGCATAAACGCCAACATTGCAATGCTATGCTGTCTCTCCAACACAACTTACGATCCATAATTTTCCATTTTCCCACTTGATTAGTAAGTAAGGAATTCCAGATACACATATAAAACATTTCTGTAAAATAGGGATCATGATGGATATTTTCTGTTGTTCTTTGAGCCATCACTTGTACCTTGATCTTTGTATAATCTACTGACATAAAATTAATTTCAAAAATTAAGCCATGTTCATCTGTACATTTTAACTCTTCTATTCCTATGGGTAACCTAGACAAAGCATCAGGATACAACATGTAAAAGGTTCTGAGAAGATTGTACCGAATATCATATTCCTGTAGGAAAAGCATCCATCGCGTTAATCTACTGTGTGACAATCAACTGTTCGTTAGAAAGGATAGAGCTTGATGATTTGTATAAACATGAATTTCTGACCACAATACTAGTGTTTGAAATTTTTTGATACTCCATACAATCGCCAATAGTTCTTTTCCTGTAGCCATGTAATTCAATTCGTGCTTATTTAGACTACGGCTAGCAAAAGCTATGGTTTGGTGTTCTAGACTATTTAGATCCCATTCTCGTTGGAAAAGTTCTGCAGCAGTTCCGTAATCAGATGCATCTGTTGAAATTTTGAACAGTTTGATCATAACTGGATGATGTAATATGGATGATTCAACAAGTGCACTTTTCACCTTTTCAAATGCATCATTTGCTTCTTGATCCCAAATCCACAGTACTCCCTTCCTAAATAAACATAAAATTTTCAGGTCATTTAGTTCATGACCTCTTCTGTACTTTTGATAGTATCTGGCCATACCTATAAATCCCTTCAACTGTCTTAAATTTCTTTGGTGTGGACAATCTTTTATAGCTTAAATGTGTTCAGGGTCTAGTTTAATTCCCTGCACCCCTGCAATATAACCTAAAAATTTAAGCTCTTGGGATGTAATGTATGATTTAGACAGTTTCACTGTAACACCTTTCTCTTTAAATCTTTTCAGAGTTATGCATAAGGTGTGACAATGTTCTTCCCAAGTAGCCAATATTATTAAGGCATTGTCTACACATACTATTAAATCCTTCAATAAATCTCTCCCTAATGCTTCATCCGGCACATGTATAAATACAGATACAGAAATATTAAGTCCAAATGGAAATACATTGAAATGATATAATTTACCATCAAATAAGAATGCTGTATACATTTTTGTTTCTGGATGTAACCTGATTTGTCAATATCCCAAAGTCAGGTCCACTGTGCTGAAAAACCTTGCTTTCTCAAATTTGGATAACAATTCTTCAATCTTAATCAGTCTGTCTCTTTCTGTCTCTATCTGCTTATTCAACGTCCGGGTGTCTAACACTAATTGTACCACACCTGTAGCTTTTTTCACTGTGACCAAAGGGTTGTTCATGACGCTGCAAGCTGTGGTCTGTTATACTGTTATCGATCATTTGATTGATTTCCTCCCTCACTGCTTCTTTTGAACTTACTGGTACTGGATATGGCTTACATAAGAATAGAGTGTCATCTTTGATTTTGAAATTACAAATATAGTCACTGATTTCACTGGGACAATCGGAGAATACCACTTCATACTTCATTAAAATTTTGTATAAATTTCGCTTTTGTTGTTTGGTTAATATTAGTGACTCATTAACTTTGTCTTGTATGTCAGTTCATAGTGTTCCTGGACATACATTATCGATCCCTGGTGATAATTGTACTGTAGCTGTTAATCACATACACTGACATTTTGTTGTTTGTTTACCAATGTAGCTGTCTGTCACAAACTGTTTTAGTAAAAGGAACAGTGGATGCTGGATACAAAGAAGATTCTGAAAATTTAAGATGACTTTAAATTCTAATAACCAATATAAACCAATATATACATCCCTATTAATATTTTCTACTATTAAAAGTGCTTTACAAAATAAGATATTTCTGGCACTGCACTTCACGTGGGTTTCATGTTTCACAACTTTACTTTATTACAGACTAAACAGCACTTACTGCTATTTCCAGTAACTGGAGTTTACATAGGTCATTTAGAACAAAAAGTGAAGACTGTTCTAGAGATGATTGATACTTCACTACCCGAGTCTATAAGTATGTTAACTTCAGTAGTTTCCATGGTCCCTGCTATTATAGGTTGTGGATTGTTGATAACTAGGTTTGGTTATCCCAACAGTAGCCATTCTTTTGTAGGTAGCCTGTGCATGAAAATAACATACTTATCATTAACCAGGCCTCCTAGTGAATCTCTATGACCTGGACTCTGGCCCTGGATCCAGATCGCACCACGTTTTTCTCATTATTAGTAATCACAGGTTGGTAAACGAATCAAGATCCTATGTTACCACTTTGTACTCTAGTATTACTTGTCACAAATTCCTGTGAAGTTACTGGACCTAAATTTGAAGGTGGATGCTTCTTCTGATGATTGTCGTTACCATTTTTCTATTGCACTGGTGTACTGCAGCTAGGTTTACTTCATGCTTTTTGAAATTATTCCCACTATTCCTTTTGAAATTCGAGTTTTCCCCTTGATGTAAAGTTTCATTACAGTCTTTATTTGGGGCATCTAGTGCATCAAGGAAGGATAACAATTCTTCAACCGTTTTCCAGCCACTACACCAGATGCCTTGTCTTACACAGATGGGTAATTGTCTAATCAAAATTTGAATGAACCCCTCTTCCTCCATCAGCTTATCTAAATACTTTGCCCATATTAGATGCCAGTCTAAATATTGCCTCATGGTACCCTAAGTATTATTGTAATATTTTGGGTCCCACAAATCTGATATTAGTTTCTCCTGCACTCCAGCAGACCAATATTTCTCTTTAAATATTACGAACTTTTGTTCATGGGTAGATTTCCATAATAAATTTACAGTACCCCATTATGAAGACTTCCCTAAAAGGTACCCCACAGAAAATTCAATCATTTTAGAAACTTCCCAGTTATTCAGCAAAGCTTTTTGAATCTATTCAATAAATGAGTCAGATGCATCTCTACATCATGCTTGAATTTAGGGAATAGTCTCGATAACCCCGCATTCGCCCACCATTGCAAATCAGAAACTACTTCACTAGTCAACACAACATTGGGTGAAGTTCCTCATTTTTCTACTTGTTCCTGGATAAGTTTGACTTCTCTCCAGGGTTCGTCTATGCCCTTCCTGGTATCAGTAAATTTGGAAGAAGCCATAGGCAATGCTTTCCTCGATGTTATTCTCTCAGTGACTTTCTGATCTATAATTTCCTGTACCTGCTCCTCCAGACTACTTACATTTATGATATCAGAGCTTGCTATCTTCTCTTTGAAGCTTCTTTCTAAACTGTCTACTCGTGTACTTACACCTGTAATTTACGATCAAATGTCAGGCATTAATTTACTATGCTTATAATGCTCTCTTTCAAAGTATGCACTTCCTGCTTTACAGCATTAAACTGAGCATGCCATACATCCTCCAATGATCCTAACTTTTCATTAATATCTATTCCTACTCTATTACATTTTTCCTCAATATTCAATTCTAACTGTTTTGTCAAATTCTGAAAGTTATTTGTCTGTTTTTGGTTGAATTCAGCATACATATGATTTACATGAATGCTTAAAGAATTAGTTAGTTCCTTCTTTAAATCTAATTTCAGATTTTCAAATTTACCATTTAGAGAGACAAAGTCAGTCCTTAAAGCATCCATGCCATTGCATAGATTACTAAATTCTCTACTCTGTGCGTCAACCTTGGCACTTAATAAACCCAGTTGGTTGCTTGGCTATTCGAGGTTTCCCTCTGGGCATCTAATTTATCATTTAATTGAGCATTTATTGAGTCTAACTTAGGACTCTCGGCATCTATTTTTTCATTTACAGTTGCACTTAGTTCCTTTCTTAAAGTAGCATTTTCAGCTTTGATTAGATTTACTAACCCAGTCTGGCCCTTCTTTACTAATTTTTATAGCCATGCCTGGTTTTGCAAGTTTCTCCTACTTGGTGTTCCTGATCCACAATTTTACAAGGTTTAGAACTTGTGAGCATCTAAAAATTAACTTTCATATATTAATACGACATGGTATAAGCCATTGAATGAACATTATTAGTGTAGTTATTATACTTAATGTTATGTTTTTTGCTAACTGGGCTTAGAATTTGGGCTGTGTCATTGAGCATAAGTGTAATCAGCACCGGTGAACAGCAATTGGTGCTGGTGGCATCAGTTGTTGGTTTCCACGCAGGGGTCGGTGAGCAGATGTGGAAGTAGGTGAGCGCTGGTGAACAGCAGCTGGTGCCAGCAGCATTGGATGCAGGTTTCTGCATCTGTGTACCCACAAAGTGTGAGAACTGTATACTCCCCACAGCAGATCTCCATAGTCATACCATTCTAGACATATCTCTTCTTAATCTAATAGGTCGAGATCTTCTCTCCAGTTTTTCCTCATTGTGGTTTTTTCACTTCTTCTCCTTATTTACAGTTACAAATTTTCTTCATTGGATATTTAGGCAGAATCCAATTCCTTGAAATAGTTCTTTTGTCTTGTTATGCTCAGCTGCTATTGAAACACTTGATAGATTTTTCTCTTGTTTTTGTATCAAAATTCCTTTTTTACTTTGGTCGTTTCACACTGGTCACTACATTCTAATGTTTTTGACCACAAGAATGTGTGAAGTAGGACTGCAACCTTCTCACTTCTTTTACATGCATGGACTTACTTGGCATGCACAGCTGATCTTCTTGTCTGGATAGCTGGCTCTATGTCAGTCTCCAAAAACTTCTTCTCCAAAGAATGATGGTAGTTAAGGAATATATACAGGGTGATCCAACTGAAGTTTTGGATGAGATTATCTTGAAAACTATACATTGAGTAAAAGTAGTGGGTAAGAAGAGTTCATACGCTCAAAGGGGGACATCAAATGATACTAGGCATAACCTCCAGCCCATGCCCCATTGAGTTGGGCAGGGGGCAACTTTTAAATCTTAAACAGAAACATCCATTTTTATTCCAGATTTGAATTCTCCATAAAAAAGTAATCAACTTTTGTCTGAATCAGTTTTTTAAACCATTGACAGATGGCACTGAAATAGAGAAAAAAGGAAAATTAGGGAAGAACTCTGATTTATCTAGAATTATCCAAGAAAGACGCATAAAATCGATAAAGAGTGTGTACCAATTGTTTTGTTATGCCAAATTAACCTATTTTTGTACAAAATGTACTGTATCCTACTTTTAGCATTACCCAGGAACGACAACATGGATGTAGTGGAATGATGTTCCCATGGGTTGCTTCATTAGTGTGAGTCCCCTTACCTCTCACAATTTGAGGTGCTTAATTAATGAAATTAGCCACAAAGAAATTGTTGAAAATTATCCCCATTTGCTTCAATGCATAAAGTCAATTGTCTGCAAAAGTTGTACACAGTTTTGAGCAGCACATCCTGTGGTATGGCTGCACATGCTCTTTGAATGCATTGCTCCATATCGTTTCAGGTTGTGGGCTGTCTTTCATAGACAATATTTTTTTAAATAACCCCACAAGAAAAAATCAGATGTTAGGTCTGGTGAACATGGAGGCCACTGAATTGGTCTTCTGCGTCCTATCCACTGACCAGGGCACTGTAAATTTAAAATGTTACACACATTTTTAGCATAATGGGGAGCTGCTTTGTCCTGTTGGAACCACATTCACTGTCTAGTTTCTAAGTCAACATCTTCCATTAGCTCCAACAAATCATTGCAGAGAAGTTGTAAATAAGATTCCCCAGTGACATTTCACCCAAAAAAATATGGTCCTATCAAGTAACCATTTATAGTTTCACACCAGACCATTAACCACCATTTGTGCTGATTGTCAATATTGGTCCCCTGTCAAACCACACTGGCACAGACCCATTGACAATCATGATGATTTTAATTTGCCATTGTCTAAAAAAATCATTGTCATCTCTTGTGATTTCCAAGGCCCATTGGCAGAAATGCATGTGTATTTGCATATCTTTCAGCATTAATGCATGTGTCAGTGTGATATGATAAGCATGATATTTATGTACCTTCAAAATCCTCAAAACAGTCGATTTTGGTATTCCAGTTTGTCTCTGAATCGCATGACTACTAATTTCAGGATCCAGTTGAACACAGGCGAGAATGGTATGGGTAACAGCGTAATTTTCATTGTATTTACAATGACAAGTTGGATGGTGCACATATTCATTATTCAAAACTGCTCTCAACAATCTCGAAATGTTTTTGCTTGGATGTCGTCTGTTTGGGAAACGATCGGCATACAACTGCGCAGCTGCATCATAATTGTTATGACATTCACCTATAATTAACATCACATGAACAGTCTCTGAAGGAGGATAGTGAGCCATGTTTTGCTAAAGAATAATTTACTTTAGTCAGTTGATGTTTATGGTTCACAATCAGAAAGTGAAGTGACGTCAGATCACAATGAATCGACCTTTATACTGAGCAATAGTTCGCAGTTTGGCGATGGTAGCACCACAGTCGGGTGAGAAATGGTATTGTGAAGAGTTCCCTAACGAAACTTTAATACCATTCCGCCTCCCTCCATCAAAAATTGTGGCGGGTGGGATACATTTTGTAAAAAAAAAAAAAAAAAAAAAAGCTTAATTTGGTGTAATGAAACATTTTGCATCAATTTGATGCATCTTTCTCTAATCATTCTAAATAAATTGGAGTTCTTCCCCAATTTTATAGTTTCTTGATTCCAGTGCCATCTGTCAATGGTTTAAAAAAATGTATCAGATGAAACTTGATTATTTTTTTATTGAGAATACGAATCTGCAATAAAAAAATGGGGTTTCCATTTAAGATTTAAAAGTTGCCCCTCACGCAAGGGGGTGGGGGATGTGGGTCACATGCAGTATTATTTGATGTCCCCCTTTGAGCTTATGAACTCGTCTTACCCACTATTTTTACTTAATGTATAGTTTTCGAGATAATCTCATCCAAAACTTCAGACAGACAGTTCAACTTTCATAAAGGAAAAAAATAATCAGTTCACACATAAACATTAGACTTCTTGTAAGTCATCCGTATCATCTCACATTAGACACAAATTAAAAACAAAGATGAGGTGACTTACCGAACAAAAGCGCTGGCAGGTCGATAGACACACAAACAAACACAAACATACACACAAAATTCAAGCTTTCACAACAAACTGTTGCCTCATCAGGAAAGAGGGAAGGAGAGGGGAAGACGAAAGGAAGTGGGTTTTAAGGGAGAGGGTAAGGAGTCATTCCAATCCCGGGAGCGGAAAGACTTACCTTAGGGGGAAAAAAGGGACAGGTATACACTCGCACACACGCACATATCCATCCACACAAACAGACACAAGCAGACATGTGTGGATGGATATGTGCGTGTGTGAGAGTGTATACCTGTCCCTTTTTTCCCCCTAAGGTAAGTCTTTCCGCTCCCGGGATTGGAATGACTCCTTACCCTCTCCCTTAAAACCCACTTCCTTTCGTCTTCCCCTCTCCTTCCCTCTTTCCTGATGAGGCAACAGTTTGTTGCGAAAGCTTGAATTTTGTGTGTATGTTTGTGTTTGTTTGTGTGTCTATCGACCTGCCAGCGCTTTTGTTCGGTAAGTCACCTCATCTTTGTTTTTATATATAATTTTTCCCATGTGGAATGTTTCCTTCCATTATATAGACACAAATTAAGATACATTTACCACATAGTTGATTCAACAGCCACTGAAATAGTGAACAAGTCTTGCCTCTAGTACATCTGTGTTAAAAGTTGCTAAAAAGCTTTTTTCAACTTTATTGTAGTGATGAAATAAACAGTTAAGTTACGAAACAGCACAGAACAACACAGAAGTTTCTTGGGGCTCCTGTGTTCTTTCATTACAATTTCCTTGACATGACCGACAAGTGCTGTTGGTTCCATTCGACTGCCATGTCTATGGTCTTCTCACTACACACTTTAGACCTGCACACACAGACAGGTGACACACAGTAGATAGGCTCTCTCACACTTATATTTAAAATATCATGTATTCGAGAAGGTAGAAGGCCGAGTGGTTCTAGAAATTACGCGGAAATTCTCTAAATGCTATTGGTGATATTAATGTAAAGTGACTCACTCCACATCATTAAGAAACTAAGTAATTGCAGTTGATGTTGCTCTGCACTTGACAATTAAGAATTCAGCATTTTTAACTCTGTTATTGACTCCCCAGTGCACAATTTTGTGGCAAGATTTTGAAATTCTGTCCATTTTCACTTTCTCAATGTGCTCCATTGTTTTTGCATGTTAAATTAAATCTTTCTTATGCACATTGAGACCAGTATTAAGTACCCACAGAACGCCTTACTGTTCTGCCAGATTGATTGGTGGCTAACCATTCTGAAAACAAATAAAAAAGTAAACCAGCTTTTACAAGCATTTATATAATTACAAATGCAGCAAATGTTGTGTAAGTTTCCGTTTTCATGCTAGCATATAATGAGATATTTTAAAATGTATTTATGTATAGCTTTATGAAATTACTAGAATATTTCACAACACAAACAACAGTTACATTATATCCACTAAAATCTATGTTGTTATAAAATTTAAAACTAAGCTGAAATGGAGCATTCAGATTTTAAAATCAGGAAGGAGATCTAAACTCTAACACTAATGGCTTTGGATGACAATTTAAGTGCAAAATAAATATACTAACTTGCGCTTCTTTTATGACATGACTTACTTGACATGCTTGGCCAACCTTCCTTGCTGGTTAGCCTGCTGCTGCAAACTCTTTCATTTTCTTCTCTAAAGTATGCTGCTAGGTACAGGAATTTCTTAAGACATGCCAATTTCATTTGCTTAAACTATCGACGTACATTTGAACTTCAGACACATTACAAATCTCACTCTTTGTATAAATATATACTGCTTTGTAATCCTCTCATGTCTCCAAACGTTAGAAACAAAGTAAGCCAACTTTCTCTTATATGTAAACTAAACACCATGTCTAGTCTCAACATGAACTGTAATACACGTCTTCCCTTCAACAAGGCTAAGACAAAAGTTTTCCTCAAGAGTACCTTCTCAACTGTTCTCGTTATGATAACAATGGTAACTGACACAACTAGCACAGAATAACATAGAAGCTCAATGACTCATCTGTACACTTTCATTAAGCCTTCCATTGATTGCCCGACAATTACTTGTCATTGACATTCGACCTCTGTGTCTATGTTCTTCTCACAAATGAATTTCAAACCTGCACACATAAACATGTGACACACAGTAGGTAGGATTCTATCATTCCACACTCACTTCTAAAATATCATGTGTTCAAGAGGGTAGAGTGCTGAGTGGTTCTAGAATTTATGCAGAAATTCTCGAAGCACTACATAACCTTGCTCTGAGCTTTGTAATATCCAACAATGCCTTTGCACATGAACTTAGATGTGCTATACAGAAAAGCAGGCTATAATGAGAAATACCAGCAACATAAATACATTTCAGTAGAGGGTCAACTTCCCCATTCTTGGCATACTTTTGTACATACTTCCTTATCTTTAGTAGTCATTGTGTTTAATAAAATAATACATCTACAACATAAAACATTTGTGGACAATTTGAACTCTTGACTAGAGTAAAAATCCTGCTTACGTTATGTCATATATCAACAAAATGATCGATAATGGACCAAATTACTGATTACAGCACATGACATAATTAAATGCAGTGAACTTGAGGAATTCCAGACCACCAGATGACATCATATAGAATCGAGTATTGGTTTTAACTAGAACCCTCTTTAAAAAAAAAAAAACATATATTTAATATTCCCCGTAAAAATCTACTTGACTCTCTCTTCTACCCTACATTCGCCACTGAACAGTGACCTCCCCCCCCCCCCGCCTCCCACGCCTCCGCATGCAAATCTTAGGGGTACCCCACATTGGCAACATTGATGAAAAATGGTGGTAGAAAATAACCAGCGACTTTAATTGAGTTAGTGTTATATTTCAACCACTTTGTGCGGATGTTAGTTTGCCCAGTTTTTCACCCTTTTATTGAAGGGACTTCATCATTTTTATGCACATTTGATGCACCTGTTTGAGTGGTGTTACAAATGTGAGAGAGAAGAAATTTATATTTCTTTTGAAGGTAGTTAATGTTCCCATAGAAATTGTCAACTTGTGGTTTATGGAACACAAGAGCCCACGCAATACTTGTCGATTTTGGAGTTCTTAAAAAATTTCAGGATAATACACTCCTGGAAATTGAAATAAGAACACCGTGAATTCATTGTCCCAGGAAGGGGAAACTTTATTGACACATTCCTGGGGTCAGATACATCACATGATCACACTCACAGAACCACAGGCACATAGACACAGGCAACAGAGCATGCACAATGTCGGCACTAGTACAGTGTATATCCACCTTTCGCAGCAATGCAGGCTGCTATTCTCCCATGGAGATGATCGTAGAGATGCTGGATGTAGTCCTGTGGAACGGCTTGCCATGCCATTTCCACCTGGCGCCTCAGTTGGACCAGCGTTCGTGCTGGACGTGCAGACCGCGTGAGACGACGCTTCATCCAGTCCCAAACATGCTCAATGGGGGACAGATCCGGAGATTTTGCTGGCCAGGGTAGTTGACTTACACCTTCTAGAGCACGTTGGGTGGCACGGGGTACATGCGGACGTGCATTGTCCTGTTGGAACAGCAAGTTCCCTTGCCGGTCTAGGAATGGTAGAACGATGGGTTCGATGACGGTTTGGATGTACCGTGCACTATTCAGTGTCCCCTCGACGATCACCAGTGGTGTACGGCCAGTGTAGGAGATCGCTCCCCACACCATGATGCCGGGTGTTGGCCCTGTGTGCCTCGGTCGTATGCAGTCCTGATTGTGGCGCTCACCTGCACGGCGCCAAACACGCATACGACCATCATTGGCACCAAGGCAGAAGCGACTCTCATCGCTGAAGACGACACGTCTCCATTCGTCCCTCCATTCACGCCTGTCGCGACACCACTGGAGGCGGGCTGCACGATGTTGGGGCGTGAGCGGAAGACGGCCTAACGGTGTGCGGGACCGTAGCCCAACTTCATGGAGTCGGTTGCGAATGGTCCTCGCCGATACCCCAGGAGCAACAGTGTCCCTAATTTGCTGGGAAGTGGCGGTGCGGTCCCCTACGGCACTGCGTAGGATCCTACGGTCTTGGCGTGCATCCGTGCGTCGCTGCGGTCCGGTCCCAGGTCAACGGGCACGTGCACCTTCCGCCGACCACTGGCGACAACATCGATGTACTGTGGAGACCTCACGCCCCACGTGTTGAGCAATTCGGTGGTACGTCCACCCGACCTCCCGCATGCCCACTATACGCCCTCGCTCAAAGTCCGTCAACTGCACATACGGTTCACGTCCACGCTGTCGCTGCATGCTACCAGTGTTAAAGACTGCGATGGAGCTCCATATGCCATGGCAAACTGGCTGACACTGACGGTGGCGGTGCACAAATGCTGCGCAGCTAGCGCCATTTGACAGCCAACACCGCGGTCCCTGGTGTGTCCACTGTGCCGTGCGTGTGATCATTGCTTGTACAGCCCTCTCGCAGTGTCCGGAGCAAGTATGGTGGGTCTGACACACCGGTGTCAATGTGTTCTTTTTTCCATTTCCAGGAGTGTATTTTCTAAAACTGTAAAAAAATGTTTTCCTGTGATTCTCTTCACTTCATTAAATCTCTGAGCAATTTTGAGACTTGCTGCTAGCTCAAATTCTGATTTCAGAAACTTGTTCATATCGATTAGCACTGGATGACTGTCAAGGTTTTTCATGTGTTAACAAATTATTTAGCAAATTTTCTGGAAAATGTGGGTTCAAATCCCCCCAGATTTTATTGGCAAGTAATCTGCCACTTTTCAAACCTTTCAGGTGATCATGAAGTGGGCTGCTTAATACATCATACATGTCTGCAGCTTATCTCAGAATGAAAATTAAATGGAAGACAAGTTATCACTATTTTCCTCTATGATCCCTTCTCCCCTTGAACTTTGTAATTCATCATGTCTTCCGACAACAATAAAAACACCATTGTAAAATTGTTTCCATAAATCAGCAAACTGACAATACAATTTTAGCTTGTTACAACAATATTACACAATTCAAGACATAAAGACTGTACAGTAGCACCTGTTCGCTGTAATACAACATTTTTAGAGACAGCTACCAAATCATACTAAAAATGTTCTGAAAGCTAATACAAATTTTTGAGATTTTGGATATTTGATATATTTAAGCAAAAAATAACCATGCAGATTTAAATACTATACGTGATGATCTCCAATGTCATCTGACATGAGCAATGAAAATTTTTCGCTGCCAGCAAAACTCACTCAGTGGCTACACTGCAACTAAGTTTTGTGTTTTTACTCCAGGGGGCAAGCATTTAAAATATAAAGTTTAACCTATGCAATGTGGTTCGTTTCTTAGAAATTTAAATGTTCACTGTGACCCACCTTTTGGGATTACCTCATCTTCCCCTATATGAATACAAGAATACTTGCGCTAAGGAGGAAAAGTACCGTTAGTCACAAGGAGTGAGAAATTATGTAAACTGTAGTGCAGGAGTGGGCAAGAAACCTGCTTGTGTGAGGTACACTTGCACTTGAGCAGGCACCTGAGTGTGGCGTGCATACAGGTGTGCCAGGCAGCTGCTTTCTCCCTCCCCTCCCCCATATTCTTCCCTGCCTTCTCCATGGTGTCTTATTTCCTAGCTGCATATCACTTGAGATCCAGCTTATTTAAATACTGCAAGTCGAATTTGCAATGAAATTAATGTCAGAAACAATATTTCTACATACAGACTAACTCCACAACAGTTATATAAATTTTCATCAACTACTTTGCTCTTAGCCACAATACATTAATTTTTATAACCGTAAAAAATTTGTCATAGAGTTATGTTGAGCCGAACATTGCCATTACTTTCACAGACTCATGATGAAGACAAGTAGGCTAATGCTGTGGAAAGTAGATCTATTAATTTCATTTGCAAATTGTCAGGAATGTCATCTACAAAAGTAGAAAAAGATCTCAAAGCAATTCGAAAGCTTGGGATAGATTTAGCATACCCATAAACCACTTAAGTTCCTCTTTTATTGTACTAATTAGAGAAACATAGTCCTTGTCATTCTTTTCATGGTCAGAAGATAGAATAGGGAGATGTGCTGCAGCCTTTGATGAAGGCTGTCTTTGCCACACTGCAAGTTTTCTTGTGACAGTGTCTATTACTCCTCACCAATCTCTGAATATGGTCCAGGGAGTAATTTTTCACAGAGACGTTATCCTGTAAACTGATGAGGAACTCCCAGCTAATCTGGAGTGGGGTGATGTTCATTTTATTTGACTTGTGGAGGAGGCTTGCAAAGGCAACTGCACTGATGTTGGCTCCTTTACTCTGCCTTCTGAGAGGGATACCCTCCCAGAGAAGATCAAGGTCATGTGCTACAGATGTGACATGAAGCCATATGTCCCTCCATGTATGCGGTGCTTTCAGTGCTTGCATTTTGGTCATATGTCTTCTTCTTGCCATACAGGGGACCCTTTGTGTGGTGACTATGGCCATCCAGTCCATGAAGGAATCCCTTGTATTCCAACACCTTTGTGTGTCAATTGAGCTGACCACCACTCCCCTAGCTTGCTGGATTGCCAGCTTACAAAAGAGAAAAGAAGATCCAAGAATACTTGTCTCTGAATCACCTGTCATATGCTGAGGCCCACCGAAAGTATGAGAGACTCCACCCAGTGCCACTATCTTCAAATTTTGCCTCTGTTACTTCATTTCCTCCTCCTCCCTTGTCCTTACCCCTTCACGTTCCCCATTTCCCCAAACCCCCCACCGCCTGCAGTTCCCACAGCCTCCCATCAGGGAGTGGCTCCCCCTGCCCAGCCAAAGAAGTGCCCAGTGCCCCATTCTTCAGCATCAGATGGTGATTGGGCTCCTTTCTGGGATTCCTCTCCCCAGTGTCTCTCAGGCCAGACGACTCTTACCACCACTCAGCCACGAAGTGCACCATCTGTGCACCCCAATGTCACCCATTCTCTTTCAGTTCCAGATCTTGCAGAAACCTGTACTCCCCCTGTGTCCTGCCCTCCTCCACCTCAGAAAAAGAAGAAGAAGAAACATAAATCCCAAGACAAGACACCAACAGTGCCCCTGGAGGTGCCATCTTGCCTCTCGCAACACGAGTCTGACATCTTATTCATGGATATCACCCCATCCGTGCAGGTGATGACTAGTGACTGACCTCCTCCCCAGCTTCTTCATGTCTACCTTGTGCTATTCCCACATGATCATCCAGTGGAATTGCAAGGGATACTATCATCACCTACCAGAAATGCAACATCTTGTCTCCTCCTATTCTGCGTTCTGTCTTGTTCTTCAAGAAACACATTTCCGTGATGGAGTGTGATCAACATTTCGTGGTTACCTGGTGTTCTGTTGGAACCGTGCTGGCTCTGGGGTAGCATGGGGTGGGGTCTGCACATTGGTTCTCTCCGATCTCATTAGTGACTGGATCCCCTATGTACCAACTTGGAAGCGATAGTGGTTTGAGTGCAAACAAATCTGACAATCACCATTTTCAATGTCTACCTCCATCCAGGTAGGCCAATTCCTTATGTCTACCTTAATCCAGCAACTCTGACCACCATTTCTCCTCCTTGGGGACTTCAGTGCCCACCATCCACTGTGGGGGAGTGTCACTTCAATGGGTAGGGGTACCCTAATTGACCAACTTATCACGGACCTCGATTTGTGTTTCCTCAATGATGGTTCCGCTACTGACTTCAGTGCCACCCACTGCACCTTCTCTGCTATCAATCTCACGATCTCCTCCCCTGCCCTGGTGGCTTCCCTACATTGGTCATACCATGATGACCTTTTTGACAGTGACCACTTTCTGGTGATTCTATGGTTCCTCTGCTGATACCAGGCAGATAGGCCCCCATGTTGTGCATTCCACTGGGCCAATTGGCCTTTATATATGTTTGCTGTGAACCCCCCTCTCAAATTCCTTTGATGCAGTCGTGCAAGGCATCTCTACCACTATTCTCTGCTGACACTGCTGTTCCTCTATCCAAGTTCCCCACATTGTCAACCATTACTGTGGTGGATCAAGGAGGTTGCAGTTGCTGTCCAGGTCTGCCGACATGTGCTGCAGCGATTTAAGTGACACCCTTCACAGACCAACCTCCTCACTTGTAAGTGTCTCCATGCTAAGGCTAGTTAACTTATTAAGTGGAGTAAAAAGGAATGCTGGAAGCACTATGTTACCTCTCTGGGGACTTACACCTGTTCATTGCAGGTTTGGTCCCAGGTCTGTAGGACTCTGGGCTGCCAGCAACAGTCAACTGTCCACTGTCTGAACCTCCAAGGTGCTATATGCACTGATCCATTGGTCCTCGCAAAAAACCTCATGAAATACTTTGCAACAGCATTGTCATCCTCTTCCTACTATACTACCTCTCTCCAGCAGAAACACAGGGTTGAACAGACCCCCTTCTGTTCCATCCCGCACCACATTGAGCCCTATAATGCACCGTTCACTGAATGGGAATTTGTGCAGGCTCTTATCTCTTCACAAGACACGGCCCCAGGCCTGAATTCCATGCACAGCCAGATGATCCTACACTTGGACATTCCCCAGAGGCAACAGCTCCTCAGGGTCTTAAACCACATTTGGCTCACTCATGCTTTTCTGTCACAATGGCAAGACAGTATAGTTAGCCCTGTCCTTAACCCCAGGAAAAACCCAGTGTCTCTAGTCAGACTAATTGGGTGGTAGCTGTCCAATGTACTTTGTAAACTGATCAAAAGGATGATCAGCTTCAGATTATGTTGGGTACTTGAATCTCAGGACCTTTTGTCCCTGTATCAGTGTGGCTTTTGGACAGAGCGACCTCCGAATGGTCGTTTATCCAGATTGGAATCAGCCATTCGATAGGCTTTTACTCACCGCCGGCACCTTGTTGCCATCTTCTTTGAACTATATAAGGCATATGACATGGCTTGGCACCATCAAATTTTAGTTACCCTCCATAACTGGGGCTACCGTAGTCCCCTTCCAATTTTTATCCATAAGTTTTTATTTCACCAGCTCTTCTGGCTTTGAGTTGGCATTTCACTCAGTGCCCCCCAGATTCAGTAGAATGGTAGCCACAGGGTTCTGTGCTAAGTGTCACACTCTTCCTCATTGCCATCAAAATGGGCTTGTGACCTCTGTTGGGCTTCTGGTTACACCGGCATTGTACATCGACAATTTTTGCATCTGGTGCAGCTTCCACTCGGCACCTTGGAGCTGGCGCTTAGCAGATGCTACAATCCGATGGGCCTCTGCATGGTCCACCACCTGTGGCTTCCAGTTTTCTTCCTCCAAAATGTGCATTGTGCATTTTAGTCATAGACCCACAGTACACCCCGATCCAGAACTTTATTAGTGTAACCAGTTCCTTGATGTTATAGCACAGTCCCATTTCTTGGACCTTATTTCTGACAACAAGCTGGCATGGCTGCCCCACACTCACCACCTAAAGACTACATGTATGTGGAAGCTTAATGTTCTCGACCTCCTGGCCCACACATGTTGGGGTGCAGACCATTCCACTCTTCTCCATCTTTACCATAATCTAGTCTGGACATGAGCAGAGCATGGTAGTCGGGCTTATGGCTCAGCAGCTGCTTCCACTTTGAAACTCCTTGACCCTGTCCATCATTGTGTGGTGAATATGGCTATTGGTGCCTGTTGCACTAATCCTGTTGATAATCTCCTCACAGAAGTGGGGAGTTCACTTCTACACATCCAATGGTGCCAAATCCTTTTTCTTACACAATCACAGTTTGCCAATTCCCTGACCATCCTGTGTAACCTGGTCTCTTTGTCAATGAGGGATATCTCCCTCTTGTCTTCTACTGGCTTCAAACACCATCTATTTCTGAGATCATGTAGTGTGTTCACAGCAGGGCGTCTAGCTATTCAGAGAGCCCTCCTTTTTCTTTCTCAGGCCTCCTTCCACAGTGTTTTAATTTGTTCAGACTCCATGAGCAGCCTGCAGGCTATTGACCAATGTTACTCTTGTCAGCATTTGGTCTCTACTATTCATGACCATCTCTCTGACCTTGAGTGTGCTGCCTCTTAAGTTTTCTTTCTCTGGATCCTAAGTCATGTGGGCATCCCAGGGAGTGAACTGGCTGACTGATTAGAGAAGCAGATACTTACCCCCATTTCATTTTCTGATTCCAACTGTGGATATGCGGATCTACGTTAAATCTCTCTTTGCTTAAAAGAGGAATGCCCTCTGGAGTGCTACTGCTATTAGTAAAAAGCTCTGCACAATCAAGGAGTCTACTGCAGTACGGCATTCTTCCTTCCACTCCTCTCAGGAGTCCACTGTTTTATGCCCTTTACACATTGGTTGTACCAGGCTCACCCACTGTTTCCTCCTACATAATGACCCATCCCCCACAATGTGGTTGTCGAACCAGACTGACAAAACAATATCTCGCAAATTGTGGGAATGTCCCCCCCCCTCCCCCCCCCCCCCCCCCCCCCCCCCCCCCCCCATCACTTGGCCCTTCGTGTTAAGTACAGTCTTCCAGATTCCTTAAATTTAATATTAGCAGACGATCCATGGATGGTTGAACTGGTCCTCAGTTTCTTCCATGGAAGTGGTTTTTATTTCCAGATTTAAGGTTCTACTTTAGTCTTGGTGCTGAGGCAGGTTGGTTGTGGTTGGGACTTCTTTTACAGTCTTCTCGGTCTGTGACCCCACACAGTCCTCCCACCCCCGCCCCTTTTCCCAGTTTTTTGGTTTGATCTTACCTTTTATGTTTTAATGTGTGAGTTTGATAATCATTATTTTATAATTTGATTCCCCTGACTGGATCCGTCCACTTTTAGCAGACCCTCTTTCTTCTGTGACTCACTTTGGAATCACAGACTGATGACCTTGCCGTTTGATTGATTGGTAAACTGAGAGGGGTTATGGAACCAATGAATTAATCTGGTGGAGATGCCACAATAGAAAAGTACTAAAGAGTGGGTCACAATAGTGTTATGTACTCAGTCTTCTTCATGGGTAAACTATTTTTTGAAAATTCTCCCAATAAAAAACTGACCCTTCATCTCAACACAGTATAAAACTCTGACACTATGAAGTTAAATTTTTTATTTTTTGACATCTTTTATTTTAGTCATCAGTTTCTTCCGCCATTGGCTATCTCCTTATCTCCAATTGCCAAAATAAAGAAAAGAACAACTTACATTGAGACCTGAACAAGTGCAAATATTTTCACTAGGTCTACTGTAGAGTTCCTAAAATGGTACCAACACACATGATTCATAATAATGGGAGGCATTTGGTGAATGGATGCATTGTCAACTAAGCAGAATATTGTAAATCAGGGAATTACATACATAAAGCTAAGTGTGCTTTTGCTTCCCCACATTTTGCACTAGATGTGCCCGTGCTTTATTACTTTCACTGTTAGTGAATAACTGCTTGAAATGTTGTTACAATATTTGTCTATTATATAATTTTTACAGTCGAATATTGCTTTATACTGGACATGCATATCTTGTGCAATGAGTAGAGAAGCAACAGTACACTTAGTTGTATGAATATAATTCCTTGATTTCTGCTTTTATGTTTAGCTGAAAATGCACAAACACCTGTTCACCAAATGCCACCCATAAATATAACCATATGCATTTAATACCAATTCACTAAGCTTGAAAGTAGACCTAGGGAAAATATTTATACTTGTTTCAAGTCTTAATTTTGACTGGTTTCAGCCTGGAATGACGATCTTAAGATGCTACATTAGAGAAGAGGAAAGTTGATATTATTTCATAAAGTGATTCTCTGAAACAAAAAAACAAATGTTAACAGTTAGTCACGCCTCAAACAGATGTTTTGTTCAGAAACTCACAGTATTTTGACAAGTGTGGTGGGTAAACCTTCGTAAAACACAAACTAGAAGGGGTTTTGCATTGCAGGTGTCAGCAGGGGCCGTACTTTGCACCTGTGATGGTTTCCTGAGATGACTGAGACAGCAAGGTAGCACATCTTGAAGTGGTCAATGTCATTCATAAATTTTGTTGACATGGTGCACAGCAGTAGTTCCAGTTCAGTCTCTGCATATCTTTGGCATCCTTCCAGCATGGTGTGTCGATGGCTGTTTGGCTATTCCTTTGTAAGGGTGGCCCATAATGGCTCTTCTGAGCACCCCCACCCTATGCAAACAGAAAATTGACCAAGGTGCATTGTCAGATTGTTGTGTGGCCAAACATAGTGAGAAACCCCACTGATGTGTAGGGGATTTGGTGCATCAGTTGAAACCTATCTTGGGCTGCCAATCCCCCAACTGGGTTGACCTCAAATGCCTCCAAGAACTGACAGATATGCATCTTCAACTTGTTAAAAGCACAGGTGGCAGTTGCGCTCCTGCACCACCTATAATGGTTTGAAGTCATGCTGCTGGCTTATCGCCCATCAGCCCACCCACCTAAGTGTGCTCCTCAGGCATTTCTCCGAACTGCAGTGTTGCCTCCATTGTGTGCACTGCACCAGGGACTGGTGGGTGTATTCGTGTGACTAACAGTTCACCACTGGAACGGAGGAACCCCTGAACCGTCCTGCTGACAGCATTGCTCGCAGCTGGCAGTCGAGTAGGTAGATTCTGCATACCTGGGTGTAATCTTCAGCACACTGCACTATAGTGAAAATTTCATTCTGTAAATGTATGTAAATTAATCTATACATGTATTGACATCTCTGCTTAGAAATTACACAATCACCATTTGCCAATTCCCTGACCATCCTGTGAATGGTGTCCTCCTTGCAAGTGAGGGCTGTCTCCCTGGTGGCAGCCTCCCACAGGTGGGATTGCTGGTTGGCATGTGTAGATTACATCTATCAGTCTATAGAGAAGGCCTTGTCCCCAGACAGTACCATAGGCTGCTAATAGATTGATGCAAGCCAAAGAGGTTTTCATCTTCTGAAAGCCCATTTCAATGTGTGCTGTGAGGGTGTGTCGAAACAAATAAAAAAAATTAAATTTATTGATTTTTTGAAAAGAGGAAAAATTACGGATATGGAACTTTAGAATTTTTGAAAGGCTTTTTTTTTACGGATTGTATTGACCGCCTTGAATGCAGACAAATTCAGTGATGCGTGAAATACGGCTGTACTATAATTTACCATTCCAATTTATTACATTTTGAATTCTACGTCATTGTTGATTTAATCAGAGTTCTCACCTTAGACGTAGAATTAGTCCTTCTGCCACAATATTAATTCATCAGTCGCCATCGAAGGTCTTCTCTTTGTTGACCGTGTGTATCTTCGTAAGTCGGCATTGGTTCACTTCACGAAGATGGTGGAAACCAAGGAATACAATGCTACGTTGCTTTAAATAATTTTCGTAACACTTTGATACTTCTCACTATTTTCTTATTCACAAGACAATAAGACTTGCTCTGCTCATCGCATAAACCATAATTACTAACAATATGGCTGCCTTTCCGCACAGTCCAAAAATTACGTCCATCCTCCACGAGGCAACAATTGAAAGTGTCCCTTAGCTCCTTGGAGTATGAAACAAAAGAGAATCCAATGTGAACATTACGAAGATTATAATCTACATGCCTCTCAATTCAATCTTTGGTGCAGCTTTTAAGGTAGTGTATGTCTCTGCGTCAGACTGTGTCATTACAAGGGCCAGGACTGAAACCACACAGATTCGTTTTGGGTGAATGCCAGCTTGTTCTACAGTGTTGTTTGACCAGTCTTGCAAAACAGTACACGTTCTAGAAGTTTATGGATGACACTAAGCAGTGCAGTGGGACAAAAGCATTACTTGGCTTTGGGAGAGCAGTCACCTTGGTATGTTTAAGTTCTTGGGGACTGTTTCTCATCCGCAGTAATGAGGTGACCAATTTTGCTAACCATGTTCAAATTTATTTACCAGACTTGATGAGAAATTCTGAGAGTATGTGAACTGAGCCAAGAGATTAAATAGGTTTCTGTCCATTATTGATACTGCAGTCTCTTCAAGGGTTATGTCACAAATATTTAGTGCCCTAGATGACTGCTGCTTTTCTATCTTTTAGCTCCTGTTTAGTCTCTCAGTGATGTGCTTTTTCAGATGTTTTGACCATGTGTGAAGCGGAGAAAATGTTCTCAGTTGATGGGGCTGCCTACAGCTCCGCCTAATTTTACAGCAGGGACCATGCTTTCTGGTGACACTTAAATATGGATGGAAACTACTCAGATGATAGGATTTTACTTTGTGCAGTATCCAGGTGCTGTGTCAGTTAATCAGCGAACTGTAACCACCACTTTGAAAACCATTGTGGCGTTCCTCACATTTCTCGTCCCTGCCTTGAATATATCTTTTCTGATATCCTCAGAACAAACACTTGTTAGATGTTCTGGTAACTACAAGTACAAAACTGTGGCAGATATAAGCAGGATGAGGAATCCAGTCCAGATATTTATCAAGGAAAGCGTTCCAATCAGCTTTTTTTTAGGTACATGCTGGATTGAGGAATTAAGGTCATATTAAAAAGATGCATGTTAGTCACAGGTTTGTTTTGAATGTTGATATTCTGGTTACTAAGAGATAGTCAATTGTCATTTTTATATGTGTGTTTAAATACTGTCGGTCTATCCCTAGGAGATAGAGGATCTGAGGACGCTAGAAAATGAAGTGCCATATGTAGAAATCAGGACATTTCCTATGTATTTTTGTATTTGAGGTCAGCAGAGTAGTGACAGCAGCAGAGGTAGCCAAAAACATGTGCGCCATGTATGGAGATAATGCCACTGGAGAGAACACGGCAAGCAAATGGTTTTCTCATTTTGAGGAGGATCGTTCTAACACCTGTGACTTTTCAAATACAGATAGACTTTTGGGGGTTGAAGAGTGTTTAAACACATTACCCCCCCCCCCCCCCCCCCACCACCATGATACACTTCAGTGTACATGAAACTGGCAACTGTAACGAACTGTGATCATTCCACAATCGTGTAACATATGCATGCATGAGAAAGATTCAAAAATGGAGTGTATGGGTACTGTATGATCTAAACCAAAATAGCAAAGACCAGGAGTGGGCATGTGTAGAAAACACTGACCATTACTATTCTGTCTTGTTAATGCTTTTTTTATACCAACATAAGGAAAAAAAAGGAATGGATTAGTGCAAACAAAGCAACTCCCAGCACAAAGACATGCACACATCCACAAAAGATGTTGTCCATCTGGTAGAACAAGGACAGTGTGGTGTACAATGAATTGCAGATGCAATTCAATGACAGTGACCAGGAAGACTGCATGAAGTGATGACAACCCAACTCCTGTACAGGTTTTTTGGCAGCCTAGCAGAATACAGGCAGTATCAAGTCATTTAGCCCTCACTTCTTTTACCTGATACTGCACCCTCAGGTTTCTCCCTCAGGGGCTCACCACTCTTTGTCGTGTATGTTCTTGGCTACCATAGGCCCCCAGCCTTTGCAGCACCTTTACCCTTCTGTGTTGGATATCCTTCCTCTTGCTATTCCTTTTCGCTTCCCTTGGAGAACATGTCTGGGATGTTTCTAGGAATGTGTTCTGCAGTTTCAGTAGCTGATATGTCTCACCACTGTTTTTAGTTCCTTTTTTTCTTCCTTCGCTCACCTTCTCCTGTCCTTCCTCTGCTTCGGTGTTTGAGACTCATTTTCTTCTTCTTCTTCCTCCCTGTGTGATCCTGAAGGCATCTGTCATATAACAGATGACTGGGTAGTGTGTAATTCCCAGCACTGGGTTGGCAGGTTTCACGTGTACCCCCTGGTACAGACCAGGCCCAGGGAGGGTTTATTGCCTGAGTTGCTACCTTCCCAAATTGCCAATTGGTCCCTCTGTCAGGTGATGGGGAGGTGTGACCTGAGGTCTGAACAATCACCTAAAGCAGGTGAGCCCCAGACTGAGGGAGGGAGCCACCAGTTAGATGAAGCACGTCTTTGGATATGCTGGCAGTCATCTTCACAGTTTGCATCTACTAAATGTAAATGGAATGAAGCTCCTGATTCATAGACCCTTCCAGATACACCACGGTTCTTCATGGTTTCATGTACTGAAGATGGCCAATCCTTTGTATCAGTAAATCAGTTTCTTATTCAGAAAGGTGTTGATGCAGTTGCTGGCCCTGCAAAATCCTGCTCTCATTTATGCAATGCCACTTTGGTTTTGCAAACTGTGTGGGGTTCTGCAAGTCTTAAGCACAACTACTTGCTGCTTTGCTTCTCCACAGGTATCCTGTTCATGTTGAGGCCCATAGAACTCTGGATTCCTGCCTCAGGCAGACTAGTGTAAATGACACCATGGGAAGAATTCAAACATCCCACACTGGAATGTCTTGTCAACACCGAGCCAAATGTGTAACCTGTGGTAGGAATGTGTACGAGAGCAATTGCCCTTCTCCTCCTCCTCCTCCTCCTCCTCCTCCTCCTCCTCCTGGATGTATCAACTTCAATGGTGACCATGCTGCCTCCTCTCAAAATTGTCTCATGCATCTCGATGAATGGGGTGTCCAGGAGGTCCAGGTAAAGGAAGAAGTTCCTTACCTGGATATTGCAAGTTATTGGCTAGTCTCAAACCACGTGTTCCACCATCTGCTAATTACAGTACTGTTCTTGCTATGTCTTACTCCATGAAGGACATGGCCACAAAGGCCTGTGACATCAAACTCAGCACTGAGTTTATGAAATCACCCACCATCCTGACAGCATTGCCGTCTCCTCATACAACTGTGCAACAAGCCACCAAACATTGACCTACAGGGGTGAAGTCATGTACTACACAACTGGCAGGCCAGGAAGGACTGAAGGAATACACACAAAGACCTACTACATCCCTCCAGCCAACAAACGTCAGTCTTCCTGTGCCAACCGGGAAGTCTACAAGAAGTCAAAGGCAGATGGTCTTCTCCTTCACCAAGTCTGATATCCTCTTAGACGCTGTTGCCAGGTAATACCCTGGCCTGGCTGCCTGTGTTTCTCCGGTGTGCACCACCAACCATTTTTCAGCACTGGATTCCGCAGGCTCACAGAAGGAGCCTTCTGACACTTCTCCAGACCTCGTGGCACATGATCCTCCTGCCTCTGTGCCTTGTAGCAGCAAGTCTTCGAAGGCTGACACTCGGCAGCCACCAAAGTGAGACCCTTTCATTTTTTTTCCTCATGATAGCTTTCCTTCAATGAAATATTTGTGGTCTTCTATCCAACAAAGAGGATTTATGGCTGCTCTTAGAATCACAATGTCCACTTGTTCTCTGCCTCCAGAAAAAAAATAATAGTGTCTCCATGACCCATTTGAGTGCTTGCATTTCCTTTCCCCATAGGATGGCATTCCACCACATGGGGGAGTCATGCTGCTCATGCGGTATGACATTCAGAGTCAACCCATCTCCCTGACTACCCGCCTTCAAGCTGTTGTAGTTCACCTTTTCTTTCCTCACTTGATCTTTTCCCTTCATACCATTTACATCCCTGTGTCATTTGATGTCACCAGGACAGACTTCCTACTGCTTACTGGGTAGCTACCTCACCGCTTTCTGCTCCTTGGTGACTTCAGTGTGCACAATGCCCTTTGGGGTTCACCCAGAACCTGTCAGACAGGTGCCCCGTTAGCCAACCTTCTCAGTCAGTGTAACCTCTTCTGCCGTAACGCAGGAGTCTTTTCAGAGTCCACACACACATATTTCCATATGTACCTATCCTCCTGCACTACCCATCTGCGCATCAACCTGAGGCGGTCTGCTCTCTGACACATACTCGAGTGACCATTCCCCCTGTACTATTCGTTTACTGACTCTTACCCCACTTACGTTCACACCCAGATAGCAGCTTACTAAGGCTGACTGGAGGCTTTACTCCTCTCTGCAACCTTCAATAGACAGCGTTTACCCAGCTGTGATGACTAGGTAGAATATCTTAGAATATTCTGTGGCGGTAGGTTTAACATACTGTTCCTTGCACTTCCTCTTTACCACGCTGTGTCCTGGTCCCTAGATGGACTCTGGCATGCCGCAATGACAATTACACATGGGGACACACACTCCACATTTTTACCACCATCCTACAATGACAAACTGTGTTCACTATAAAAAGTTCGGTGTACAGTGTCATCCTGGTTTCGGGATAGTGTAAAATGAGCTGGATTTCATTCACTAGTTCTTTTAACAGTTCCACTGCCTCTTCCATCATGTTGACCAAGCTCTGATAGCTCTATGGTACTAATAGCCATAGCCCAATTTCCGGCCTGACAGTAGCAAACGATGTCATCGTGCACCCTATTGCAATCTCCAACGCCTTGTGCCACAATTTTGATGAGATTTCGAGCTCCTTCGACTATCACCCTGCCTTCCTCCATCGAAAATGAGCAAATGCAGCTCGGGCAATACTCTTCTCTTCTCAGAATCTTGAGTGCCTTAACTATGAGGCAGCTAGGTCATGCTCACACTTCATCCGAATCCCCCTCCAGGGCCAGACAATGTTCACAGTCAGATGTTGCAGCATCTTTCTCCTGCTGGAAAAGCACTTTCTCCTTCATCCATGCAAATGTGTGGGCAGAGATCAGATTTCCAATGCACTGTCATACCTATGCCTAAGGCCTGTAAGGACAAACACCTTCTTTCTAGATACCACCCCATATTCCTCACCAGCTGTGATGGAACATACGATTCATGCCTGGCTGGTACGGTGGCTCGAGTCTCACAATTTATTAACCACTGCAGAGTGTGGATTTCAGTGTGCAGTTCTGCAGTTGACCATCTCGCAATATCTACCAATGTCATGAATTGTTTTCTGCCTAAATCCGCCTGTGGCAGTGTTTTTCGATTTGGAGGAAGTGTAAGATACTTTTCTGGAGGACAGGTATCCTCCATACCCTCTATGCGTGGAGCTTCCATGGCTGCCTACTCTGTTTTCTTCAGGAACTCTTAAGAACAGGACGTTCATTTCACCTTGTTGGATGCATTTATCGAGGAAAATAGTGAGCCTCGAGGTCCTGTCCTGAGCATCGGCATGTTTGCTGTTGCCACTAACCCTATAATGGCCCGTCTCCCACCAGACTTGTCTGGCTTCTTTTCATTGGCGAGTTTGCCATCTATTGGGGTTCTCCATGAACTACGGTCATTGTGCAGTGTCTCCAGTGATGTCTCAATTGTCTTCACTCATGGAGCATCAACAGTCACTGTAGTTTTTCCACTGGCAAAACCATTTATATGAATTTCTGGCGGTACAATTTGTTTCTTCCACCATCTTTACATCTTCAGCACGTTGCTCTTCTGTTCATTGAAGCTACAAAATTCCTGGGGCTCATGCTCCATAGGAAACTTTCTGCATCCTCCCAGGTGTCTTACCTGGTCCCTGAATGTCTTGTGTGCCCTCAGTGGTACTACCTGGAGAACAGATGGGACCAGTACAATCGGAGTAGTACATTTCATTGTCTGTTAGAAACTGGAATATGGATGTTTCGTTTATGTATCTGCACGTCCATCCTTCTCATGCCATCTCAGTACTATCAACTGACATAGCATCCATTTGGCCACTGGTGCCTTCTACATTAGCCCAGCTGATAGTCTGCACACAGAAGCTGCCAAACTACCACTGTCCTACGACCGTGACTTTCTCCTCAGCAGATATAGATGCTGTTTGTCTGCCATACGTGGCCATCCATCACATGCCTCTTTCTTCGAGGACTCTTGATCGTCAGTATGAGTTGCATCCTTCTTCTCTGTTACCTACTGGAGTTCACTTTCAGCTCTTGCTCCAGCAGCTTAACTTCGTGCTACCTGCAACTTTTCCACAGAATATAAACCCTTCACCAGCTTGGCTTCGTGTGGTGGAGTCTGCAGCTCATAGTGTAGTGGTTAGTGGTGCTGCCTCTGAATCACGGTGTTGGAGATTTTCTCTTCCCAGGAACTGGGTGTTTGTGTTGTCCTCATCATTCCATCATCATTCATGTAAGTGGTTAGATTGGACTGAGCACAGATTGGGGAATGTGTACAGGTGCTGATGACAACACAGTTGAGTGCCCCACAAACCAAACATCATCAGGGTTATCATCATCTTCATCAACTTCATGTGGCGGCCCGTGTTCATCTTTGCCTTTATTTGCTTCCTAAGGATACTACTCCTGCCTTGTTCTATCGCCTTCAATTTCACAACCTTCGCACGGAACTTCACGATTGTCAGTACAAGTGTCATCAGTGTACACAAAGATACTGTGACAGGTGTACCTTCATCATTGGTCCTGACGTTTTTCGATATCATTTCCGGTACAGTGCTCAGTATTTACAGCAAAGCTGTTCGCCCTGTATCAGGCCACACAGCACATCTGGTGACACAGGCTTTTCAATTGCGTCATCTTCTCAGACACTGTGCCCTTTAAAGCCTCTGTGTTCTGTACAATGTCCATCCATTAGTGCAACTGGTCACATGCTCATTCTTGATGGATGATGTTTATGTGGGTTCCCAGTCACCTCAGTGTGACAGGAACTAGGCCACTGACGATGCTGTCAATGCTGCAGCCCTTGTACCTCAACCCACTGGTTCTTACATTCCCTCCAATGATCTGTGTTGCTGTCTGTCAGCAGTTGGTGTCACCACTGGTTCTCCCTTCATGGGAACAAGCTGCAGGTTATTAAGCACCTCTCAGTGGGTTGGACGACCTCCTCTCGGCCCTCTCGCTGCAAGATCATTTTAGCTAGGTTGCATATCATGTACTGTCTTTTTAGCCATCATCATTTGTTAAGTCGTGTTAGCTATCAGCCATTTTAGTGACTGGTGTCGACCGCACTTTACTTTCTATCCATCATAGCAATATGGCGAAGGCTATTTAATGTTTAGTTCATGAGCTTCGTTTCTCTATGGAGTATTTTACAGAACTTTCAAAAATGGCTCTGAGAACTATGCAGCTTAATATCTGAGGTCATCAGCCCGCTAGAACTTAGAGCTACTTAAACCTAACTAACCTATGGACATCACACACATCCGTGCCCGAGGCAGGGTTCGAACCTGAGACCATAGCGGTCAAGCGGTTCCAGACTGAAGCACCTAGAGCCGCTCGGCCACTCCGGCCGGCACAGAACTATCTCCATGACCCCCCTTTTTTTTCTTTTAACTATCTTCTATTTTGTCGATTGGGATTAATGTGTAATTGTTTTTAACTCCTCTCTTTGTCGTCATGTTCTACAGTTCTGACATGAGCACATGTGCCCTGGTTGTTTTTGAGTGACAAAGCAAACAAAATCCTCAGATTTTCACCTTTTGCGCCATATCAAACCATTTTCTTGGAATTTCCTTTCCTGCTGAAAATGTGCTCCGAACATGGCTCAGAGACTTATTCACCACAAAACCACCTGTTATTTCTGCAGCTGCCGAATCAAAAAGTTACCCCAGGGTTGGCAGACTATTTAAAATAGTGAAGGATAATATATTATTGACTAAACTGGTATGTATGTCTCTTAGGCAGCAACCCAATAAATGGAATACTTGTGCTGATTGGTTCTAAAGCAGGCAGTGTTGACTAGCAGGGAAATTTGACAATATTTTTAGTCATAGCGACCAAACGTCGGCTTCCATCAGCAGTGACTAAACATGAGTCTGGCTAGTTCTCATGTTTCCAAGCCACTGAACTGGTGGAACTGGCATCTTTAGCACTGAAAGTAAAATAGGTGTTCTTTCCAACTGCCTAGTTTACTAAGGCTTCCTTGTATTGTTCAGATATTCTACGCTGAGTGAAAAAATAGCAGCAATGAAGAAAAGTTGTTAGACATAAACAAAAGCTGTTAGTCATGCTTCAACATTTGAAAGATGTCAGTTCAGATTTTGCTCTACTCACATAAGAGATGCACTAGTAATGCCAGTATGAGGATGCAAATCACGATTGCTTCAAACAGACACTGTTGTGTTTGAGAGTGTTAGTTTCTTTTGAGATTGGATGTGGTGTTAGTAAAGAATGTTTGTTGGGTCTGTGATCAACGTTTGTCCCAGACACACTGGCCCAACACCTGGAGTTTTTGTCTGGAATGAGACTTCGTATGACAGCAGGAGCACTCTCATGGTTGCCCCACGAACCCTGACGTCATATTTGTATGTCAGTCCGGTGAGTCCACATGTTGTGTTGTGTAACGTTCCCTGCCAGCACACACACTATTAATAAAATTAAATGACATTTAATTGTACTATGTAAGCCTATGAAGCAATTCGTATGTACTGCAATTGTTTAACAAAAAATATTATTTAATTTTTTATAAATGACATTCGTTATTATTGCAATATTTTCTGTAATAATATTCTCGATGTATTTATGATTGTAATATTTCAATACTCATAATGTAGTTGCAAAGTATGTTGATGTCTGCAATAAAAAAAATAAAAAAAATATGTAAAATGCAGCCACAGAGGGCAGTAATGTTGTAAGATTGGAAAGAGACATTAACGATCGGCAGTGGTATAAATAGGAATACATAATGTGCATTCTTTGTCATCTTCCTCGAGAGCTGAGAGAGAGAGGAACCTGTGACATAGCATTTTATGAATGAGTAGACTTCTTTTGTCTGTATCTATCTTTAGCCGCCATTAGAGGAGAAATTACAAAGTAATGTAAGTTTAATTATTGTGATGGTCTAAATACATTATAATTTATCAAAATTGTGTATTACTAATGTAAATTAGCTTGCCCATGTCATCTATAATATTTCTTTAAAGAATTTTCAGCATTTTTAGTGACTATCGTTGGTGTTGCTGGGCTGTGCCGTGACCGAACGATTTGCAGCGGCGGCACATTTAAAAAATTGTACCGCTAAAAATATTAACCAAACCCGTAAATCGGGAGCAGATAAAATTAGCAGTGAATTACGAAATATTTTTCTTTTACAGCGATCCTGAGGCTTACGGAATTTATTACTGGTTTTACATTTGTGCATTAATAGGCGGATAATTAATGTTGAAGTTGTTAATCTGTTGGTTCTTTCAATTTCTAAAGCAAATAACTTAAACGTATAGTGAAATGTGTTTTGTCAATGATAATTAAACGTTCAGGTCAGCTTGGCAATATTTAACCATTTTATGTTAACAGAGACAGTCTTGTGTTCCATAGCTAATGCTGGGAAAGAATTCAGAAAATATTTTAAAAAAAAACATGGCATTTAGAAAATCTGTGCCAAGGCCGAAATAAGTAAAAAAAAATTAATTTATACAATTTTCAACTAAATGTTCTTAATCAGTTAATATGAATTTATCAGCATGAGAGGGTTGCTAAGATTCACGTAATTTTAAATGTGCTTAATTCTGTCTAAATGAATTTTTATTACCACACACAAATAAGGGGTTCTACAACAAAGTTCGTTCTGAAAGAGCAAATAACAAAAATATTTAAAGCAAGATTTCTTCCCTATTTTCAAATCCATTTTAATTTTATTTACATAATAAATATATAAATAATATTTTTTCTAATTATTTGATTAAATTGGTGCCCAATAATGTGGGGCACAAATAAGCAGTGGCCACAAAATACCAATGAGATAACTAGGGAATTATTGTAGTTGAACTTTGTTGGAGAACAATTAATAATTTTTTCATGTATTGTATGTATTGCCTAACCAATATTGTATGGTAATACCTGTATATGATTTTTTGCATGAGAACACTATATACCCAGAAGCAAGCTGAAGAAAAGAGCTCATTATATCAAAAAATTAATTACCTACCACAATACCAGGGGGCAGCTGCACCCAAGATAGATCACCAAAAGGTAAAGCTACAGTGTAGTTGTCGTGTGTCGTGTGGGTAGTAAAGTAGCCTCAGTGCGGTGTTCTCGGATCATTAGTGGTGTGCTTGTTGATAGTTTTTTTTTTTTTTTTTTTTTAAATAACAGGACATTTGAGTAGTTAGTCATTGTAGTACACTCCTGGAAATGGAAAAAAGAACACATTGACACCGGTGTGTCAGACCCACCATACTTGCTCCGGACACTGCGAGAGGGCTGTACAAGCAACGATCACACGCACGGCACAGCGGACACACCAGGAACCGCGGTGTTGGCCGTCGAATGGCGCTAGCTGCGCAGCATTTGTGCACCGCCGCCGTCAGTGTCAGCCAGTTTGCCGTGGCATACGGAGCTCCATCGCAGTCTTTAACACTGGTAGCATGCCGCGACAGCGTGGACGTGAACCGTATGTGCAGTTGACGGACTTTGAGCGAGGGCGTATAGTGGGCATGCGGGAGGCCGGGTGGACGTACCGCCGAATTGCTCAACACGTGGGGCGTGAGGTCTCCACAGTACATCGATGTTGTCGCCAGTGGTCGGCGGAAGGTGCACGTGCCCGTCGACCTGGGACCGGACCGCAGCGACGCACGAATGCACGCCAAGACCGTAGGATCCTACGCAGTGCCGTAGGGGACCGCACCGCCACTTCCCAGCAAATTAGGGCCACTGTTGCTCCTGGGGTATCGGCGAGGACCATTCGCAACCGTCTCCATGAAGCTGGGCTACGGTCCCGCACACCGTTAGGCCGTCTTCCGCTCACGCCCCAACATCGTGCAGCCCGCCTCCAGTGGTGTCGCGACAGGCGTGAATGGAGGGACGAATGGAGACGTGTCGTCTTCAGCGATGAGAGTCGCTTCTGCCTTGGTGCCAATGATGGTCATATGCGTGTTTGGCGCCGTGCAGGTGAGCGCCACAATCAGGACTGCATACGACCGAGGCACACAGGGCCAACACCCGGCATCATGGTGTGGGGAGCGATCTCCTACACTGGCCGTACACCACTGGTGATCGTCAAGGGGACACTGAATAGTGCACGGTACATCCAAACCGTCATCGAACCCATCGTTCTACCATTCCTAGACCGGCAAGGGAACTTGCTGTTCCAACAGGACAATGCACGTCCGCATGTATCCCGTGCCACCCAACGTGCTCTAGAAGGTGTAAGTCAACTACCCTGGCCAGCAAGATCTCCGGATCTGTCCCCCATTGAGCATGTTTGGGACTGGATGAAGCGTCGTCTCACGCGGTCTGCACTTCCAGCACGAACGCTGGTCCATCTGAGGCGCCAGGTGGAAATGGCATGGCAAGCCGTTCCACAGGACTACATCCAGCATCTCTACGATCGTCTCCATGGGAGAATAGCAGCCTGCATTGCTGCGAAAGGTGGATATACACTGTACTAGTGCCGACATTGTGCATGCTCTGTTGCCTGTGTCTATGTGCCTGTGGTTCTGTCAGTGTGATCATGTGATGTATCTGACCCCAGGAATGTGTCAATAAAGTTTCCCCTTCCTGGGACACTGAATTCACGGTGTTCTTATTTCTATTTCCAGGAGTGTATGTAATAAGTGTGTTTCAACAAATGACCATTTCTTGTGTGACTATGTCAGTGAAACCTGAGTGTTAGGATATTTAGTTCAGATGTTGTTACTTTTGTTGACTATGGTTAGATTGCGTAGTCAGCAAAATATAAACATGGATAATGAACAACAGTTAGCAAGCAGTGATACCGAGTTAGAAAGTGGGGCACAAAGTAATGTTAGTGGCGTAGTTCAGGAAGTACAATGTGAGAATCTGGGGGCAGAAGGGCAAGAAATGTTGCCACTGCCAGCCAGTGATTCAGTTGAAAGTAGAAATACTGTGCCAACTACAAGCACTATACATGGACCAGGGAGTGGTGAGGTGCCAGAAGTGCAATCATTAAGGGTTGTGTTCGAACACATGCTCAATTTCCAAGCTGAATTTGCACGTATGCAAGCAGAGCGTGAAAGAGAATGTGATGCTAAACAAGCAGAGTGTGATCGATGGCAGCATGAGAGAGACTTGCAGTTAGTGCAATCTTTGGAAGCTATACAAAGTGAGATTGTTAGTTTGAGACAAAACTATGAAACCATACCCAAAGTGGTGCAAGAACTGAGCAAAAGAGTAGATAATATCCAGGTGGCTAACGCCAGTATCGTAGATGAAATTAGTGTACTGGCTAACAGGTGGGATAAATTAGAAATTGACACAAGTCAAGCAATAGAGCAGAAAATGTCCGAACAGGCGAACAAAATTGAAAAGGAATTTACAAAAAAAAATAGACGAGAAGGAGCACGACGCAATTGAGGCCAAGGATTTGGGCTCAAGTGCGGAAGCGCAGGACATGAAAAGGGCGTTGCACGCTGTGGCAGTGGAATGTCAACCGTCGTCTTGCGGAGCTGGAAAACAGCTTGTTGTACGGCGATGCACAGGCGTGTGTCATGCCAGGCAGGTCCAACAATGATAGGCATATAAATACAGCAGTGAAAAATTGTGACTGCGAGACAGAACAGGCAACCAATGTTAGTGAAACAAACAAATGTCACTCCAAAATAGTGATTGAAGAAAGCCTGATTAAAAATTGACAGTTTCAGATATTTACAACGGAGTATTTATCAAGGGATTTAGAAACATTTTTCTTAGCGTTTGGAGTCATACACAGAAAATACAGTTCATTATGTCTTACATACAAGGAGATGCTGCATTATGGGCAACCGAAGCAGCTGACAGTTGCGACACATATGAGCAATTGGAAAAGACATTCTTGGCCATATATTGGTCAACATGTATTCAGGAGAGATTACGGAAAGAGGTATATAATCCAGAGCCATATTCTCCACGATTAGGCAAATTTGCGAAAATATTTTGAGAAATACATTAAAGACCCATTACTGGGACGAGCAGATTTCATCCTGGGATTTGATCAGACTATTGAAATCACACTTGACGATACACGTAAAGGAAAAACTTGTACACATATCGGAGAACGACATGAAACATTTCTTGTCTGTTCTGGACTCAATTGACCTGATTCAGGAGGATGTTAAGGCAGCCTCTGAACAGGCTAGAAGTAACGGAAACGGTTACAGAAATGGTCGAAATAACACGCCTCCACCAAATAATGGAAACGGCGGAGGTAACAATAGGAGACAAGATTATGTACAAAACAGGAATAGAGGTAGAGACCGGGAAGACAATAGTCTGCCGGTGAACAATGACCGGAAAAGGAGATTCGATGACCGATATGAAACAGGCCCACCAAGCAATAATAGATGGAAAAATGCCAGGGGGCCATGGAACACCAATATCTATAACGATGCAAACTGAACTTGGCCACAGAACCAGAGGCCCAGTCCGGACCAGAAAAACAGTGAAAGATATGACAATAACTGACCGCCACCACAAAATGTGCCAATTGCGCAACCGTGGCGGCCGACGCAACACAACTTACACATAGTGGAGGTCAGTGACACAGAGCAGCCCCACCCATCCACCAGTAATAATCCAACAAACTAGATTCAGCCAAGATACGCTCTCCATCGTCGGCTGAGGTTTGGAGTGAGAGCAGCCCGACACAGAATAAAACATCGGAAATCTCTATCCTCAGGTATAAAGACGGGGTGCAGATAGGACATGAATTAATAACTGAACCACCCACGTGCATAAAGGTGCACAAAGACAAAGTACAAGTGATAATAGAGATCAAAATTAACAATATTGATGTGCAAGCAATCGTAGATACAGGTGCTACTGTCAGTGTCATGAGTATGGACTTATTCAGAGTACTGGGGAAAGAAAAGTGTATGCTGACTTTTCCTGTGAACAATTGCAAAGTCACTGGAGCCATCAGTGCACAGCGACAAATAATTAAACTCCAAGTGCGGGTAGAGCTGTATATAGGGGGAGAAGCCATAGCGTGCTCGTTCCTGGTAGTAAAGGGTTTAAAAGTAGCCTGCATTTTGGGGGTAGATTTTTTGAGAGAAAGGGACGCAGTAATCGACCTTTCTCGGCGAAAATTAAGTTTGATAAACACGGGTAGGAGGATAGAATTGTCCATGCTCAGGTCTGAAGAGGTACCTGTGCCTAATTGAAATGCTATTAACATAAAATGTAGGAATCAGTGGATACTACATTTAGACAATCATTTTCTAGGACAAAATCTCAATTATCCAGACGTACAAGGTGGTCAATTAAAAGCAAATGTGGACGCACTTGTGAACAAAGTATCACAGTCCGAAAATTTGAACTCAATGCAGCAGCAGTAATTGGTACAGTTATTATCTGACTATGCAAATGTATTTTCTGAACGACCAGGAATTTTTTAGGGATATCAATACAATATCGAGGTGAAGCCTCACAAAAGCTACTGTTGAGTCTCATACTCCATTCCTTGGTCCAAGAAGGAAATAGTAGCTATCTCTTAGCAGATCCCCACTCAGGGAGAGTACGAGGACTGTATCCACGTAAGGATGTGAAAATATTCCTACAGTAAATGACTAATAGTCCTATGTGTTATGTGTAAAAAGGTACACCATCCTTTTGGAAATGAATGAACATTAATTATGTGTGATCTGTAGAGATTATGTACTAGTGTAGAAGTGTTTAGTTATAAGAATATGACTGACTTTCTCTTTTGTTTATGATTATTTGTGTTATGTCTTCTTTTTTAATTAGTGTTAGCTTAAACATGCTCTAAATGTCTGCACAAATAACCTGATTAGTCCAATTATTTGTAGTGTTAAATTGTGACAGAGATCAGTCAGTAGGAACATTTTAGTAGTGATTAGTTTGTGTACTGCATGATATTCTATATGTGTGTCGCACTTGAAATATTTCTTGTTACATTCTTTTCTATTTTTTATATATATATATATATATATATATATATATAAAAAAAAAAACAAAGATGAGGTGACTTACCGAACAAAAGCGCTGGCAGGTCGATAGACACACAAACATACACACAAAATTCAAGCTTTCGCAACAAACTGTTGCCTCATCAGGAAAGAGGGAAGGAGAGGGGAAGACAAAAGGAAGTGGGTTTTAAGGGAGAGGGTAAGGAGTCATTCCAATCCCGGGAGCGGAAAGACTTACCTTAGGGGGAAAAAAGGACAGGTATACACTCGCACACACGCACATATCCATCCACACAAACAGACACAAGCAGACATGTGTGGATGGATATGTGCGTGTGTGCGAGTGTATACCTGTCCCTTTTTTCCCCCTAAGGTAAGTCTTTCCGCTCCCGGGATTGGAATGACTCCTTACCCTCTCCCTTAAAACCCACTTCCTTTCGTCTTCCCCTCTCCTTCCCTCTTTCCTGATGAGGCAACAGTTTGTTGCGAAAGCTTGAATTTTGTGTGTATGTTTGTGTTTGTTTGTGTGTATATCGACCTGCCAGTGCTTTTGTTCGGTAAGTCACCTCATCTTTGTTTTTATATATAATTTTTCCCACGTGGAATGTTTCCTTCCGTTATATATATATATATATATATATATATATATATATATATATATATATATATATATATATATATATATATATATATATATATATATAATGGTCTTTAAATATGTCTGCTTGTGTCTGTGTATGTGTGGATGGATATGTGTGTGTGTGCGCAAGTGTATACCCGCCCTTTTTCCCCCTAAGGTAAGTCTTTCCGCTCCCGGGATTGGAATGACTCCTTACCCTCTCCCTTAATACCCACATCATTTCGTCTTCCCCTCTCCTTCCCTCTTTCCTGATGAGGCAACAGTTTGTTGCGAAAGCTTGAATTTTGTGTGTATGTTTGTGTTTGTTTGTGTGTCCATCGACCTGCCAGCGCTTTCGTTTGGTAAGTCACATCATCTTTGTTTTTATATATATATATATAATAAAAAAAACAAAAATGATGTGACTTACCAAACGAAAGCACTGGCAGGTCGATAGACACAACCAACGGTTGCTTCGTCAGGAAAGAGGGGAGGGGAGGGAAAGACGAAAGGATGTGGGTTTTAAGGGACAGGGTGAGAAGTCATTCCAATCCCGGGAGCGGAAAGACTTACCTTAGGGGGGAAAAAGGACGGGTATACACTCGTGCACACACACACATATCCATCCACACATATACAGACACAAGCAGACATATTCAAAGATGAAGATAGCTACACACACACATATTATATATGTCAAATTGACAAATTCGAACCCAGAATAATATCAATAATATGAGACCCTGAGAACTTTATTTTCAAACCAGTATTGTCAAAGAGAGTAATGCACCCAGTAATGAACCGAGGGCACCATGGGACGCAAACTTAATGCAAATTTAAGTAACGCAAAGTTACGCTCAAAGAAGCTTCAATTGAAGCATGTGCAGATTGAATCAGTAAAAAGAGCTAGCCTGATACGATCCAAGTCAATTTTAGCCTACAGAGACTGCACTGTAGTTACGTAGGACCTTACAAGTAAAGTGAGACATAGTTTCAAAGGAGTTATTGAACTATATGCCTGAATCCGGCTGGAATGCACAAATAAAATTTACTCGAACATAAATATAGATGATTTTTGGGCAAACTAATACGAAATTTTAATATTTGTTACTATGTACACAATTATCACACACTTTGGTAAAGAGCGAACAAAGAAGTTACATATGTGTTGTTACAAAACATTGCGCAATGGACATGGTAACTGAAAAAAAAAAACTTAAACAAAAGTGCAGTATTGTGTGGCAGAGACAGACAGTGAGAGTTAAAACTGCAGCAATAGGTCACGAGGTTATTTTGAACAAGCAATAAGAAACTGTATCATCGCCATGTGTGCAAGTGGACAAGGAACTAACACAACACGAACAGTGAGCCGATAATAGACGGTGGACCAAGCTAGTGTCAAACTATAACTCTTTGTGTGTGTCAAGGGACACCAGGAAAGCACATTGACTACAGAGATACATTTTGTCCTAAGGTGAAAACTTGCGTGTGACTAATGACAAGTCATGACATGGTAAAAAAATATTGTGTGCCCATAAAACGTGTTAATGTGACAATGAAACATTGTGCAAACCAGACTAGTGAAGGCCTACTGAATAATAACTGCCAATAACTGTATGCGTTCTTTCCCACAGCAGGGAAAATTCCCATAAGGATAGTACACTGTCTGTGAACTTGTAGCATGTTTGCTGGAGCACTGCAAGAAGATGTCACACGGGCAAGCTGATATACAACGCGCATCCGGCTACTTCAGCCATACAGCCGTGCAGCCCGTAGCAGACCAGACAGCCACACGCCTCTCCGCACCGTAGCTGTCAACACCGGGGGCAGTGACCTAAATGGAGCCGACGCGCCGCACCGAGCACCGCTCAACAATCATTCCGCACCGCGCACCAACTACAGCATTATTGACATATTCCAAAATATTTACATGAACTGCATAACATGTCAACGAACTCGATTTTTGACAAACATTGAACACTTATTATGTATACCCGTAAATTGACGAGAGAAAATGAACAGTAACAAGTGTAGGAGATGGATTTTTAACACATAGGTAGTGAGAACATTATGAAAAGTGACGTACTAAATGATATATCGTAGGACAAGTGACCTTGCAGTATATCGCAAAAATGATAATTACGAGTTGTTAATCACAAACAACAAACTTTCGTTGAACTGTATGTGACTGTGATGTTATGTAAACTTTGATGACAAACTGCTAAATCATTTCAAAAGAATGACTGTTAAAGAGACAAGATTAATCATGAACCAACTGGGATGGCAGGGCTCCGGCACAGTTTTGCCCAGGTTTCCTGTCTGCCTTCGCCCAAATGGGGGAGCCATGAACATATATAACCCTGGGACTAATTAAAAGAGCCATTCCGAAAAAAAAATAAAAAAAAAAAACTGAATTGTAAAGAGCGTTACTGGCACCATTGTGTCAAAATATAGAAACTCTTGCTGCCAGGGGGCAATTTAACGTTCCCTGCCAGCACACACACTATTAATAAAATTAAATGACATTTAATTGTACTATGTAAGCCTATGAAGCAATTTGTATGTACTGCAATTGTTTAACAAAAAATATTATTTAATTTTGTATAAATGACATTCGTTATTATTGTAATATTTTCTGTAATAATATTCTCGATGTATTTATGATTGTAATATTTCAATACTCATAATGTAGTTGCAAAGTATGTTGATGTCTGCAATAAAAAAAATTTAAAAAAATGTAAAATGCAGCCACAGAGGGCAGTAATGTTGTAAGATTGGAAAGAGACATTAACGATCGGCAGTGGTATAAATAGGAATACATAATGTGCATTCTCTGTCATCTTCCTCGAGAGCTGAGAGAGAGAGGAACCTGTGACATAGCATTTTATGAATGAGTAGACTTCTTTTGTCTGTATCTTTAGCCGCCATTAGAGGAGAAATTACAATGTAATGTAAGTTTAATTGTTGTGGTGGTATAAATACATTATAATTTATCAAAATTGTGTATTACTAATGTAAATTAGCTTGCCCATGTCATCTATAATATTTCTTTAAAGAATTTTCAGCATTTTTAGTGATTATCGTTGGTGTTGCTGGGCTGTGCCGCGACCGAATGATTTGCAGCGGCGGCACATTTAAAAAATTGTACCGCAAAAAAAATTAACCAAACCCATAAATCGGGAGCAGATAAAATTAGCAGTGAATTACGAAATATTTTTCTTTTACAGCGATCCTGAGGCTTACGGAATTTATTACTGGTTTTACATTTTTGCATTCATAGGCAGATAATTAACGTTGAAGTTGTTAATCTGTTGGTTCTTTCAATTTCTAAAGCAAATAACTTAAACGTATAGTGAAGTGTGTTTTGTCAGTGATAATTAAACGTTCAAGTCGGCTTGGCAATATCTAACCATTTTATGTTAACAGAGACAGTCTTGTGTTCCATAGCTAATGCCGGGAAAGAATTCAGTAAAAAAAAAAAAAATACACTGCATTTAGAAAATCTGTGCCAAGGCCGAAATACGTAAAAAAAAAAAAAAAAAATTAATTTATACAATTTTCAACTAAATGTTCTTAATCAGTTAATATGAATTTATCAGCATGAGAGGGTTGCTAAGATTCACGTAATTTTAAATGTGCTTAATTCTGTCTAAATGAGTTTTTATCACCACACACAAATAAAGGGTTCTACAACAAAGTTCGTACTGAAAGAGCAAATGACAAAAATATTTAAAGCAACATTTCTTCCCTATTTTCAAATCCATTTTCATCCATTTACATTTTTTTTCATTATATATATATATATATATATATATATATATATATATATATATATATATATATATATATATATATATATATATATATATATATATATATATATATATATATATATTATTTCATTAAAGCTGCCATTCATGAATAGCATTCTAGGGGCTGTTTTCAAACAGGACAACACTCACACACATACCACTGTTGTAACCCAACATGCTATACAGAATGTCCATGTGTTGGCTTGAAGAACGTCATTGGATGACAGCTTAAGGGTCATCCACAGCCAGCATTGACATTCTCTTTATTGACCAACCAAGAGCAACAGGCATGGAACTCCATTCCACAGACTGGCATCGGCCACCTGTAAAACACAGTGCATACAAATTTGCATGCCTGGATTCAACATTATGGTGCTTACACCAGTTATTAACTTAACAGCGTTTCACATTTGCAGTGGCTTATCTTGTGCTTACATTAACCTGTGTTGCTGCAATGTTAATCAATTAAATAAGTCACCTAGACAAAGATAATCTAAAAATTTCATTCCTCTAAATTAATTTTCTTTTCGGAGTTGAGTTTCTTTTTCCATCAGTGTATATGGCCATCGCATCTGGTGGAGAATGTCAGTATGTTTCAAAGACATAAGTTGGCCAGGAGCTACATTGTGATTTGAATCAAAATTGGGGAACTGACCACACATAGTATCTACAGAGTTAATGAATACTGCTGTCTGTGGAACTGAATAGCAAGTAAGCATTCACAGTTTTAGTCTGAACGTGTGTGACTACTTCATAGGCGTGGTGATATGTTGCACCAATGGTTTCATATCCCAGTATTTAGGACAACAATGTAGACGATGAGCCTAAACAGTATCTCTTGTAATCTTTGGCATTTGGTTCTGGTAATGCACTCAATGTTCAACTGGCATATTTTAATATTTGTTCCCACTTTTCTAGATGTTTGGCCCTGAAAAAGAGCTTCTGATGTGGTGCTTAGTCGTTTCTCTTCCGATTTCAATGCCCTTATTCTTACTTAATTAATCTACAATCACTGATTACATAAGGACTCAATGTGCACAAAGTCTTACATAGTCAGGAGATCTGAAAATATTCTCTGGTAGTCAGTTCCATTGCTTCCTTACCAGCACCCAGGTGTCATCTGTAGGACACTTAGATGTACCTTCACTTCCGTAGGTGTAATCCTCTATTCCTGAAATACTTACATAAAGATATAGCTCAACAGTTCCACAATTGATTGCATCTTAGGTAACCTGTTTACTCCAATTTTGCTCACCAGACCGGAATGAGTCATTCAAGAGAAATTGGTGTACATTTGATTTGAATACAGATTTACTACATACTTAGTGTCTTTCTACAGCAGGGACAGGTAATGTAACTGATATTCCATTTTTGTCACACATGGAACTAGAGAGTTGTGTCCAAAGGGTATGGAGACCATGATAACAAAACAAATTGGAGAAAAAGTGTTTTGACAGCCACTGGTAAGTATTCTCATCTTGCTCAGTAATTTGCAAGAGGACTTTCTTGGACTTAACCTACATATAACTCTTATCATTCTACTAAGCAATGAAAATATTTTGAGCAAGAGATCCCCCAGAAGATAATTCCGTGTGACATGGAATACCCAAAAGCAAAAACATGCAGTGTTTGTGACTGTTTTGTATATAATACAAGAGAGCATTCTGGATCCGAAAGCTGCTGAGGTAAATATTATTTCAGACTGGAACATGCACTGTGTAGTTTTCACTCTAAGTGAATGGCCAGGAATTTGGTGCCATCATCTCCTACACATGCTCATTATTGAGTGTCACTGAGAATTCCTCACACTCTGTGACATGATCTAAATTGTGTAAAATTTATCTTTCTTAGGTACGCAGAAAGGGAGGTAACAGCAAACCAGTTAGACTTTGGATAAAATGTTGTTGCTGACTGTTAATGTGTGACACCTGCATTGTAACAGAACATTTGTCAAACATGGAAAATTTTCACTCTACATCATTCACAACTGCTGGCAGATATGCATAAATCAGACAATAAAGGACACAGAGCAGAAAGTGCATCTATAATACTACATGACTAATGTGTTTCATGACACTCGGTTCCAGTTGCATGGTACATGACAAAAGCTTCCAGGAGCAACAAAAATTTAATTATAGACTCAATTTCAGAAAGATATTAAATTTGGAAATCAAATTCGACATAATCTGCTCATCAAGAAGCAGTATCCTTGATTCTGTTTAGAATATTTTATTTATCAAGCCTTTGATCTAATTTTGTGTGTGTGCGGGGGGGGTGGGGTTATGTTCCGGACTCATGACATGCAGACTTATGCAGTATTTCACAATGAGAGTATTTAGAAATTCCCAAGAAAACAAGAAAACATTAAACATTATTTCACAAACCCTTTCTAATTTTTTCTTGCTTGCACACTTAATGTTAAACCATTTACCACACTTAAACAGCTTATGCTTCAAATTGCTTTGCAAATAAGTTCAAAACATGGGAGTTTGACTCCATAAATGATCAGGGGTTTACTGTTTGATTTGTAATTGCCATTAATAATTCTGTTGACTGAGGTTTCCATGTTTTATATTTTGCCTTCTGTAATAATGTTTTAGCATCTCCTTGAGATCTAATACTTTGTTTCACTTCAATTGATATAGTTCTCATTAGAGACAAAGGGCTATACAGTAACTGTTCATGTTTTTATTCTGCATAGGTCTATGACACTTATTCATTACAAATGTACTGATTGTCACAAATATTTTTATAATTGGTTTTGTTGTGCTAATGTGATGGCACTAAATGTGTAATTCTTTGTAACTATTTATGTCGTGCAGTGTATCTAGCTGCTTTAGCGCTTATGTACCCTATGTCACACTTTTAACAAGCAGAGAACTGTGCTGCTTGTTGTGCCAACAGGTCAGCAGTTACTACTCATTACTTGTTGCAGTAGCTTCATGCATGGCATGGCATAAATAGGAAACTTATTTACACCAATTTAAACTTTAAATAGGCTGAGTACTATATGGCTTTCTTTTGTGTTAATAAGTTGGTACTAAATGTTTATTTTCTTGTAACCAATTAGGCCGTACAATGAGTGTAGCTATTATAGTGCTTGTACATGCAATTCGTAATTCAGAACTCACTGTTTCATTGTACTTCCCTCTTGACACCATGTGTGTAATTCCTTGTCAATATTTATGCTAAAGAGTGCATATAGCGGTCTTAGCACTTACATATGCTACTTTCCACTCGGAATAGGCAGGAAAATGTACTATTCAAGTTATATGTTTTGTGTTTTATGTATAGAACCAAGCTTATTTTTATTGTGACCATTGCTAGTATGTAAAAAATTCTACACAATATATTTGTACATACCACCAGTTAAAACTGTCACTATGTGGCATCATACTTGCATCTGCAACGCCATCTGGCACAAACACTTATAAATTCCTGAATATTTATAAAATGCTGTGTGTGTTTCTATGTATTTTTTTAGTTTACACTTATGTTGTATAAACATTTATTACTGTTGTTGCATTGCATTTCCGTTGGTTTAATGCTCTTTGTAAGTCATACATAATTCCATAAGATGGAGCTGCAGGATGCCACACCCTCTCTTGCAATGCCATCTGTTATTAAACATTTGTGTTCTCATCTAATGGTCAGCAGTGTTATTAGTCTGTGTACATTTGTTACCTTTACAACTTGTAACTATTACGTTCAGTGATACTTGTAAGTGCTATGTCTGCTGGCTGCATGCAGTTCCATGGTACATGTCATCTTAAGAATTGCAATGCCATTATTGCATGCTGATGATGGGTTTGTAAACCATTTTTATTTCACGAGTAGTTGACTTGATTTATTTCTACAGATGTCTGATGATAGCAAAGCACCAAAACATCTAACTGCATTCACTCAATGACTTTCCCTCACTGAAAAATTCAGCAATTCGCAGACTATATATAGTTTTAGATATTAGAATTCAAAGACAAGCAATACGGTAATAAAGAGTGTGCGCTTTAGTATGGATATGAAACTTACAAGGGCCAACACAACGAATGTATTATAATTGTGCTTTCATGCCTTTATGCTCTTTAATGATCCATGGATTTTATTATATACTGCAGAAAATTTGTGTTCTTAAGCAACCAAATGTGATCTTATAACTTCTTCTGTAATATTAGGTAACTGTCTTTAGATAAATACAAAGGTAGAGTGAGCACAGTTTTCTATTAATAGCTGTAATTATGCTCTCAGTGTAATTTGAAGTTCATATGGAGATAAACAAGCATGTGTTATTAGTCTTGTGCTTTTGAACTCTACCCATATTTCACTCTGTATGAGTATTTAAATCACAAATTTATTGGCTTACACATTTTGTTCTAAATTTCTTTTGTGCACACTATTGTGGTTGAGTTGTGAATTGTTGTGTTTCCAGTCAATAATTATGCATGTGGAATACCCACATGCAGTCTCAGTATTATATTTAGTACTAGTGGCCTACTGATATTAACATTCCTTTTCCCCTTTTGCCTAAAGTAGAATAGTAATTTGACAGTTCTAAGACCACATTCAGAAGCTCTCGCGTTACATTCATGTGTTGTCTTCAAATACAATATCATCATCCATATGCTTAAGAATCTTTAGTTATGTAATAAGAGTATTTCTGGACTCATTTATTGCAAGTCTCCTCGTAATATTTGGTACTTAACAAATATTGAATGTATAATTTATTACTGTATTCCTTAACATGATTTCCTTGTATTGCACTGTAGTGGGGTCAATTTAATGATTGATATTTGGTGTGCTTCTTAATTACGTTTGGGTTTATGTGTAGTTTATGTTCATAAAGAATGTGCACTCTATACATACAGTTAAGTCACTGTGGGGGTAGTAGTAATTTTCTTATTTCCAAAATTCCCTTCATTGAATGTAACAAATTTACTTTCATACATTAATACGATCTTACAACATATTGGCAGAAATTGTTCGATGTTGCTATGCTTTGCTTGTCCTGACAGTGTATAACTAGAATGCTGCAAACTTATGTTCACTGTTTTATGCATTTTTATTGTGATAGTTATTTTTCATACCTGGAGAAATGTAGTATATCTGATGATGTGATAAATATTTTACGATAAGTATGTGAAGACAACTATGTAATCTCATTGGATATTGAATTTTGTTCTGTTGTTACATTGGCTTTTATATTATGGCCTTTGTATAGTACTGTGAGTGTGGTCTGTGAAGGAAACTAATAATAATAATAATAATAATAAATAAGGATTAGAAGACAGTATTGTCACAGATTTTTGCAAGCCAATAAAATCACACAGATTCCCAGTGTATCTCAGTAATGTCTGTTACTACTGATAGATGATGATAAAAGTAATTTTGTCTATTCTTTGACCCCTCACAAACACCACAGAAGAATACCTCTCATCATAGACTCCACTTATTTATTTATTTATTTATTTATTCATCCAGAAATCTTGTTGTGTTATTATAAATAGATGTAGTATAAGTTACAGTTAACATGCTATGATATGTAGATATACCTAAGATATAGATTTATATAAATGATATGCTGTACATAGTGAATCACAACTTTTTTGGTATGTTACTCTGTAATCATCATCTGATGACTGTATGTAACACTGTTCACAGGTATGATAAGTGCAGATGAGCCATAACAAGGAACAGTAATAACACAATGTAAATAGAGTCAAATAAGTCACTTTAAAGTAATATTTCAACACATGCAGTAAAATACATCACAAAAATTGTTTTAGATTACTATTCATAAATTCTTCCACTGAATAGAAGCAGTGGTTCTGTAGGATTGACTTTATTTTGGATCTGAATCCTTTCTGGCAACACCTGACATTTTCAAATACTGAGCTCCTTAAAGAGATGTTTAGTCATGGAAGACAGGGGTACTTGTTTCATTGTCTTAATTATTTGCTTCTGCATAATAAATACATTGTTAAGGGAGAAGCCACAAAAAGGAATGCAGTAAGTAATTATTGAGTTACTAATGCAAAGTAGGCACATTTTAGTGTTTTGATATCACAGATTTTACTTAAAATACTAAAAGCATAGCACAAACTGTTCATTTTACTTAATAATTTTTCTTCATGTATGTCCCACTGTAGTGTGTCATCTATCCACACTCCAAGGAATTTTGTGGCTCTTTCTCGCCGTATGGGCACTTGCTCAATCCTGATATCATCTATCACAGACAATACCTTTTGTGTCATGTGGAAATTTATATACATTGTTTTATCTTTATTTAGGAGAAGTTTGTTTTTGTTCAACCAGTTTACCAGACTGCAATTTGTACCAGCAATTGTGGAGTTGAGCTGATGAGGACAGTGATTTGAAAACAGTATATTGGTGTCATCAGCAAACATTACCGGCAGGCTTTCCTGAATGCTTTGGGGCATTCATTGATGAATATTAGAAATAAAAGGGGACCAAGTGTAGAGCCTTGGGGAATACCTTGTCTTACAACTTGCTCCTCTGATTACATCAAAATTGGTGAAAATGCTCAGTCACTACTTTCTGTATTCTGTCTGAGAGATATGACCTAAACCAGTCATTGCAATTTCCCCTAATCCCATAACGTAGTAGTTTATCCAAAAGTAATACATGGTTGACAAGATCAAAAGCTTTAGTGAGATCAAGAAACACACCTGTTGTGTGTTTTCTATCATTGACTGCCCTATATATTTCATTTAAAAATGAGTATAATGCTCCATTTATTGATCTCCCTTTCCTAAACCCAAACTGGTGAGGACTTACTTTACAAGAAATTTATAACACGGTCATATACTAATTGCATACTGATTTTTTGAGGACTTTTGATGAGCTTGATAAGACTGAAATGGGTCTGCAGTTGTTTACATCACTCCTTTCCCTTTTTTAAATAGAGGAATAATTTTTGCTGCTTTAAAAATTCTAGGAAATTTACCTGATGATAAAGAGCAGTTTATTATATCTGTAACTGGTGCACGCACATGATGGCAGGCTCGCTTTAAAAGGCAATCAGATATACCATCAAGACCACAGGAATGTTTGTTTGGTCTCTGCCTTATAATATTGCAGATTTCATTTGGTGTGAATGGGTCAAGGAACATTTATTGTGGGAATACTGCTGAATCTGAGTGATAAGTGAGTGCAGGAGTCTTGATTAAAGAAGAAAACATGTCACGAATTTTTGTGAAATGGTCATTACATATTTCACATAATTGCTTAGGGTCAGTGGTAACACCATCCTGATCTTTAATGCAGGTTATTGAGTGTGTCTTGTCTTTTTTGCTAACCATTTCATTTATCAATCTCCACACGGCTTTTGATTAATTACTTGAGTTGATAATGAATTGCCTATTATACATTTTCTTTGCTTCATGAATTACCTTGTTTATAGACAGTGAGGTATACCGTAACTATTTCAAGCAGTATAAAAGAATTCTAGTTTTACTGTAGGCATATAGCAGTCTCTTATTTCTGCAAGAGGTTTCTATTCCTGGTGTTAACCATTTATTATTGGACAGTTGAGATGTGTATTTTTTAGCTGTATGTTTGATTGGGAATGCCACTTCATAGCAGTGTTGCAAGATACTCATAAATTCATTAGCCTTTCTGTCAACATTGCTGGCACAATAGACACCTTTCCAGTCAGCTTTATGGAGCACAAGTGAGAAATGTGCTGTATTATTTTTATTGCCAGTTGATCTTTTGTAAGTCTGTTGGGGAGGTTTTGTCTGTCTATTTGCATCTTGCATGGTCATATTCAGTATCAAGCAGTTGTGATCTGATATACCGTTGGAGGTGATGTCTAGTTTGCAGACAGATGACATGCCAGTGTTAACCACAACAGCATCTATTTCAGAGGAACTGGTATTAGTTGTTCTAGTAGGTTTTTTGTTTAAATTTTTCATGTTATAACATTGCAATATATTCACTATTTTCTGGGAAGCAGTGGATTCTACTAGGAAATCTATATTAAAGTCTCCACATAAGATAATGCTGGGATATTTTAAACTGTACTGTTGTAGTAGCATATCTAGTTTGGAGGTGAATATTTGTGTGTCACCATCAGGTGGTCTGTAGATACATATAACTAAAAGCTTAATAGATTTAACTTCTACTGTGACGTGTTCAAAATGCTTTTCACAGTTCGTATGCTTAGTTTTAAGTAATGGATTACATTCTACATTATCTCGGGCAAGTATTAGACAGCCAACTCCCTTTTCTATTAGTTCTGCAAAAACTGTTAACCATTTGAAAGCCTGGAAGGGAAAAATAGGCAGCATCATTATCTTTAAGCCAATGCTCGGCTATACAAAGCACATCTATAGTGTCTCTAAAGCTCTCTAAAAATATTTGTAGTTCTAAACTTTTGTTCCTTATGCTTTGCATATTCTGGAAGAAAACACAAAATTTTGACTTTTTGTGTGAGTACAATGGTTTTTCAAGTGAGTGGGACTCGGGTACAACATTTAATCTGTAACGCTTATTGTTCTTTAGTCTAAAAAAGATTTCCTTTGAGAGTTAACTACTGCAGGAATAGGCAGCTGTGATAATCCAGCACACTTAATATAGATAAAATTAGTGATTGCTTGAGCTCTGATGATGGTATGATCCAAACCATTTTTGCACTTGGGTACCAAACTTTCGTGAGACCCGTCGGATGTAACAGTAGCATTGGGAGTGATGTTCAGTTCTCTGTAGCCGAGTGGTATTGTAGGCCTACTTTGTACATTTGTTTTCTTTACAGTTTCTAATCTGTCCAAACCTACCTCTCCTACTTGAAAAAGGAACTACTAATTACAAAATCCATGATTTTCTTAATTGTATTTTCCCTTCATTACCATTAATGTGCTTACACGAACTTCTGTGTCTCTTCATATTGTTATAGTCTGTCATTGTATGGATTAAACAGTGTATGTAACACTTGATAATTTTTCATGTTCACTCTTTAATATATTGCAAACGTGCTCATACAGACTTTTCAAAGTAGTTCTTAAAAATGGTATTTGTTATGTGCTTGAAGTATTCCTCTGGATCTGGAAAAAAATTGTGCCTCAGTCAGAGAACTCTTCCAGATATTTGCATTTCATAAATTTATCACCACTGACATTTGTATTATCAGTCAATTGAAATCCCTCTCTCTGAAAGGAAACAGTAATATAATCTGAAATATTGCTTAGATTTTGAAATTAGTGTTAATTCTTACAGGCATTGCAATAATGCCTGTTACGAAAATTGTCTGTAGTTACTATGATAGGTAAATGGTAGACATAAAAAATGATTTACAGTTGAATTGTTATGAATACATGACTTCTTATGACCAGAACAAACAACTAGCATAGTTATTTCAACTATAACTGAGATTAAGAAAATTCTAACTCAAGATGTTTTTATTTTTAGATAAGGTGTCAACCTACATGTAGCTTTGGTTGTGTAACGATAAAAAACTTTCAATGTCTAATAAAAGGTAACTTAAAAGAAGTATCTGCATACTGTGCATGGTAAAAGTTTCTTATTTAATAATGCTGCTGATCTATTTGACATCATCATTCCTTTGTAAACAATAATATAGAAGCTCAATTAGACTAGAATTATTGCTGTAAAAAATTTGACAATTCTTAGTACAGCAACGTTAACCATTACTAGCAGACTATTTGCATAAATGAAACAAAGTCTGACTTTGCTTCCACTTACTTGTCGATCATCTGTTTCCTTTTCTTGTTTTATTCACCCACAATGGTATTAGGTTGCGAGGCCAGAGGGTGTCTTTCATTCTCATTCTTCAATCTCACCTCCCATGGGAGGGGGAGGGTGCTGCCTCAGGTCTGGTGAAGGGGAAGCCAGCATTCCTAGGGGGCAAACCAATCGGAGAAAGCCTGGTCCTCCAAGCTGGGTGTTATGCGGTCAAGTTGGTAAATGATGCATGTAAAAGTCTTCATAGTCACAGGCCTGAAAATAATTCTTGGATGTGAAGGCCAAGCAAGAGATGGTGAGGTCGCAACAAGCCATACTTGATGTGTAGACAGCAGTGTCAGTATGACCATACACTCACAATACCCCCAGTTTGGGAACAAAATTTGAAACATAGTTGGTGATGTTTCTCTGCATCAGTAAAGGGGGTGGAAAAAGAAGCATTACACATCATAAAGGATCCTTTCCAGAAGGATGTAAACCATGTCAAATGTTAACTGTTGCTGCTGCTGGAGGTGTCATCACCAATAGAAATATTGGAGAATATTAGAATCATGTAATTCCAAGTTGCTGCAATTACTACAGGGACAATCCTGGACAGATGAACAGTGCTGAAGTGACCTTGAAGACTAGTGAATAAATGAAAGTGAGGCAAGAGCAGACTGCTGTTTCAAAATTCCAGTGATATTGTGCACCAGGCTGTAGATTCCTCACAAGCAAAGTAATTTTGTGGTTGCCAGGTGCAAAGAGAAGACAAAGTGAAAACAAGGATAGAATGCTGTGGTGGAACATTTCTGAAAGTATCAGATACTGGTGTACTTCCTCAAAAAGAAGTATATCAGCAGTACACAGCCTCCCAGATGGTACCATGTTCCAAGTTCTCTCTGTCTCACACCTCATGGATGTCTGCACCGATTCTCATCGTTTGTATTTTGGTGACTACAACTGGAGGAGTTGTGATCTCTTGTCACTGTAGAAGATCATTCTGCTGATCTGGCAGCAGTAATATGAGAAGAGGTCCAGCCAGAACTTCACCTGCAATCTTTCACTTGGCAAACAAGATCATGGTGGCAGCTGAATAAAGTCTTTAGTGGCATTGGGCTATTACTTCTGCCTGACTTGAAAGCACCTAGCTTACAAGATATGTAGAGAAAGATGCAAGCTGTAGGCCGGCACCTCAAAAGTGGAAATCACTTCCTGACAATTTACAGGCCTTTCAGCAAGACACGATCAAGTTGGCTCTTTAAGGAAAGTGTCAGTTTAAGGACCAGAGGTTCTGAAGTTGACAACATTCCCCACTTCAACTCCCCTCCCTTACATACTTCATACAGTCGTCTACTGCTTCTATACTTAAATAACTGTTATTTTAATAAGCAAGTAAAATATCATGTTGAATATGTGTATAAAACTGAAATAAACTGTCAGGTCTCCTCGTAATATATTTTTCCCTGTATTTTGTTAGTAATGGAAATGAAAGTTAAAGTTAATCCATTACTTCATCACATGACTGTAACATGGTTAAATATGCAACATTTGAGTCACATAGTATTGTCATTAACACGTCAAATAATTTCAGATTGTAAGTGCAAATGTTTCTCACCAATGTAGAAGTGAAAGTTGTGTCATCAGATGCAGGTAATAAGTTAAAATACCAGAAACAGGAGAGAGATGTCTACTCTAATTACCCCACTTGAGGGTATATTTTGTCAAGAAATCTGTGTCGTTGGGCGTTTCATTTGCTTCAGTTTTTCAGCCTATTATATCCAAACAGTCCTTGAAAATTGAGTTGTAGCTCCAAAGCACATTAAGCAAGATATCAGGAATAAAATCCTTAGTCATACACAAATTTTATTTTCTGCTCTCTTCCCTATGTGTTTATATTACTGCATATTGATATACACTGATGTTATGTAATGTCTAAAAAATTGATTGTATACAAAATATTTATGTGATAAAAATGCATGCATAATATTAATTTGCTATGAACCATTTTATTGTTGTGAACAGTCATGTTACTGAATTGTTGGTTCCACTTATCTCTAATTTATTTGAGGAAATGCTGTGCCTGAACATTCTCATGTTTTAAATGTACCAGTAAACCCCCTGATGCTTAGAGACTCGAGCTCTCATGTGTAAAACAGCTTCAGTCATGTGATTACTCATAAATTAGTTACTGTTTAAGTATTGCATTTCAAACTTAATTTCAATATTTCACAAACTTTCCAAACGAACTTCATGTACATAAGTGAGAGAGTCACTAGGCATTCTCAGTCTCAAATACTGGATGAATATGTGAGTAGTAAAGAAATTCATCGTTTCCATTATCAGTAGGTAATAAATGTACATTTCTCATGTATCATCCTTAGGAGCTCATAGGGTTGTGGCAATGTAGTGAATAGTCCATCAGATTTATCAGTAATTGGTTTGAGAACTCATTCTGGGTTTGTCATTAACTTTAGTTGTTCTGCCAGCACGTCTTGCAGCTTCTGATTAAGTGAATTCCAATTTTCTGTGTTGGAGGGTCCCATTTTAGCTGCTGTATCAAGCTTGGACGGATGTAATTACTGTTCAAATCTATTGGGTGGTGTGGTATGAATCTTTCACACTCATGATCTGATACAGGGTCTATATAAGGATGGTGATGTAGCTGGAAATTGATCACCCTGCACATTTAGGATTCACAATTTGTAAATCCAGGCATTCATGAGATCACTTTCATTCTATTGCTCGTGGACACAGAGTTTTGTAGATGCCCGTTTTGAAAATGTGTAAGCTCAATTTCTCCCCATTTTGATTCTGCCTAGCGGCAATTAGGCCCACTTATTACATGATATGAAACAGACACCTACAATCATGCACAATAATGGTCATTGACTAGGCACAATTATTTGAAATACAGTGTGCCAGTTACTCTCAGGGGAAAAATTGATCTCAAGTTGTGTAGTACTCAGTTATTAAGCTTTTGACCCTGCTTTAGTTTGAGCAAATTTTTCTATTCTCACCCCAAAAAAAAAAAAAAAAAAAAAAAAAAAAGGAAAAGAAAAAAAATATGCAATAAGAAATTGAATAGAATGGTTTTTATAATTTGAACTAGGCAGCCAGGTGTGGGATGTGGTCACATTAGAGATTCTAAACACAAAGGGCTTAAAATGTGAGGCAATGTATCAGAAATATGTCACACATGATAACTGTCACTTCATGAAAGAACCGGCCATTAGCAACATCTGAGGTAACAAAGTGTCGTCCAGCAGAATGCACTAGATGCTTCCCTGGGAAGACTCAAGAACTTCCAACTGCACATCCACAGCTTAGCTGCAGCGATACAGCCCTGCAAGGACACAATTGTGGCTCTCGTTGTTACACGATGCCAACTTGTGCAGAAGCCAGCCCAGATGTCGTAGTAAGGAGGAGACATCTGCTGTTAACTGTTGTCCATCCGTAGCTGTCCACAGCTCGGAACCATACCTCCCAGCTGTATGAAAATGGCCAGCAGACACTGCTACCACCACCCCTAAGGCATAGAAGATACATCAATTCACACACTTGTGCTATCATCGGTGTGCCACACAGCCTATCCTCCTCCACAGAAAAGCAGGTACCTTCTCCCTTTTCTCTCACAGCAAGAAGGAAACTAGTCCACTTCTTGAACTGAGATATGTGGACTTGAGATTTTTCCAGTCTGCATATTCTGGACCAAGAGACTGACTGGATTAAGAACCTTAAAAACTTGACAGGGCCCCTCAAAATGGGAAGATAGCTTATTTGAAGATTACCTTTTTGCCCTGCCCGTCCCCCTGCTCCCCAAACTTCAAAATTATGGATAAACCCCGTTTCCCCTGGCTTAACCTCAGAGGAGCGACCCCCTTCATTATAATGGTGCACCTCTCTGGAGTGAGAGTTCTATGTTGCTACATGCTGGTAATTCGTAGGATAGCTCGATATGGAAGAGGCTGTAGTGGCCTTACTTGCCTCGTAGTGAACAGAGTTAAAAGTCAGGTTTAACCATTTAAGCAAGGTGTCCTGTCTTCAGTGAGAATGCTGATGAAATGCAATAAGAATCAATTTCAAACTCAGATTAAGACTCTGCAAAGGAGGGTTGCAGATACTAGGGTATTGTGGTAGAATGATTAGTGTCATTCGCAAAGCAAAGCCTCCTAAACTGATGCAAAACAAACAGTGGGCGTTATCACTAAAAAATGATCTCGGAAGGCCAATGTGACTGTGACGCCAGTACTTACTACAAGCCACACACAGCTAGAGAGAGCATCCATGACAACCGGGATATAAAGGTCACCATCCCGTGTCCTAGATAACAGACAAATGTAATCAACGGACAGGTAGCCCACTGGGTTATTTTCCTTCCCAGAATGCAACCTCCCTTTCTGAGAATTAGAGTTAGACTTGGCTATCTTGCTGCTCTGACATTTTCTCACTCTGAATTACCTGATACAATCTGGGTCAGGAGAGGTGCTCCCTAATCTTTGAAAGTGTTCTGGCAACTGCTAAATGACTACCTGCTGCAGAATTATGGAAATAATATGAAATAGCAAGAGTTGGTTCACCAATCACCATTGAAACATTTCTCACTCCTGGCTTGGTAGCACATAATGCCCTTACTTACACTGTAACCTGTCATACCAAACACCTAGCAAGTTGGCGCAAAGATTACAACTATGGACTCATGTAGTAACCATGACAGGAACTGTCACGGGGTTGCTGCCAGCGAAAATGCAGCGGGACCAAATGGGAGAGGCCCGCAAACAAACAAGATGGATGAATGGGAATGGAAGGACAAGCACGGCACGATGACAGACAACCGAGCAAGACTCGAAGTACAACAACAAAGTATTAAGCAATGGAGTCACAAGAGATAACCTCATGAAATCAATACAATGTCCACTCATAAATGGGAAGTAAGCACATGCAATGTAAACACAATGTCTGTAAGCGAGATATCAACCGATTCAATGCGAATACCAGACTGCCTCACTGAGTGAGAGGCTGCCACCTAAATACATGATAGGGTATGCCACTATTGGTCACTGGGACAATGTGCTCTACAGTGGAGCACTCACATTAGACTCAGGGCCAGGAGTGTGCAGTAGTCATGGCGTAAGCCGTGGCAGTGCAGAGACCTCCAGTGGTCATTGAGTTCCATGCGGTCTGGCGCGGATTTGAAACACGCAGCGCTTGGTACCTGATCCCTCCCCCCTGAAACTTGTGCATAGAGGCGAAAATGCCCTGGACTTGCCACAGTGGTCGGCAGATGGGAGAAAACACAGACTTGTAAACTGCCACTGTCGGGGAGGAAGGGACGTCCGAGGTGTCCACGATGGCCAACACAGAGGCCACAGCATCAGAGGGATCCTCCAATCCACCGGGGGGCAGGGAGGGTTGGCGGCAGTCTCGTGGGGAGGCAGCAACCGGTGGCGACTCGAGGACAGTGTCTGTACCCGAAGTAGGGAGTGTAGGAAGATACAGCAGTGGGAGTCCCACAGGGGTACGAGGGCAGAGCTGGTTATAATGGTGGCACTCCAACACTTTTGATAACTTCACTGATGTCACATGCTGCTCATGGGCTACGATGACTGAGGAGGGCGTCCAACCCAGCTTGTTCCCATACACGCGAGCCCACACGGCTGCGCATGAGGCGTAATGCTGGGAGGGCCAGTAGCAGGGGTGGGAGGGTGAAGGTATCAGCAAATAGAGCAGGGTTCATGGCTCTCGCCCAATGGAGAAGCTCTGCCGGACTATGTCAACTGGTTGGTGCAATATGTGCTCAAGAACAGGGTGAGGGCTGATGAAGTTGGCATTGTTTCAACTGCCTTTGTCATCTGCTGTTTAAATGTGTGGACAAGCCTCTCCACTGTGCCATTGGAGGAAAGGTGGGCTATGGATATGTTTGATACTGTTGGCCTGAAAGATGTCTTGGTAGGAGAATGCCATGAATTGGGAGCCATTATCAGAGACCAATGTGTGAAGCAGGCCCTCAATGGTGAGAAACTGAGCCAGGGCTGTGACTGTGTCCTCTGTGTTGGTGGATGCCATGCAGACAACATGTGGGTAGTTGGAGTAGGCACCAAAGATAAGTAACCACATGGACACCAAAACCGCGCCTGGAAAATTAAGTTTGATGCGATCCCAGGGCCAGCGTGGCAAACTCCAGGGTTTGAATTCTGGTACCATGCACCGCGGAATTTGAATGGACGTCGAAGAAACATAGAAGTCTCTGCACCATCGTGCCATAAGCTGTGGTGGCTCACACCTCCTGGCCCACTTTTAGTGTGGGGGTGCCACAGTGGAACACATGGTCCCAGTGGCCAATACCGGCACCCCCGATAGCGTACTTAGGCAGTGACCTCTTGCTCAGCCAGTCAGTCTAATCTCCCTTATATCGGTTTACACCTCGCTTTGCGCTAGACTGCTTACTTTCTGGTTCATGTGCGAGTGGACGTATTTGTTTCCTTGTGGCTCTGTTGTTTGGCCTTGTTGTATTCATTCTGTCCTTTGTTGGTCGTGTCCGTACTCTTCCATTGTGTTGTTGTTCGTGGGCCTCTCCGCGGGTCCCACCGCACTTTCCGCCATTGCTGCTCTGCGACCGTCCTGGTCGCAGTTACAACATTTTGGCGACAAGGTAAACAGTTGTCGTTCTTGGTAAGGAGGCGAAGTTGGTCTGTCTGCTGGAGCAACAGCAGCAGCTCATGGAGAAGCAGCAGCTCCAGTTACACATCTTACAAAAGCTGCTGTAACTGACAAAGTTGATGCTCGGGACATGTTACCGCATCAGCTTCATGGTCCTTGGGTGTTCGATGCTTTCCCACGTCCGCCGTCATTTCCATCCCTTAATGACACTAAAGAGGACTGGGAAACCTACTTACATAGGCTGAAACAACATTTCACGGCTTTTCAAGACACGGACGACTCCTTGCAGCGGTTGTTGTTTTTGTCTTGGGCCTCTCCGGACACGTTCTTTCTTCTCCGCATGTTGGCACCATTGTCTGTCAGCAAAGGCAGATCTCCTGGAAAGAGAGAGCCACAGGATCAAACTATTATTCCCAATGCTACCATGTAGTCGCCACTCGGCTGGAATTCCATAAGTACCACAAACAGCCTGGTCAATCGTATCATTCCTGGGACACAGACTTGCAGGGTCTCAGCTGTCGATGCGATTTTACGTGCACCAATCAGCAGTTGAAGGCTTCGTATGCGGACTCCCTGATCCAGGATGTAGTGGTTCAGTTGGCTCCCGACCCTGAGGTCTGCACTGCCGTGTTGAATCTTGACAACCCCTCCTTGGAAGAGATTCTCTGCATTGCCCACTCCTTTGAAATTGCTCAAGCGGCTAACAAGCGTCTTGTGGCGCGACTGCAGGTGGCAGCGATCGCGGAGTTCCAGCGGGTTCCACCCTCGCGATGTCATCGTGGCCCAGCTAACAGGGGCCAGTGCCACTGCGACTCTTTGAGTTCTGACGTCTCTATGGCGTCGGCACCTTCGGTCGCCCCTCGGCGCCGGTCGAGCGGCCTACTTACTTCTTGCCCACAGTGCTTCACTGCCCATTCGCGGGCTGATTGTCCCCACCACTGGAAAATGTGCACGCTGTGTAACAAGGAGGGCCACATCCGATTGCTTTGTCATAGTCGCTCGACTCGATCCAGTCCTGCCCCTCCTGGGCCTTAAGATACTGTCCATGCTCTGCAATTGGTCGTCCCACAGGATGACCCATCAGCGTGGAAGCTTTTCCTCACGCTCCGCATTTTCTGAGAGGATGTCAGCTTTAAGGTCGACACTGGGGCCACCGTCTCCCTGATTACTATGGCGACACATACCCGGCTGGACTCTCATGCGTTGTCGCCTCCTTCTCGCCGTTTGTTCGTCTATGGAGATGGTTCCATTCCCCTTCGTGGGTAGTTCGTTGTCCAGGTGACATACAAGCATTTTCTGTGGCTCCTTACCCTCTCTGTCGTCGACTATCTGTCGGCTTCGAATATTTTTGGCCTGGATGCGTTTCAACTGTTTGGCTTTTCAATTTCCGACGAAGTTAAGGTCGTTTCCACGGATGTTCCCTTTCAGGACTTGGACGATCTGTGATCTGCTTTTGTGTCATTGTTTGCACCGGATCTCGGATGTGCTTCCGGCTTTCAGGCGCACATCGCCCTATGGCCGGATGAACAGCCTCGCCTTTTCTGGGCCAGGCCCCTTCTGGTCAACCAGGAACTTGATCAGCTCCAGGCCGCTGGCGTGCTGGAACCTGTAACTTAGAGTGCATGGGCGACACCACTGGTGGTCATACGGAAACCCAATGGGTCCCTTTGGCTGTGTGGGGACTTCAGCACTACAGTCAATGCTCAGTCCCTCATTGTTACTTACCCCATTCCCCGACAGGAAGACCTTCTTGCCAAGCTTGACGGGGGAGAGTATTTTTCCAAGATCGACCTGACTGAGGCATACCACCAGTTGCACTTGGATGTCGAATCTCAGAACATCATGGTTATCAACACGCCTTTCGAATTGTATAAGTACAAGTGCCTTCCCTTTGGTGTCTCTTCAGCGCCAGCCATTCTCCAGCGATTCCTGGAGCAGCTTACCCAGCCTATCCCTGCATCTGTGAATTATCTGGATGACATCTTGGTCGTCGGGTGTTCCCACTAGGAACGTTTGCAAAACCTCAGCGCCCTATTTCACACTCTGCAGTCTGCTGGTCTACGCTCTTGGCTGAAGAAGTGGTGTTTTTTTCAACTGGAAGTGGAATACTTGGGCCACTGGCATAGCAAAGATGGCATTCGCCATTCACTGGCATAGCAAAGATGGCATTCGCCATTCGGGTCATAATGTCGCTGCCATTGAGGCCCTTCCTCATTCCAAGGACCTATTGGAACTGCAGTTATTTCTGGGCAAGGTTACTTATCACTTAAAGTTCTTGGCCCAGGCTGCCTCCGTTGCTCAACCCCTCAATCACTTGTGTCGCAAAGGCACACCTTTTGTTTGGACTCCTGCCTGTGACCAGGCTTTTCTCCATTTAAAGGTGATGCTGAAGTCTGTCCCTTGCCTTATTCCCTTCTCTCTGGACCGCCACTTGGTTGTGGCAGCTGATGCGTCGGCTTACGGCATTGGGGCCGTCCTTACACACTGGGATGCCGATGGCTCTCAACAGCCCATCGCTTATGCCTCTAATACGTTGACCCCAGCGCAATGGAACTACTCCCAGATTGAAAAGGAGGCTCTAGCGATAATGTTCGTCATCCAAAAATTTCATTCCTATCTCTTTGGGGCAAAGTTCACCCTCCTGATGGACCATAAACCCTTGGTTACACTTTTCGGACTCCACTCTCACCTTCCCGAGCAGACGGCTCAACATCTCCAGCGCTGGGCAATGTTTTTACGTAATTATGCTTACACTATCCGGTATAAGCACACCGCCCACCATGCTAATGTGGACTCATTGTCATGTCTCCCAGCAGGCCCCGATCCTGCTTTTGACCAATAGGAGGCCCTCTGCTTTCACATTGATTCTGCCCACTGGGATGCGCTGGATGGTCTTCCTCTTATGGCTGCTGACGTTGCTGCGGCTACCCACCATGACCCTGTCTTGTGGCAGGGTCTCAACTATGTGGTCCACAGGTGGCCATCCTATGTTACTCGTCGGATGCAGTCCGATTTCTGCCCCTGGCGCCACCTGTCCCACAGGCTCTCCGTGGTCGATGATGTCCTTCTGTTGGCCACGGAGTCAGATGCCCACCGGGTGGTCATCCCTCCGGAATTGCGGCTTCGGGTACCCAGTTTGTTACACCACGGGAACTGGGCTATGTGCCATATGAAAGTTTTGGCTCACCAGCATGTGTACTGGCCCGGCATCGAAGGCGATATTGAGCACCTGGTCCGTGGCTGTACTCTCTGAGGGGGGGCTTGCCTGGTGATGCGCACAGTCTTGTGTACACTGGCCTGTGCTGCGCCGGTCCTGGGATCACATCCATGTCGATTTTGCGGTACCGTTTTTGGGGTCCATGTGGTTACTCATCGTTGATGCCTACTCTAAATACCCATACGTTGTCAGAATGGCGTCCACCACCATGGAGGCTACACACACGGAACTGGTCCAGGTTCTCGCCACTGAGGGCATGCCCCACACGTCGGTCTCCAATAATGGTCCCCAATTCCACGACTGCTGCTAGGCCAACGGTATCAAGCATATCTTTAGCCTTCCTTTGCACCCTTCATCCAATGGCGCGGCGGAGAGGCTTGTCCGCACTTTTAAACACCATTTAACTAAGGCGGTTGACACATCTCCAACCACATTGGCCCTCACCCTGTTTCTGAGCATCTATTGCACTACGCCATTTGGCTGTCGCAGTCCGGCAGAGTTCCTTCATGGGCGGCAGCCGCGGACCCTGCTCCATTTGCTGATACCTTCCTCCTCCCACGCCCACTCCCAGCCTTCGCAGCGGTATGCCCCCGGCACGGCTGTGTGAGCCCACGAGTACGGGCGCAAGGCGGGTTGGACACCCGCCATGGATGTCGCGGCCCACGGGCGACGCGTTACGTCAGTGCAGATGTCGAAAAGGTTGGATCGCCACCATCATAATCAGCTTCACCCTCATGCTGCCACGGGACTAGCGCCACTGCCTCTTTCCCTACCTGCTTCAGGTACGGACGTGGTCGTCGAGTCACCATCCCAGCCCCCGGTTGCCGTCTCCCCGCAGGCCTGCTGCTGGCCCTCTCCGCCTCCGGATGGATCAGCAGCTCCCTCCCCTGCCCCTGGAATCTGGATCGGCTGTCACGGATACCTTGGGTGTCACTTCCTCCCTGTCACTAGCTGTTGTTACACCCAGTTCCTCTTCCCACTGCCGCCCACCTTGGTACCTTCCGGGGCGTTTCCGCCCATATGCATAAGTTTCAGGAGGGAGGGATCTGGTAACGCGCGCCACGGAATTTGAATCCGCGCCAGAAGTAATGGACGTCGAAGACCCATAAAGGTCTCTGCACCATTGCGCCGTAAGCTGTAGCGGCGTGTGCCTCCTAGCCCACTTTTAGTGTGGGCACACCACAGTGGAACACGTGGTCCCAGTGGCCAATAGCAGTGCCCTGACAGCGTACTTAAGCACCGACCTCTCGCTCAGCCAGTCAGTCTAATGTTGCTTACGTCGGTTTACACCTCGCTTTGCGCTAGACTTCTTACTTCCTGGTTCATGTATGAGTGGACGTGTTTGTTTCCTTGTGACTCTGTTGTTCGGTCTTGTTGCATTCGTTCTGTCCTTTGTTAGTCATGTCTGTCTTCTTCTGTTGTGTTGTTGTTTGCGGGCCTCTCTACGGGTCCCGCCACGCCTTCCGTCATTGCTACCCCATGACCGTACTGGTCGCAGTTACAAAATGAATGACTGAGGGGGGCTTGCCTGTTGATGTGCAGACACAGTGCACCTGCAGACCAGGTGGTCAATACCGCCATTGAAAATTTTGGCTCGCCGGCATGTGTATCGGCCCACCATCATGTGGCACGGTGTAACAAGAAGGACATCATCAACCATGGAGAGGCTGTTCGACAGGTGGTGCAGGGTCTGATGTCAGTCTCCATCTAACAAGTAGTGTAGGAAGGCCAACCATGGACCATGTAGTGGAGAACCTGTTACAAGATAGGGTCTTGGTGTGTAGCCGTGGCAATGTGATCAGCCATAGAAGGCAGGGAATCCAGCGCATCCCGGCGGTCAGAATCAATGTGAAAGCAGAGGCCCTCCTGTTGGTCGAGCACAGGATTGGGGGCTGCTGGGAGACGTGACAAAGCATCTGCGTTAGCATGGAGGGCAGTGGGCTTATACTGGATGGTGTATGTGTAATTCCATAAAAATAAAGCCCAGTTCTGGACACATTGAGTCACCCACTCTGGAAGGTGAGAGTAGAGTCCGAAAAGCATAACTAAAGGTTTATGGTCCATCAGCAGGTTGAACTTTCCACAAAAAGATAGATTTTAAATTTTTGGTGGTAAACACAATTGCCAGGGCCTCATTTTCAATCTGGGAGTATTTCCGTTGTGCTGGGTTTAACGTCTTAGATGCATAAGCAATGGGCTGTTCTGAGCCACTGGTATTCTAATGTACGAGGACAGCCCCAATGCCATATGCCGACACGTCAGATGCCACAACCAAGGCGCCGTCTGGAGAGAAGGGAGCAAGGCAAAGGGTGGACTACAGCATCATCTTTAAACAGAGAAAAGTGTGGTCACAGGCAGGAGTCCAATCAAAAGTCATCCCTTTGCGGTGCAAGTGATTGAGTGGTTGAGCAACAGGGGCAGCTTGGGGTAAAAACTTTAAGTTAAAAGTAACCTTGCCCAAAAACGCCTGGAGTGCAGATAAGTCCTTGGGACGAGGAAGGGCCTCAATGGCTGCGACATTGTGATTTGAAGGGCGAATGCCATCTTTACTAAGGGAGTGGCCTAAGTATTCCACTTCCGGGTGAAGAAAACGACACTTGTCCAACTGACAGCATAAACTTGCAGACTGCAGAGCGTGAAATAATGCGCTGAGGTTGTGCAAATGTTCCTGACAGGAATTCCAGGTGACCAAGATGTCATCCAGATAATTCACGAAGGCTGGGTTAGGCTGTGTAAGCTGCTCCAGGAACCCTGGAAAATAGGCGGCGCCAAAGTGACACCAAATGGAAGGCACTTGTACTTGTAGAATCCCAAAGGTGCGTTGATAACCATGATGTTCTGGAAATCGGAATCCAAGGGTAACTGGTGGTATGCCTCAGCCAGGTCGATCTTAAGAAAGTATTCACCCCCACAAGCTTGGCAGGGAATGGGCTAAGTGTCTACTAAAGACTGGCACTGCTATCAATGCTCAAAGTCCCCACACAGCCAAAGTTGACCCATTGGGTTTCCGTACAACCACCAATGGTGTCGCCCAGGCACTTTATGTTCCAGCTCCAGGCTGCTGGCATTCTGGAGACAATCAAGTTCCTGCTTGACTGTCGGCCATAAGGCCACCGGATGGGGGCAGGCCCAGAAAAAGCAAGGATGTGCATCCGGCCAAAGTGTGATGTGCGCCTGAAAATCTGAAGCACATCAGAAATTCATTGCAAATGACGACACAAAAGCTGAACACAGAGCATCCAAGTCCTGAAAAGGAACAGACCTTAGCTTCATCAGAAATTGAAAAGTCAAACAGTTTAAACACATCCAGGCCAAAAATATTCTAAACCTATGGATGGTCGACAACAAATAGGGTAAGGAGCCAGGCAACATGTGTATATGTCGCCTGGATGACGAACTGCCCATGAAGGGGATTGGAACCATCGACGTAGACGACCAAATGCTGAGAATTCAGGGGAGCCGAGCTGGGTATATGTCACAGTATTAATCAGGGAGATGGTGGCCCCAGTGTTGAGCTGAAAACTGACATCCTCAGTAAATGGCGGAGCATGAGGAATAGCTTCTGTGCTGATGGGTCCTCCAGCTGGATGACCGATTGCAGAGCATGTGCTGTATACTGAGGCCCAGTAGGGGCAGGATGGGAGCAAGTTGAATGACTACAATGAACAGATTGGATGTGGCCCTCTTTCTCAAACATTGTGCACGTTTTCCAGCAGTGGGGGCAATCAGATAGCGAGTGTGTGGTAAAGCACTGTGGGCAAGATGGAAATGGACTGTGTGACCAGCGATGAGGGGTGACTGGAGGCTCTGAAGCAATAGAGATATCAGACATAGAGGAATCCCGATGGTGCAGGCCTCTGTTGGCTACACCATGTCTATGTCATGAGGGCGGAACCCACAGAGACACATCAATCGCTGCCACTTTCGGCTGTGCCATAAGACGCTCGTTAGCCACCTGAGACATTTCAAATGAGTGGGCAATGAGGAGAAACTCTTTGAATGAGGAATTATCAAGTTTCAATGCTGCAGTGCAGACTTTAGGATCAGGAGCCAACTGAACACCCACATCCCGGATGAGGAAATCTGCATACGAAGCCTTACACTGCTGATTGGTGCATGTAAAATTGCAGCGACAGCTGACACCCTGCAAGTCCGTGATCCAGGAACAATATGATTGAGCAGGCTGTTTGTGGTACTGGTGTAACTCCATCTGAGAGGCGACCACATGGTAGTGCTGAGAATAATAGTTTGTCAGCAAAAGGCATTTCTCCTGGAAAGAGTGTGCCACTGGCCAAATTGCGGAGAAGAAAAATTGTGTCTGGGGAGCCCCACGACAAAAACAACGACTGCTGCAAGGGGTCATCCGTGACCTGAAAAGCTGTGAAATGTTTTTCAGATGGTTTAAGTACATTTCCCAGTCTTTTCTAGCATCATTAAAAGGTGGGAACGACAGCAGACGTGGGAAAGCATCGGACACCTGAGGACTCAGAAACTGTTGTGGAAATGCATCCCTGACACTGACTTTATCCGATAGACATCTTACAAAAGTTCATATGGTTGCTAACTGGACCTGTTGCTGCTGCGTGAGCTGCTGCTGCATGAGTTGCTGCTGTTGTTCCAGAAGACAGACCAAAGTAGACTCCATGCTAACAACTACTACCATTTACCTCGTTACCACAATGCTGTATCCATGACAGGAACGGTTGCGGGGTTGCCACTAACGAAAATGTGGCGGGACCAAACAGGATTGGCTCGTGAATCATTCTCCACATTCACTGTATTGGCCTGCTGATAGGAAGGAAAAGAAGATACAGGAGTATAAGTTCCTTGATCGTCTAACCTACGTATATTGAGGCTTGGAAGAAGTATACACGTCTTCATCCTGTGTCAATGACATCTAGCTATGCTTTAATTACATCTTCACCCCTTCCTCCCCCTTCCTTACCCCAGTCCCAAACGCCTCTTCCCCTCTCCCTGCAGTTCTCCCACCCTCCCCTCCTGGCGCTGCTCCCACTCCCTAGCCGGAGAAGTGCCCGCTTCTTCAGCATCTGCCTGTCAAGGGCACCCCTCCTGGGACCCCCCTTCCTGGTACCTTCCAGGCCAAAGGTCTGCTGCCACACTACAACCATGAGAACCACAATCTGTGGGGCCCCAGGTCACCCACTCTCTTTCGGTTCCAGAGCTTGCTGCAGCTGGCTCCCTTTCGCAGCACAGCCCTCCTCAATCTCAAACAGAAAAGATGAAGACTTGACTCTGACCTACTGTTCACGGATGTCGCCCCCTCCTTGTCAGTGACAGATAGTGACTTGGCGTCGTGACTGGCTTTAGCCTGTTCACCCCCTTTTGAACCATGATTATGTGTTTATCCGATGGAATTGTGACAGATATTACCATCACCTTCTGGAGTTGAAATCCCTTATTTTGTATTACTCTGCAGCTTATGTGGTTCTACAGGAATCTCATTTTACTTATGATCACTCGGCGGCTCTCCACGGGTTCCATGCTTTCTGTTGAAATCGTGTTGGCCCCCTGCAGGCCTTTGATGGCATTTGTACATTGGTTCGTATGGACGTTACTAGCACATGGATTCCTCTTCAAACTTCATTGGAAGCAGTTGCTGGACTCTGCAATCACAATTTACAATCTTTATCTCTCTCCTTACAGGACTCTTACACTTGCTGCTTTAACTGCCCTTCTTCAGCAACTTCCTCCTTCCGTCCCCGTTCTCGGGGATTTTAATGCTCATCATCCCTTGTGGAGCAGTGCATTTCCATCTAGTTGGTGTCTTCTCATAGACCTGTTCCTTGCAGACCACGATTTGTGCCTTCTTAATGATGTCTCCCCTACCCATTTCAGTGTCGGTCATGGTACCTTTCGCGCCATTGATCTCTCTCTTTCTTCTCGCTCCCTTCTCCCTTCATTGCACTGGTTGCCCTACAACAACCTTTGCAATAGTGACAATTTCCCGTTGATTTTCTCGCTACCTTCCCACTCCCCAATGGACAGGTTACCTCGTTGGTCTTACCAATGCGCCAGTTGGCATCTATACTGCACAGGTAGTTTTTTCTCCCTCTTTGTTGGGTTGTATTGATGACGTCCTACGTGACATGTCTGATGCACATGTTCACGCTGCTAGCGTTGTATCCCACGCTAATCTGGACCATTTCACCGCTGGCATGACCCGTGGTACTGTACAGCAATTGCCATTGCCATCCGTGATTGCTGTCAAGCTTTGCAACACCTTAAGAAGCACCCATCCACTGCCAATCTTATTACCTTTAAATGCCCCCGCACCAAAGCCCGTTACTTAATCAAATGGAGCAAACCGGTGTATTGGGAATGCTTTGTTTCTCCCCTCGGTTCTACTGTCCCACTGTCATGGGTCCATGCACCGTATGGTGGATTGCAGAGTATGTATGTAGATGTAGATGCAGATGGGTTTCACTTTGCTCTCTCCAAGGTTGCCATCGGAAGTCTTCCCTCCTAGTCCTTGTCCCGCAAGAATCAAGAGGTCCATGCAAAGGCTATCCAGGAGGGTGTCTTGTGACCCAATTTGTAACAGCGTCAGCATCAACCTCCTATCCAGCTGCTTTCCTTCACCAGAAACAGTGGGCTGAAGAATCCACCCCTTGTCTGTCAGAATCTACCAATGAACCTTTTCCTGAATGGGAACTTGTTTCCACATTTTCTTCTTCTCATCATATGGCCCCTGGCCCAGATTCCATTCATCACCAATTGCTTCAACATCTCAGTGCTCGAAAACGACAACATATTCTCTGGGTGCTTAACCGTATATGGTTCCAGGGTGACTTCACTTATGAATGGAGGGATATCATCGTGGTTCCTGTCGTTAAGCCTGGTAAGAACCCCCTGTTTGCCGCAAGCTTTCGGCCAATTAGTCTGACAAATGTTGTTTGCAAGTTAGTTGAATGGATTGTAGCCTGTCGGCTCAATTGGGTCCTTGCAGCTTGTGATCTATCGTCCCTTTACCAGTGTGGCTTCCAAGAGGGATGGTCTCCAATCGATCATTTACTTCGCTTGGAATCCACAGTTGATCAGGTTTCTTCCCAGTGCCACCATTTTGTTGCAGTATTTTTCGACATTTGCAAGCCCTATGACATGGGTTGGCGCCATCTTGTCTTACTTACACTTCATGAGTGCTGTCGTTGGGGCCCACTCCGGATTTTTATCTGCCAGTTGGTGTTCCCATCAGTCATTCAGGGTTCAGGTTGGTACTGCATTTAGTTCTCCATGGCCCCAGGAGAATGGCATCCCACAGGGTTCTGTTTTGAGTGAACTTCTTTTCCTCATTGCTATAGATGGACTTGTGGCCTCCATTGGTCACCCCAGCTCTGTATGTGGATGATTTCTGCATTTCGGTTAGTTCCTCTTCGATGGCCTCTGCAGAGCGGCAGCTCCAGGGTGCTATATGTTGTGCCTCTGCATGGACCCTCTCACTCGGGTTTCAATTCTCTCCTTTAAAATTGCGGTTGGTCCACTTCTGTCTCCATACTGCGGTCCACACCCATCCAGAGCTCTACCTCGATGCGCAATGATTACCTGTGGTCCCACAGTTTCGTTTCCTGGGTCTTATTTTTGACAAGAAGCTCACTTGGCTGCCTCATATCAGACTTATGAAGATAGGATGTTTCCGTAAACTCCATGTCCTTCGCTTTCTTGCCCACACCTCTTGAGGTGTGAATCATTCCACTCTTCTCTGCCTTTATCAGGATTTAGTGCTGTCTCGCTTGGACTATGGTTGTCAAGTTTATGTTTTGGCTGCTCCTTCCACACTGCACCTCCTGGATCTGGTCCACCATCGTGGTATCCGTTTGGCCCCCAGTGCCTTTCCTATGAGCCCTGTTGATGGTTTCCTGATTGAAGCTTTCTGTTGACGGTCCCAGCTTCTGGTCTCTTACTCAATCATTGTCCATTCATCTCTCACTCATCCTTCCTATTCTATCCTGTTCCTATACCAAGGATGTCACCCACCCGATTCCCGCCCTCGGGCGGGTTTATGCATGGGTTCCACCTTGTGTCTCTTCACCATGATTTTCAGCTTCCTTCTTTGTCCTGTCTGCCATGTTCCCTCCCCCCCCCCCCTCCCCCCTCCCCCCTCACTGTTTAGATCCTTGGCCCCGTATTCGGATGGATCTCCACTGAGGTCTGAAAGATTCTGTTCCCCAAGTGATGTTCCATTGTTTCTTCCACCGACTTTTATGGGAGTTTTGGGATGCTGTTGTTTTTACACTAATGGCTCTAAATCTGCTGATCATGTAGGATATGCCTTCACGTCCTCTGTTGGCATGGAAAATCATCTCCTGCTAACTGCATGTTGGGTGTTTAATAGAGGTAAGGGCCTGGGAAATTGCCATCAATTCTGCAGTAAACAGACCCAACCAAACCACGTTTTGTTATGTACGGACTCAATGAGTGGCCTTCAGGCTATTGACCTGTGTTTTTCCTGCCATCCCTGGGTCTTGGCCATTCATGACTGTTTTGCTGATCTTCACCATGCTGATTCTTCTGTTGACTTCCTTTGGGCTCCTGGCCATGTGGGTAACCCAGGTAATGACCTTGCTGATGGTTTGGCTGGGGGAGCAGTCAGTTCTTTGTAACTTTTCCTGCGGCAGATTTACAGCTTCATATCAAATCCCACTTGGCACAATCATGGGCCAACTCTTGGGAGGCTAATAAACTTCATGCGCTTAAGATGACACCTGTCCCATGGCATTCTTCCTTCTGCCTCTTCCAAAAGGACTTGACCACCCCATGTTGACTCCACATCAGCCATACCAGGCTGACCATGGTTTTCTTTTGCGTAATGAGCCACCCCCATTATGTGGTTGTGGAGCCTTCCTGTCAATAGCCCGTATTTTGGTGGAATGCCCCCTTCTTTTGGCTGTGCATACTAAGTACAGATTTCCCCGCACTTTACCTTTAATATTGGCAGCCGATTCCCAGATGGTTGAACTGGTTCTCTGTTTCCTCTGTGAAAGTGGTTTTTATTTTCAGTTTAAAGGTTTTTAATCTCCCTCTGGAGTAGGGGAACTGTAGTGAGGGTTGGGGTGTCTCCCACTGTAAGCTGTATTTTGGAGATTCCTGACTCCCCTCCCTGGCCAAGATCTTCTTTTCTTTCCCTTTTACTCTTTCTTTATCACTTTTTTGGTTTGGTTAGTCTCCTTTTACAATACGCACCTTTACATTCTAGTGGTTGAACGCTTTTGAATAGCAGGTGATCTTGCCTGTACTGCATCAGAGGTGGGATATTTCCTGCCTCTAGCAAAGCCTTGAGGTTGTCCACTTGCTGACTTCCTTCCTTTTGTTTTCACCCTTGACAACACGACTGCACTTTTACGTTTTTTTGGTCTTTTACCTTTTATCATTATGACTCTTCTCAGATGTGAATCACTTCGAGTGGATCACCTTTGAAACAAGGGGATGATGACCTTGCTGTTTGGTCCCTTCAACACCAATCAACCAACCAACCAACTTTCTCTATACCTGTTAAATGTAAAACGCCAAATAGTGCCATAATTTCACACCTATCTGTAACATTACAATCTATGATGAATTTGTAGTTTGTTCTAAGGTTGTCAGCATATTTGTTAGTATGGGATACTATCATACCTGTTATATTAATGTCAAAAAGCATGAAAAACACACAAATTTCATAGAGATATCTTTTTAATAGCTTGTGAGACCCTGATTTCTGCTACTTGTATTGTGAAGTGGACCATCTCCTCCCCACTACTGTGGCCAATGTAGTAAGCAGAGATCCAAAGTTGTGGCGATCTGCTGGAGCAATGCTGTTGTCTCACCTAACTCAAATCTCGTAATTTTTTCACCAAAATAGAGATCAGTCAGTCCACCAATGAAATCAAAGTGACATGGCAGACTTTACACGTCTATGTATGCAGATAATGAGCTCAGGTAACTTTGCATAAACTCACATTGTATGGAAATTTCTGGATTGAACTATGACATTTAGATGTGCGAAAACGGGATATAAATTTGTCCTTAGTTGTTTCATTGCCATATTTCTGTACTGATGTGTTCCTGGCAGCATTAACCAAAGCATTGACCAAATTATCTGAATAGGCTGGAAGGTGAAGCTTAAGATTGTAATGAAATCTGTTGTCCATAGCATTTGTGTGTGTCAGCTGATCAAATGACGGAGCAGAGTAATAAATGAACAGGAGATATGTTGGCAATATTGAGGTATCAAATAAGATCATAGGGTGACCTCACCAGTCTGCAGAACTAGTGTAAAGACACAACCTTTTTTCCTTACACCAAATGGTGTAATTGTTATAAAAATTACACAGTTCCCACATGCAAAAACAAAAAACAAGCTAGCGTAATTTAGTTTACAATTTAATATGTAACTGATGTATATACACTACTGGTCATTAAAATTGCTACACCACAAAGATGACGTGCTACAGATGTGAAATTTAACTGACAGGAAGAAGATGCTGTGATATGCAAATGATTAGCTATTCAGAGCATTCACACAAGGTTGGTGCCAGTGGTGACACCTACAACGTGCTGACATGAAGAAAGTTTCCAACTGATTTCTCATACACAAACAGCAGTTGACTGGCAATGTCTGGTGAAACATTGCTGTGATGCCTCATATAAGGAGGAGAAAAGTGTACCATCACGTTTCCGACTTTGATAAAGGTCGGATTGTAGCCTATCGCAAATGTGGTTTATCGTATCGCGACATTGCTGCTTGCATTGGTTGAGATCCAATAACTGTTGGCACAATATGGAATCGATGGGTTCAGGAGGGTAATATGGAATGCTGTGCTGGATCCCAATGGCCTCGTATCACTAGCAGTCGAGATGACAGGCATCTTATCTGCATGGCTTTAACGGATCGTGCAGTCACGTCTCGATCCCTGAGTCAACAGATGGGCACATTTTCTAAACAACAACCATCTGCACAAACAGTTCAACGATGTTTGAAGCAGCATGAACTATCAGCTCAGAGACCTTCGCCACAGTTACCCTTGACACTGCATCACAGACAGGATTGCTTGTGATGGTGTACTCAATGTCAAACCTGGGTACATGAATGGCAAAATGTCATTTTTTCGGATGAATCCAGGTTCCGTTTACAGCATCATGGGGGTCACATCCATGTTTGGCGACATCGCAGTGAAAGCACATTGGAAGCGTGTATTCGCCATCGCCATACTGGTGTATCATCCGGCATGATGGTATGGGGTGCCATTGGTCACACATCTCGGTCACCTCTTGTTCGCATTGATGGCACTTTGAACAGTAGATGTTACATTTCAGATGTGTTACGACCCGTGGCTCTACCTTTCATTCGATCCCTGCTAAACCCTATATTTGAGCAGGATAATGCACGACTGCATGATGAAAGTACGGGCCTTTCTGGATACAGAAAATGTTCAACTGCTGCCCTGGCCAACACATTCTCCAGATCTCTCACCTATTGAAAACATTGGTCAATGGTGGCCGAGCAACTGGCTCATCACAATACGCCAGTCACTACTCTTGATGAACTGTGGTATTGTGTTGAAGCTGCATGGGCAGCTGCACCTGTACATGCTATCCAAGCTCTGTCTGACTCAATGCCCAGGCATATCAAGGCCGTTCTTATGGTCAGAGGGGTTGTTCTGGGTACTGGTTTCTCAGGATCTATGCACCCAAATTGCATTAAAATATAATCACATGTCACTTCTAGTATAATACATTTGTCCAATGAATAACTATTTATCATTTGCATTTGTTCTTGGTGTAGCAATTTTAATGGACAGTAGTGTACTTTTAAGGGGTTTGAACACCAAAGAAACATTTTGTTGACATAATGAAACATTTTTGAAAATGCAACACTTTGTCACTACCAACCACCATAGTTTGTTGTCATAAAATCAGATAGAGGGAAGACAGGTGATATAGGTCAGTCTGCACTTCCCAAGGAATTGGAAGCAAATGCAGAAAGACAAACTTTGAGTGACAGCAGGTTGATTGCTTTGATCAGCGCCAACAATCACAGGCCATATATGAGGGTCACAAGTTTTGGGATTCTAAAGGCTACTAGGTGCAGGAAATTCTTGTAACTCTTGGGTCTGAATAACACAATTTGCATTCAGACTTATTACTACACCGAAGGGTGATTGTATACATTATAAAAAGCAAAGGCTGCAACTGGCTGCACAACAGAAGTAGGTGTTCCTGCCCACAGGGTTAGAGTGAATGGCTGAATCACACTTGCAGCATTGCAAAGTGTGAACTTTGAGGCCACTACTCCAAGTGAGAAAATAGATTTGTTGGAGCTTATCTGAAGATTTTGGTAGGGAGCACACAGTAAGTTATCTCAGATGGAGAGTCATCATCAGATGCAGAATAACATTGGGTGTGCCTCCCGGAAAGTGAGTTGTGACTCCTGCTTTTTATGTTGTATATTAATGACATTTTGCAGATGATGCTGTTACCTATAATGAAATACTATGTGGGAGAAGCTCCAGAAATATTGAGTCAGATGTTTCTAAGATTCCAATATGGTGCAGAGACTTAGTACTTGCTCTCAATGTTCAGAAAAGTAAAATCTTTCAATTCACAAATGAAAAAACTGAATGTCCTATGACTATTATATCAATGAGTCACTGGAAACTGAATGAGAAAGTACGTTCAGTTGTGAATAAAGCAAGTGGTAGACTTCACGTTATTGGTAGAATATTGGAGAAGTGCAATCAGTTTACAAAAAAGATGGCTTACAAATCACTCTGGCAACCCTTCCTAGAATATTGCTCAAGTGTGTGGACCCGTACCAGATAGGACTAACAGGGAATATTCAACATATACAGAGAAGGGCAGGGTCAATGGTCACCAATTTATTTAATCTGTGGTAGAGTTTCGCAGACATACTGAAGGAAATGAACTGGAAGATTCTTGAAGATAGATGTAAACTATCCTGAGAAAGTCTGCTAACAATGTTTCAAGAACTGGCTTTAAATGATTACTCCAGGGATATACAACACCACCTTACATATCACACACATAGGGATTGTGAGAATAAGATTAGAATAATTATTGCATGCACAGAGGCATTCGATCAATTATTTTTTCCACACTCCATAAATGAATGGCTCAGGAAGAAACACTAATAAGTAGTAGAATGGCACATACCCTATGCCACGCACCTCACAGTGATTTGCAGAGTACAGATTTAGCTGTAGATGTAGATGTAGCAGTAGAAGCTGGCTATGAGCAACAAGAAGTTCGCTGCCCAATGGTCTGATTGGGCACTTGCCCTGAATAAATGGAACCGGGTTTTTAAGGGATTGTGGCAGCACACTATTTCTCCGTATCTGTAGTCAGCCCACCAATCCACCAACATCACATGCATTGGCTCTTGTGTCTTAGCCAAAGACACCAGGGAAATGAGTTTAGATCATTTCTCTTCTCCTACTCTGTAGGTTGTGATGTTTCTGGGCATTACATTGACCCCAAGTTCCATAGCAACAGCATTCAGCTGGAAGCTGTTGTTAGTTGTAATAGGAAGTGTAGTGACATTCAACCATGTTCTATGTCACTTGGCATTGCCCTGAGGCGCCTCGTGAGTGGGGTGTGATGTCGCAGCACTGTTACCCATTTCTCATCTCATTCTAACCTGTGTAAACACACTGAATCGCAGTTAGCATAGGCAGCAAGCTTCGTACTTGCCCATAATTTTTTTTTGTATGTTTGTGTTTGTGGGCGGGTAAGAGGGTGTGTGTGAGTGTGGCCAGCCATCTGCTAGAGTGACACCATTCAGCAGCTTCTAGGCAGTGGATGCAGTTGCTGAGAGTTTCTGCAATTGAGTAATTTTTTACAGTATTCTCTTGAATTGTAACAAGGATTCCAAATCTGTTGCATAGAGGTGAACCTTTATCTTTTGGGATTCTGTAGTTCAGTACATCAAATATGTCATTAAGTACATTCTGTGCAAAGACACTAAGGGTTATTCTGCTGAAGTCATTAAAGGACTGAACTATTCATCATGGAAATAGGCATGATGTTATCTATATATCCTGCATTTCTCATCCATTTAGACTAAAGTTATACCTCAGCAATGCAGTTTGTTATTGTTAGGCCACTCATTTGATTAGTTATGAAGAATGTGGTACAGAAACTTCTTCACTTCAGTCTGTTACATAGCATAATACCTCCATCTATGAAATGGCTCTGCGACAACTTTAACAGGTGTGACATTCTAGAAAAAGCCTCTGCTCTTGGTTAAGAAAATGTTGTATTTGTACCAACACAAAATATGGGTGTAAAAAATACCCAGGTTTATGTTGCAGCTACAAAAATTGTTGCACCCTCTTTGACAGCCTTGATGAATGTCTGAAGAAAACTTCTAGCCATAACTGTATAGTAATTGTAATAACCTGTGTTTCCTTATACAATGTGTGAATTGTGGTAATGTGAACACTGGGGTGGGGTAATTCAGTGCTTGTGATGTTCAGAAGTAGAGTGCAATGTTCCTTCAGACAGGCATGCATGTCCAAAGCAACAGTGCACTGTACTTCTGAACAACATAGCGCATGTCTATCTGCTGACACCAGGTAAGTGACTTTAAAACAAATTGTGAATTTTGATTAATATATTTCGCCTGTACAGGAGTACACATAATGAATGTAAGAGTGCAAGTTGAAGACACATGATTGACAATAAGTGGAAGTTTGGGTTTACCCATGTATCATGGTGGGATAGGCTAATGGTAAGGCTACTGTGTTTAGTAAAGAGAAATCTGGGTTAGAGTCCTGGTCTGTCAGAAATTTTCATTGTTGTCATTCCATTATACAACTGATGGTTGTTCATATTTGAAACAATGAGTACATTTCATCAATATTGGTGTGTTGAACTAGTGGTATACCCTCCAATGGTGAATGTGGGAAATCTATGAGGATGCCAGGTCAGCATTTAGATATGGATGGATTTGTAAGGTGTTGACCTGCATGATGAGGGAATTTGTTACCTCTGCCAATAATATGTTGCATCCTTTTAGTGCCAGTTCTTTCTCTGCCTCCCCTTCTCGTCAGGTTGATATTGCAAAAATCAACCATTTAAAGTCCGTCTGAATCTGAAGAACTTTCAACGTGATGAAATTTATATAGATTTTGAAAATGAATTTTCACTCTGCTGCAAGGTTCGTGCTGATTAGAAACTAGAAATTTCCTGACAGATGGAAACCATATGCCGGACTTGGTCTTGAACATGGCATCTTTTGTTTTTGAGGGCAAGTGCACTACTGACTGAGCTATCCAAGCACACTTTGTGAACAGCCCTCACCACTGTACTTCTACCAGAGCCTCATCTCGTACATTCCCTACATTACTGAAGTTCTTCTGCATACCTTCTGGGACTACCACTCCCGGAAGAAAGGATATTTTGGAGCTATGGCTTAACCACAGCCTGAGGGATCATTTCCAGGAGTGTTAGTGAGTATCTCATCTCTTACCTTCCAAATTTCACTGAATTTTTCCTGCATACGTTTTGGGACTGATATCCATCTGTGAAGGCAGGTCATGAGACGTATTCGGATAGCTCAATTGGTAGAGGCCTTGACCATGAAAGGCAAAGTTTCTAGAACTGAGCCCCAGTCCAGCACACAATTTTAATCTGTGTGAAAGTTGTCTTGAGGGCAATTCAGAACATGAATCATGGTCACAACATGACATTCCAATCTAACCGTTACCCCCATCAAAGGATCCTAGTTCAGTTCATGATCTAGGAGGAGTGAGGAACCTCAGTCAATCTGTTCCAATATGTTGTATCAAAACACAGTTTTCAAACAATGTTCTTGTTGTGGCCTTCGGTCCAAGTACTGGTTTGATGCAGCTGCCCTTAACAACACAAAAATACCATTTACATTCAGCTCTACTTTTCCACTACTGAAATTCAATACTACTTGATGTTAATTTTAAAAATCTACTCCTAAAATTGTGTATGTGACAGCTTAGGTCCTCGGTATGTCTGGGCCAACCTAATTAGCGTTGAATTTCCTCCTTCCTACAGTTAAAACTTCTCTTTCTGCACAATTGTTTCCATAACTGCAATTCTTTGTTATGACAGAATTAGCGAGGTTTCTCATCTTCACTCTTACCATATGTGATGTCGCTGATAACCAGAGTAACACTTCATGCAAAACAGCAAGTCTTCACCTGCAAAAATAATCACAGGGTGATTGACTTTCTGTGATCAGTACCAAATCAGATTAAAGAAAGATTCAGAGGCAGGCTGCAAGCTCTTTTACCCATAGGTTTGAACAACATGCAAGTATTACAGAGATTGGGAAGTTAAATGGGAATCCCTGGAGGGAAAGTGGCCTTCTTTTTGAGGAACACTGTTGAGAAAATTTAGAGAACCAGCATTTGAAGCTGAATGCACAACGATTGTACTGCTGCCAACATACATTTTACATAAGGACTATGAGGATAAGATGAGAGAAAAAGATTAAGGCATAATGGAAGCATTCAGGTAATTGTTTTCCCCTCACTCTGTTTGTGAGTGGAACAGAAATGGAAATGACTAATTGAGTTACACAATACAGTCGACCACACACTGTACTGTGGCTTGTAGAGTATGTATGTAGGTGTAGATGAAAATAAAATGAAACAACTTATATCAGATACCATTCCCTTATATCTTCATGATGTAAAAAGTGAGTGCTACTATGACTGCTCTCTTTAACCCATCTAGTGGCTAGTGGTGCTGTGTCTCGTTCACAGAGTCCTGGGTTTGATTCCCAGCTGGGTTGGGTATTTTCTCCACCAGGGACTGTACGCTTGCATTGTCCTCACCATTTCATCATCATTCATGACTGTGGCAAGACTGGACTGAGTAAAGTTATGGTTTCGTACAGCCACTGATAAGCACTGAATTGAGCACCCCACAAACCAGCCATCATCATCATCATCGTCATCATCATCATCATCATCTCTTCTATCCTGACTGTTGACTCGACTATCACCTGTATTGTCATCATCATCGTTGCTTTTATTGTTATGAGGGACTGTCTCCTATAGAATTATTTCCTCAGTCTGTGGATCCAACGTCCACAAACGTTTTCTACTCATAGCTATTTCTACTGAACCAACTGCCATAATTGTTGTCATTACACATTTGTGGGTTCTGAGGCTGCTGATCTCTGAATGGTACGCATTTGGGAATCTCCATCTCCAATTTTCAGTTATTTGGTCTGTATGGCTGTGGAAAGTCCTCTAGCTTGTATCAGCGACCGAAGAATCTTGATAAAAAATTCAAGCTGTAATAGTCCAGTTTTTGTAGAAACCTTTGAAATGCTTAACTATTATCGTTGCAATAGGTTGCTTGTATAATGTGCCTTAACTTTAGATGAGACATTTGAAAAATTTTTACAAGCGCCCCCCCCCCCTTTCACATCAACTATTTTATAATAATAATTTTAACAGCATGGGAGAATAAACAGAGCACACATCTTAGGCTCACAGCAACAAATTTATGTCTTCCAAAATATTCTATTAATGTTCATGAGGTTGTAATATGTGAGGACTTTTGTGTTATATAGTTTTATTCCACATTAAATTTGCAAGACACAACCCTATTGGTTCTTAGTGCACACACTCTGCAAGTTTACTCACTCATTTATCATGAGCTTGTCTGTGTTTACCATTGCCGGCTGATGTAAAATGGCCTTTTCACTGTGTAACAGTTACCTCAATTCAGAATTGAGCAATACAAGATTTTGATGCTCACGTTTCAAACACGTATGCGTCCTGCTTGTGCTTTAACTCTGATTCAACCTACAATATAATATTTCTACAAAATACTTCACTTTTATGTGCCCCATATGGAGTTCAAACTCTCAGAACCCATCCTGCAGGAGTGCTCATGCTCAACTCAGTCACTCTGTCACACCAGATCATCTCCAGGTGCCAGTTTCTCCCTTACAGAATGATGGGCATCCCAGTGTGCACTGCCACTGTGCTGTAGCAGGGAACTAGAAGGACAGTTCCGATTCTTCAAGTGTAGGATCAATATCCTTAGAATACGCTGATAAATTCTGCAGGACTGTATAGATTATCTGAAAAGTGATTTTCTTTTTGCCAACCACATACTTGAAAAATGTGAAAGAGCAAAAATCATATTGTTCCAAATTTCTGGATGTGGTGTTGCATGTGACACATGCTTGCATTGTGGGTGACCAGACTGAAGGAACACTCAGAAGTGAGAGGCCAGATCTTGTAGCCGGTTCTTAAACTCCAGCTTGTGACACATGGCATGGGGAGTCAATTAGTAATCACAGACTAGCACAATATCAATATGTCTTCAGTATGGCACCCTCCATTCATATCACAGCTGTCAACAGTGATGATTACCATTATTTTAGCTTCCTCTACTGACAGAACAAAAACTTTGTGTTTCACACTGATGACATCACATAGTGGTGCTTCATGCCATCTGCCCAGTGTAGGATGGTGCGACATCGACGTATGTAGGTTCTGAGTCTGATAGGTTGAGGGAATCTGACGTCTGGATTTGCTGGAGTAGCATTATCCCGAGTTTTCTTGTTTTTCTCTTCAACAGCTTTGAAGGATTGGGACTGCTGAAGGACTTACCCTGTGGTGGTAGGAACTGAAGAGGAGCCAGCAGCCCTTGGACCTGAAATAGTGTCTTCTTCAACCACTCCATGTCTACTGTTCACTGTTCCATCAACAATGACGCCATTAATCTTCTGCCCTTCCTTACTGTCTCTGACTGGTGTTAGTTTGCTGGTCTGGGCATTCCCAGGGAGAGGATCCCATAATTGGAGGGAGTCACTAGTAGATGCTGGACGAGGGAACTGTGTGTGGGGAGGTGATGTACCCAAATATGGTACATAATAAAGATATTTCTGGTGATCTAGCCACAGTCATGGCAGAATGCACTATTTTTGAGATGGTATGAAAATAATAGTATTTTTTCCAGGCTCCTTAATATGATAGAATGTAAAATCAGACCTCTTCAGGTCTTCGCTTGCCTATTTTGAGGATTGGAAAGTGAGTGGGTTGTTGTCTGCAGTTTCTGCATTGTCCTTGATACTTATTTTCCTCTGACAGTGTGCTCATGGCAGGAAGGTTACTGGTCATGAAATAACACTTATATCTGTGTAGAGAGATTTCTGGAGCATCAGGGCCACAAGCTGATACCTTTGATCTTTCCACTGTGCCTGATACCATCATGTGCCACCTACTCCAAACGAGACCTCTACCTGCAGACAGCACTAAAATCGAGCAATGCTCTTCTGCTTCAGCTGGCATTTCTGAGAATTCCAGTGCCCACAAACAGGCTGACAAATGCTCGCCATCGTGCACTGGATGGCAACGGTTCGGGCCTCAGTTGTGTGCACCTGTGTTGTAAGGGGCTGCCACTGGGTGTGATTAATTATGGGATGTGACTGCTGGAATTGCAGTGACTTGCTCTGATTTTTATAGTGGAGGAAGTCTTAGCAAGGAAGTTCACTTCACCACTCCTGTTTGACACTGCTGCTGTAGTAGACACTTGCAACAAGCAAGAAAAGGTATTAAACTGTATAACAAGAAAGGGACTGGATCACTACAGACAGTGTGGTCAGTCATGGGATTTTCTGTGTGTATAATAAAATTAGAAGGGTTGTTCTGCAGCTGGAGGAGTGGTAAATCTGCTGAAACTTGTTGCTAGTTCCGTACCATTCGTATGTGTTGTTTTGTGCCTCTGTTGTTGAAACGTCCTTGATTATGAACTCACCTACTAATTTGTTTCAGTTAATCAGGTCTGAGGGGAGAATCATATGGGATGGAGTGTAAATGGCTGCACAAGAGGAACAGTATCACATCTTGCACCTAGAGCCACTGACTGTCATCCCTTCAGTGTTGAATTTGCAGTTCCAAGTGCAGCCCTAAGAGGCTTAAAGAATTTCCTGTCCAATGGCTGTAACTTGCAAATGTTACATGATGGTGTGTACAGCACACAAATGTGATGGTTACCTGTACATTCTTTAAGTGACTGCTCTTTATGAATAGCATGGCCATCCTCAATTAAGAGGACTGGATTCATTCCTGTTGGCAGAATTTGCAGTTTAAAATGCTACAACCAATGCAAGAACATGTTGCGATTCATCCACCTGCTTTCAGGAGCTCCACAAAAAATTATTTCTTTTGAACCTACCATCAATGGATTATCTTTATACCGTTTCTTCTGAGGAAAAATGAAAATTGAAAAGTGCAGGTATAAAATGGCGTGTGACATCCATTGTTGATGTTTCTGTTAAGACACTAGAGTTTTGAAAAAGTGAAACACTGCGAGATGTGATCACAGGGAAATTGATACCACTGATTACAGACTTGACACTACACACATGAGTAGCACTACGGACCTGTACCTGCACTGTGATTCTATACCACGAGGTCTAGGGACAACAATGGCAGCTCGATGGTGGCGCTTCTCTGTACTGAACTGCCACAGTCAAAGAGCACGTGAACATGTTGCTGGAGAATACTCTGCCACACGGTTTTTAGACACATCTACATAGCATCAATTGTGGGCTGCTGTACACCTGAATGTACAAGTTGCCAACCAACCATATCCCACACACGGTTGATGGGTGACATGTCAGATGAACAGACAAGCAACGGAAGAGATGGCACCATTCGTTCTTCGAAGATGAGTTGCACATTCCTTACTACATTTAGCTGAATGTTGTCATACTAAAATATGCCATGTGCAATGGCTTGAATTAGGGCCAGTGACTTGGGATGTAAAACCTCCATGATTTAGTGGTAACTGTTCAGGTAGTCCTCAAAACATAGGTAACGTGCTCTTATGTTGCACGCAATGGCGCCCCAGACCTTAACAATTGGCGATTGTCCACTTTACCGCTCACCATACAGTCTGCACGATTGGCTTCACAATGGTGATGTTGAAAGTGTATGCAGCCATTACTGTGAGACACCTCGTAGAATTTGGTATACATATGCAGGCGAATTCTTGCCACCTTGAATCTGGCAGTGCTACAGAATACAAGAGCTGCAACAGTTTGTCACATCTTCTCTGGTGTTATATTGTGTTGCATTCAGTCACTGCTTCAGATTTAGACCTTACTTTCACACTGTCATTAATCCTCTGTGTGGTTGTTAGTGTGAATTGTTAGTGAATGCTTGTATGTCGCAAGTGGCATTGTGGGTGTGGGGGTGGCAGATCCTAAGAACTGGAACTGTTTGCCACATTTTGCAAATGCAACTGTTGGGAAAACAGGGACGTTACCTGACAGTGACACCCATCACTTGCACTGTCAGGAATATCACATCACAAAGTCTGTCTTTCCAACATGATAGTATCTCTTTCAAAATGTTGGTCCAACAGGTTCGACAACTCCCGTGCAGCTGTAAAATCTGAGGGTAGGTCTGGGTCACCTCCACTGTTGGTGTGTAGTCCCTATGCTTTTCCCCCATGCTTTGGTACAAACACTATTTTGGTAATCTCACTACCAAGCGTCATCTTCACAACACCAATAATGAACTTTCGAACAGGCCTGTGCACGGATTCATTATTAACCACTATCGCCCATCACAAATAAGTGCCACTATTATACAACATGCATGCATGCACCATCTTCCATGTGTATGGCCTCTCACCTGACCTTGCAATGCATGTGACACTTACAGCCCTAGATGGACAAACAGATATAATTCTGGTGTGCGGTAGCGCTTGTTGTCTTGTGCTCCTGTTTTTCTGTGGGATACACGTGGTTAATCAAACATGTTTAACTTTAGTCCTCACCCTTTGAAGCTTGCTCTCTCTCCTGTAGGATGCTCATTTCACATTTATCACAAACTCTGTCATTACGTATACTGTGATCAGACATCTCCTGCTGTAGTAGCCCAAGGATTGTGAGTAATTGTGTCACCTGACCCTTTGCACACGTTGTTCATGGTCACAGGCAGGTAAAGATTAAGTGCCTATCCTCATCGTTCATAAAAGTCTAGACAAAAATCATGTGCCACATGTGATGTGCTTCGTTTGTGTGTTGAATCCAAAATGACGTATTTAAAAATTTCCTCCATAATGAGTATTAGCACCATAAAGTGTGTCCCAATCTACAGTATATTACCATTATCATACTTCTAATCTTCTTTAGACAGGAAATTTTCAAAGTACAAAGTTAGATATAGTCATCAGCCTACCACCCTGTTGCAAGCAGACCCCTATATTACATGTCTGGAGGTTGTGGAAAATGTGGCATTTCACAATCGCACATAAATTGCTTTCTTTACAAGCCTGTTCACCTCTCAAAGTCTGTTAAGAGTTATCACCAGGAGATCCTGTATCTTCTCTGGTTTGTGATAAATTTCCTTCCATCATACAACTAACCACTTCTTTCATTCTATTTTTGTATCTTTTTCCTCTATTATCCCTTCTCTCCTTAAATTTTGATATTTAATAACCCATCCTGCAACAATAGAAGGGGGTTTAAAATGCTTTTCATAAATATGCAAATTGACAGTTGTAGTTTGTTAGAACAACATTGAACACATCTTTACATCTCTAACTACACAATCAGATGTGATTGCCATAATGCAACATTTTTAGACAGAGCTCTTGAATTGTTCAAGAAATATTCAGAATACTATGTTGACTAAATATATAAAATATACAAAAGTTTTAAGTCTACAAGACGTGTAAACACACACATTATATGCGATCGTAGCCAGCGAAGTTTGCTGGGAGTGCTAAAATTTTTTTGCCATGAACGAAATTCTCATTTGCAAGTACCTCACTCAGAACCAACACTGTTATAACATTTAATCACCAATAATTGCGTGGGTATTCAAACACTCTCACTTAGAAACAATAGCTGGTTACATGATAACAACTCAGTATCTCTTATTCGACTGCCATGCCGTGACATGCGGCTGGCGCCGTTCGTAGCTAGGTGACGCTCCCGCGCTCACCCGAGTTGCGGAGCACCTCTATCGCCATTTGCGCGTGCTGTCGTGGCGGCACTGTTAAATGTCGTGGCACTGTCACAACACTTTTCCCCCCCTGAAAAAAAAAACCACTCACTTTCTTGGAGATATGGACAGTCTGGAGACACCCATGGCCCCTTGTGAGGCCCCGAGAAGATCCCGTGGAGAGACACGAGAGTATGGTCGAAATTGTCCAGGACAGAAGCTCGTGCGTGGAACGTGCCTCCTGGACGAGATGATGGGTGAAAACTCCGGAGCAGCATCCATAGGTGTCGTGGACCTGGGGGTGTGTTCCAGCGTGATGGGTCCCGGAGAAGGCGGCATCGCGACTGGGGCCGGTTCCGGCGTACTCGGAAGTGGTAGCGACGTCGGCTGCATCAACACGTACGGTAGATGGGCAGTAGTGACAGGACTGGCTTCTCGGGCTGGTGGAGGTGAAGGAAGGGGCAGTGGCATTGGCGTGGCCACCACTCGTGGGCACATCTGGTCATAAAGGTGAACAACCATGCCGTCATCCGTACGTATTTCACAAAGCCGGTGGCTGCAAAGAGCCTTGTCCACCCCTGGAATCCATTTAGGGCAAGATCCATACCCTCGTGCCCACATGTCGGTGCCCACTCAGTATTTTCCTACACTAGGGGACACAGCACAAGGCCTGAAAGGGTGAAGCAGGTGCAGTAGAGTGCGCGGTTGGCGGCCATGCAAGAGTTCAGCAGGGCTGCGATCACCCAGAAGCGTGAAGCGATAAGAACTCAGTGATTTTTCCATGAATCACACTCTGCTGCAATTTCTAAGGAATTTTTTCATCTGGCTTTTGAAAGTGCGGACTAGGCACACGACCTCCCCATTCGATTGCGGATGGAAGGGCGGTGCTGTAACATGATGAATACCTTGTCCAGTACAAAAATCACGGAAGGCCTGTGAAGAGAACTGAGGGTCATTGTCCGTGACGATTGTGGATGGAAGACCTTCTAGCGTAAAGATTTTGGACAAAGCCAGCGTCGCCGCCGCAGTGGTGGGCAACGGACATCGAACAACAAACGGAAACTTCGAGAAGGCGTCAATCAACAGTAGCCAATAAGTACTGAGGAAGGGGCCGGCAAAGTCAGCATGCACCCGTTCCCATGGCTGCGCCAGATCAGGCCACTGAGAGGGCATTGTACGAGGTGCAGCCAGTTGTTGAGCACACTGACTACCCGCAGCAACCGTGTGGGCAATGTCCGAATCAATACTGGGCCAATAAATGTGCCTGCGGGCCAGGGACAGTCCGAGAAATACCCCAATGGCCTTCATGCAACAGTTTGAGAACATCTTTGCAAAGAGAGGCTGGCACCACGACCCGTGGAGATGTGCCATATGTGGCCAGAAGAACAACACCATCATGAACAGACAGACGAAGGCACAAGGCATGGTAGTTACGAAGGGAATCCGATGCCCGGCCCTTTGTCCTGTCCGGCCAACCCCGTTGAACAAAACCGATCACCTGGCGCAGGACCGGGTCCTGCGCAGTAGCCGACGTGACCTGCGAACCTGTAAGTGCAAAACCCTCAACCGCACGACGTTCTTCCTCATCAATGTGGAAACAGAGTGGTTCATCACGATCGAAAACCGGGTCGGGACCCATCGTCAATCGCGACAATGCGTCAGCGTTGGAGAGCTGGCCCGTGGGGCGATAGTGAATCTCATAGTGAAAACGAGACAAGTATAAGGCCCAACGTTGCAGGCGGTGAGCTGCCTTATCTGGAAGCGACGCCGATGGGTTGAACAGAAAGACCAGCAGCTTGTGGTCGGTGATGAGGTGAAACTTAGAACCATACAAAAAACGCTGAACTTTTTTAGAGCATAAATGATAGCGAGCGCCTCCTTTTCGATTTGAGAGTAACGCCGTTGCGCATCGTTGAGGGTCTTGGAAGCATAGGCGATGGGTCGTCCCAACCCATTCTCATACCGATGGGCTAGAACAGCCCCTAGGCCATACTGTGACGCATCAGTCGCCAGAACCAATTGCTGACCCGGACGGAATGTGGCAAGACAAGGCGCCAACTGCAAATGAGCCTTCAGGTGGACAAAAGCCTGCTCACACTCATCGGACCAACAGAAAGGGACGTTTTTGCGTAACAGCTGATGCAGGAGGTGAGCTACAGCCGCCGCAGATGGAATGAATTTGTGATAATAACCAATCTTGCCTAGAAACGCCTGAAGTTCTTTGACTGTAGACAGCCGGGGTAGAGCGTTAATGGCCGCAACATGCTGACGTAGAGGACGTATACCCTCACGGGACAAGTGGAAACCAAGATACACAATGGAGGGTTGTAAAAATTGTGACTTGTCCAGATTGCACCTCAACCCAGCCGAATGCAAAACCCGAAACAGTGAACGCAAGTTGCGAAGGTGCTCCTCAGTGGAGGCCCCCGTGACAACAATGTCATCCAGACAGCTTATGCAGCCGGGAACGGAAGCCATGAGCTATTCCAAAAACAGCTGAAAAATGGCTGGCACGCTAGCGACGCCAAATGGTACGCCTCCGATAAGTCAAGTTTGGAAAAGAACTGGCCCCCAGCGAGCTTGGTAAATAACTCCTCAGGACGGGGAAGAGGATAAGTGTCAATGATGTTCTGAGCATTGACAGTGGCTTTAAAATCACCACACAATCGCAGACTCCCGTTTGGTTTAGAAACTGCCATGATTGGCGATGCCCATTCAGGAAGGAGAATCCCTGAAGCTGTTAACCTGTCTATCTCAGCCTTGACAGGTGCACGCAACGCCACTGGAATAGGGTGTGCCCGGAAAAAGTTTGGGCGAGCTGTAGGTTTAAGACTAATGTGGGCTTCAAAATCCTTGGCACGACCCAGACCAGCAGAGAACATGGACGAAAATTCAGAACACAATCCATCCAGCTGTTGATATGGAATATCCTCAGATATGAGGTGCACATCATCATCAATGGAGAACCAGAACAACTGGAAAGCATCATAACCGAACAGGTTTTCAGTGCCCACATGATCCACCACATAAAACGTGAGAGGCCTAACAACAGACCTGTAGGCAGTGGAAGCATAAAACTGGCCAATGATAGGAATTTTCTGTTTATTATAAGTTCTCAGATTTCGTGTAACTGGAGACAAGGGATGGGAGCCCAACTCAAAATATGTGCGAGAATTAATGAGAGTTATTGCAGAGCCAGTGTCCACTTGCATGCAAATGTCTTGATCCAGAACACGAACAGTAACAAACAACTTATTTGTTTGAGAAAGCACACAGTTAACATCCATGTCCGATGCCTCGTCCTCGTTGACAGGAACTTTAGGGGTTTGGCAGTTGTAGGGCACGTTGTCGAACTTCTTTATCAGGAGCAAGCCATAGAATAGCATCCCTAACCATGGAATCAGCATAAGACTCATGATGAGTGTCCGTGACAAACTGACATTTCCTACTCAGACCGTGTAGTTCCGCCTCCCAAGCCCGGTAGGATTGATGCGGCTGTTTACGAGACCGGCAGAACACCACACGGGTAACAACGACATGGGTGTTTTTTCAGTAATAGTTAGACAATAAGTCACACATTTCTTGGAAGGACAGAGAAGCAGGTTCCTGCAGAGCGGCTAACTGAGATAGCAGCTGATAGATCCGTGGGGAAATCCAAGATAGAAATAACGACTTACACATAGGAGCGTCGACAACACCGAAAGCCAAGAAGTGTTGCTGCAAACGCTTCTCATAATCCTCCCAGTCTTCTGCGGCCTCTTCATAAGGAGGGAATGGAGGCGGAGAAGATGAAGACAGACGATGAGTTAGCGACATCGACAATGATTGAATAGCAGCCGTCAGCTGTGTTTGTTGTTCAATGAGCGCTTGCATAAGCTGTTCCATGTCTGCCCTGTCACGAACACACAAATCCACAACGCAGTGAAAATATCTGACCTTGTTGCCAAAAAGTGTTATAGCCTTTAATCACCAATAATTGCATGGATATTCAAACACTCTCACTTAGAAACAATAGCTGGCACCGTTCGTAGCTAGGTGGCGCTCCCGTGTTCAGCCGAGTTGCGGAGCACCTCTATCGCCGTTTGCGAGTACTGTCGTGGCGGCACTGTTAAATGTCATGGCACTGTCACAACAAACACTACAAGCAGTATTACATTCCCACTCCAGATGGCAAGCATTTAAAACAATTTGAAGTATGCTTTGTGGTTAGTATTTTCAGGAATTCAAATGTATAACCTCACCCAATGTATGGACCTGCATGATCTTCTCTACTTCAATAACGGTATACTTATAATTGCAAAAAATCATTATCCAATTTAAGTACCACAAGGTGAATTTATAATGACATTGCTCTTGTCTTTATGTATCAGTTTTGTACTAGATTTCATTCAGTGATTAAAATTTACATAACTGTTTGCATTTAACAGTTATTCATTAATTTTCTTAATATTTGAAAATCTATTTTTCAGACTTATCTCAAACCCAATATCGGAAAGCTCATAATGAAGACGAGGAAGCTGTTGTTGTGCAGAGTTATGATAATATTGTATTAAACTTCTTTCTGTAAAGGAGTTGCCTATCAGAGGACAATTACTTTGTAGGTCCATGTATTACTTCCATTTACAAATTGCAGGAAGTGTCATCTACAGAAGTAGCAAGTGGTCTCAAAAATAATTTGAAAGCTTGGAATGGATTTAGTATATCGCTAAATCGTCCAGGTTCATCCTTCGTTGTACTAATTAGGAGAATGTACTCCTTGTAATTCTTATCCTGGAGAATAACTGTCATCAGAAAAATGCAGCACATTTCTCTGCTTTGTCTGTCTTTCCACATTGGAAGTTTTCTCATGAAAGTGATTTATATTTTTCAGTCATTTCATAGATTAATTGATTTTCACCTAGCAGGCTAGTGTGCAAAGCAATCAAATGTCCTGTAATATCCAAGGCAAACCAAGTTCGGCAGCCCACTATGGATATTCTGTTTTGTGGTGATGCCTTCTTTTGAGCTTTAAAAACTGATTTATTGGGATTCTCTAGTCAAAAAAACTTTTCAGGACATTTCTACAGCTACGCCAGCAGAGTTCTCTGTGATTTGGTTTTTTGCCATACTCATCCCCAATTTGAACTATAATTTTTTGAAACTGTCATTGTGTCCAAAGTGCGATATCAGGTAACTAACTGTCAAGAATGTTTATCGCCAATGGTCATTCAGCTAGAATTAGGCTTTGTTTTTGTACAGATCACAATCAAATTTTCTGAAGCTATTTGCAGTAAATAGAGAGGGTTGACATACAAGGAATTTGTAAATACTCTACATGGTAAGGCAGTGAACATAGTGTTCATTCCACATTGTGATTACTAACCTGGTGAGCACAATTAACGTACCACGCTAACAAATACAAAATATACTGATGCAGTGATTAAAGAATTATTAACTGTATGCTGACAGTTCAATTAGCTGTTATCTTGCATGCTAATAACCATTGTATATTATTCTGTTTGTGAGGGCCTATCAGTTAACAAAATAAACAGTGGATATATTTGATTTTACAGACTGATCTCAGCACTACTCAGATCATGAAATCTTGCAAACAGAGAAATGGGTTGTCCAATAACCAATTGTGCAGTTTTTCATTAAAAATTTGTAATGGCATGCCCCAAGCACTTTGTGTTATTATTTGAAGAGTTTTAAAATAGTCACTTTGTGTTAGAGGCACGGTGGTGTTAATCTGTATCTTGGTACGTCATCATCCACCTTCATTCTATTGTTGTAGTACGAATTTCTACCCTAGCAGAATTTTATGTTTACATATAGTAAACAGATATATGTGTACATATTTACATTTACAACAGTCAATAGTCTGAGCCTGGTAAAGAGAGGACGACAGTGCTCTCTGGGACTTGTTTTACACATTATGCATTACAATCTTTCCTGAGTTCTGAGAATTTTGGCAGTGTAGGAGGGTGTGTTATCAAACGAGGAGGCCATAAGTAATATGTGATGGCAACAGTCCAAAGTATATTAGTCTCAGGAAGTCAATACTAATCATGTCTGTAAGTTTCCAAAGCAAGTACGAGATCCTAGAAATCTTTTTAATACCTGACTAACATGTTCTTCACAGTTAACTTTGGATTCAATATGCATTCCTAACACTTTCACTGATCTGTTTTCTATGTCCTTGGGCAATCATAAAACAAGATGTTTTGTTTTCTCTGGATTACAGAGTAATTTATTTGCTGAGAACCAGTGGAGGGCAGATTTGGGTGTTTCCTGTTTACTGTTATGCAAGACAGAGATATTCTGAAGTGAGGCGACCAGTGTTGTGTCATCACATAGCGTATGATTTATGTAGAGAGAAATGTCACTTATAATGACGATGAAGAAGAATGGTCCAAGTAATGTGCCCGTTTGAACACCACATAAAGGGGTGTGTTTATAATACCACATAGCAGTAACAGCTTCATATCTTTATTTTCAACTGTGACAAGCTAATTCTGGATTACATACCTCATAAAATTCTAGTTCTGTTGTTAGGATGTCAAAGGGAATGTAGACAAATGCTTTGCTCATTTCATATAAGATAAGTAATTGGATGTATGTAAGTAAGGGAGGTATCTCAGACAATTATAAGACAAGGGTTTTTTCCCCATTTCATCTTTTGGAAAATAAAGAGTCACCTTATATTCACTGATAAAGCTATAGCTGCTAAGGTCAACATTTTTCCATTGTTTAACAGGATATATAGTGGTTGTCTTACATTTACAAATGAAGCTTTGGCTATTGAGGTCACACAGAAATTTATTTTGAAGAATTCAGGACAGAGGTGGCCAAATAAAACTCGACTTCCAACAGGTTCAAGATATCACGATATGCCAAAGTGCCTTGATAAACTATCAACGCTATGCAAAGAGTCATGTGACAACTCAGACATTGCTAGTGTAAGTGATATGCGAGAAACTATGAAACAGCTACTACAAAAATATGTTTCTCTGCATAAAATTTGACTATTTTCTGGAACGTGGGAGGAAACTGTGCCATATTGTATCGTTTACAGACTCTTGTTGTATTTGAACAGGTTCAGAGTAAAAGTTCTCATACATGTATGGATACCATGTTGAAATAAAGGAGAAATGTTATCCTTCAAAAGAGTTACTGGATTCTGAAACCAGATCAATATTTTGATTGAGAGACTGTAATGATTTGATAAGTGCATTGCAAATGATAAATTCGGTCGCTGTTCATGTATTACAATTCTGTATAAAAATGTTACCGATTTTTAATCAGCTGTTGAACATGATGCTGACATTCTGACAAAAAATGATGGAACAAATGAAATAGATCATATTAAATGCATTTGCAAGAATATATTACAGTCTCAAGACGTGATGTAGAGCTGGTACCAATAGATGTCAGAAGATGGAAGCCGAGAGGAAGTTTGAGAGTTGAACTGGATCATGATATTAAATTAAGTATTAGCTGTTGCTACTGCTGCTGTTACATATGATTGCAATATGTTCTGGGGCACAAGTCAGTGTTTAACAGTTGATCAAGCACAACACTGTTCCTCTTCCAATCCTTCTACAGTGATATCAGCTTAGGTGAAAACTTGATTAGTACAGGCAGGGGAGTAGCGCATGGCCAGCAAATTACATTGTTTTATTTTCCAACCATTGGAATCTATCTTGCGTGCTTCAGCTCTTTAGGAACATGTAACATGTTTAAATTGCAGTTTGCCTGAATCAGTTTGTAGTCGGAATTGAGTTGACTGTAAAATTTTACAAGAACTCAACAAGAGTATTCATTTCTGCAGGAGAAAATAAAAGTCTAGATGAGGAACAGAGGCATACGTAAGTGTTTCATGATGCCATGTAGTCGACAGTCACTGTGACATATGATGGGAATGAAACCATGTCTCTGATGCTGGATCAACATTGTCTTCTCACCGCTCTCTCATTGGCAGTATCTTTGGAAGCAAGACATATTGTAACATATGTCAAAATAGAAGCATAATCCTATACGTATATGCATAAAAATAGCTGTATTCTGAGATGGCAAGGTAACCACATCATCAGAAATGGCAACATATTTGGAAGAAACAGCCAAATGTGACCACGATGATATAAATTTCACAGATGTGCGATGATGATGATGATGATGGAGTAAAAACTAGTGGTACCCCAGATGACAGGGTTGCTATGTGAAAAATGTATAAAGGAAATCCATCAGAAAATTAATGTAAAACTTTTTTTCTTCATTTGTTTTATTTGTCCTTACATTATCAAATTGTTAACAATGAACAAACGGCATGCATTTAGAATAGGTATTATGTTAACTTCTGAGACAGATACTATAACAGTTTGTAATTTTGATTAGTCAGAATATCCACCTCCTTGTATATAAAAGTCTTGTGTCACAGTGCCATACTCCTCTGAATTGACTCGATCAATCCTGATGAAATTTTACGTGTATATTTGGTACATCTGAGAACTTCTCATAATCTATTTTTCATACCCCTAAGTGATAAGGATGGTCCACCCCAAAAATTTTTTTCTTGTTTTCTGGACAGAACTTTATATTTTTTTCTTTTTATGGTGTGGCATTACAAAATACACACAACCCTAAATTTTCACCCCTCTACCACCAACCTCCATTTTTAATAGCAATTTTAGTAATTAAATAATTTTCAACCCCAGTCAATAACTGATCAATTGTCACTTGATCAGTTATCCTCTCCAAATGTCTACCAATGATATTCAATACATAGTCAATTGAAGAAAATGTACCAAAAGGCATGACTCCAATTTCCCTCTTTGAATCAACATAACTAGACTGAGAAGTTCACCTAGGTAGCACACATCATTTGCCAAACCGACATTTAGGCCTAGCGCACTTGCATCGATTTTTATCATATGGAAATATATCATACAATCAAATTCTTTTAGTAGGACAAAGAAATTCCTCTGCTCTCCTTTGTTCCTCTACAAGAATTTAATTGTACAATATTTTTACTTACAATAAAAATCGATGTGTGTGGGCTTGGCCTAGTTCATAATGCTGGCGAACATGTTTCTACACAAAGTTGCCGCTATGTTTGTATGCTCATGGACGAACTGTGTATTGGCTGCAATTGTTAAATCCAAGTGATCTACCATAGAAACACACTTCCCCCTTAGCCTTTTCTCACTCCCTACACAGTTTTCAGTTATTATTATTGTTTGTGTCACGAGCTACCACCAACAATGGCTATTGTGTTACATGTATACACTGCGTTACACATATACATTATTCTTATAGACCAGAGATAATTTACATGGCAAAACAAAATAACATATTATTCTTAAGACCTGCTATACCCGGTGAACTTCATTCCGCCTCTGAAAAAACTTTATTTTTTCTCAAGAATGCCCTTGAAAACAGGGGGTTGTCTTCTAATCAGAGCTGTCTTCTGATCATGGCTGTCTTCTGATCATGGCTGTCTTCTGATCATGGCTGTCTTCTGATCATGGCTGTCTTCTGATCAGGACTGTCTTATTATCAGGACTGTCTCCTAAGTTAAATATTGGAAGTACTTTGCAAACTTTGAGGGAATTGGGAGACACTGAAGACTGTAAACAGTCCTTAAGTATGGAAGCGAATAGTGTACACATCAAATCTATTGTTTTCTTTACCATGTAATTTGAGAGCCAATAACAGCCCATACTTAAGAGTTTGATAATTCTGAGACTTCTTTTAAATATAAGAAGCAACTGTCTCAACTTCTAATGATTACTAGCAAGTGTGGTGTCCCATATTTCTGGCAAGTAATACTCCTGATTCAGGCAGCTGATACTGTAGCGATTCTACTACTCTTCACTTATTGAAGTATAGAACCAATAGAACTATATTCCCGAGTATCTAGGATGTGGATCAAACCATCTGGCAGAAAGAAATGTGTGTCAATTTTTCCCCCTTTCCAAAAGTGCGCATATATCCATTACTAAGATAGTCATACTACTGGCCAATATGCAATGTCCTATAACATGACTCAGTGCATAGCAGCAGAGGTATTTATTCATAGAAAATGGATCCATAGAGATGACATAACCCATCATCGTCTGCATAACCCATTGTCCAACTGAGGCAGGTTGCTGCCACACTGTCCTGTGTGGTCCTGATGCTTGAGCATCGCTTTTCTTCACCCTCTGTTACAGATAGTGAAGAAGTTTCTAAAAATATTGTGCTGAGTCCCCATTTCTCCCAAATAAAGGCTTTACTACCTCAAATGGTGGAGGCATCTTCCTGCCATATACTATACTATATGACAGGGTGAAAGCACAATATTGCTGTGTTCTTTTACAGTTCTAAGCCGATACAGCATATGGGAGTCACACCTCTGTCATTTGGTTGGTGTTCACCAAAAAATGTAAAATTTGGCAATTGTAAGATGAAAATGCTGCCTTCTTCCATTTGAAGGGTCGGTCTAGTCCTAAGGTTGCGAATGCTTAGCAAATTTGATAACTTTTTCATCAGATCAGACATAAAATTGATAGCCTCATCTGTTATTATTGTCAGCAACATGAAATTTCAGTAGCACCTGGTATTCCATAAATGATCAGGCAACAGCCATCCACACTATTACAAATTGTTTGGATGCTTCTGACAACCTTTGCAGTTGATGTCTGAATAATAGGATGAAACCGGCATGTTGTGCACACAGTATACCATTTCTAAAATCCGGCTCCTGCTTCTGGTCCTTGGCCAAAAGTTTATGGTTACTCATCGCTCAGTTGGTATTCAACCTCCATGACCTGCCGAAAAATTGTCATATGCTTGCATTAGTGCTTTCCTAGAAAGCTGCAGGTACCACCATGCATGGTCCACAGTCATTCTGCACAACAAGCCTCTGTGTGTCACAGACTGTGGTTGCTCCCTAAATTTGGCTGTCAGTGTTAGCAAAAGTTCCTTCTTTCACTCTGTAGTGCTCTTATTCACAGTACTCCAGCCTTTCTGCTTACTGGTGGTTATCTAATTGAAGAGTGTTTTAATCCTAGAAACCACTTCAATGCAGCATGGTCTGTCACATCTTAATAATTTCTTCCATGCCGGTAACAATGTAAGTACATTAAACCATAGATGATGGCCAGGGTCTCCCGTATAATCAAAAGCTATACTTCCTTGTTCCAATTGATGGCTTTTTTGGGAAACAATTAAAACAGGTGCACCATGCAGCAATTCTTACATTATTGGCTGTAGATCTTTCAGGATTCTGTATGGTTTCCCATGAATTTGTCCATCACTACCCACTGGTATCATACATTGCATAGCTGTTGTTGCTGGTAATGGTCCACCACAATTTAAAAAAGTCTAAATCATCACAGTGAAGTTTTGACCACTGTTCTGTCTGTCTGCACAAAGTGAATCACCTGTTCATGTGATGTAGATGGATTGACAGTCTGCATGGGACTGTCTCCCCTTGACATACCTAATCATCATCCCGCAGGATGTCCAAGTTTAATTCCCTGGCGGACAGACCTCATCTGAACTGAAGTTATCCACACACCTCGGGACTATACAAGCTCGACCTATTATCTTATGCTTGCTATATTACCACGCAGAAAATATACAAGTATTCGTCTCTTTAGTGGATTCCACAGCACTCATCATCTCACTTGATAGGTCACCAAGGCTATCAATTCTGTATCTGTTGGTAAAATACTGTGCAAACTGAATTTCAGTGGACAAATCTGCAGTGTATTTTGTATCACCTGCATTATACTTGAAACTTGTGACAATGTCACACTAGCAGTGGTCGTTTGCATCTGGACTGTTGTCCTTGATCTGTATTTTCTGGATATGGGGCAACACAGTACCCATCAGCAATGAGTGGCAGTACTTCCATCTGGTCCTGAAAATTTCATACACCAACAATGAAACTGAGCCATGTTGATCCCAATGACACCACATCATTGTCTCTTACTCCACACAACCTATATCATGTAGTCGCAACATATTGCCTGGAAATGCTCGTAAAAAATACATCCAGGGTCTAGCCTCCATCAGAATAAATCTTATCAGTTTTGGCGTTTTACCTTAATGCTTAGGATTGTGTATTGACCTTCGTAATTATGTCTGAAAATGCATCTACTGATTGATTCCATTTCTGCGACAAACCATTCAGCTGTTCTCTAGAAAGTGTCCAACTCAACCGTTTGCAATACAGTTGGTAAAGCCTTTTAATAATCTGTTCAGATGCCTGTTCCTTAATCTATCTCTCAAGGTACATTATGTGTATCTTTGAGTTACCATTCCACCTTAAATTTGCAAACCGGCTTGATGAGATATGATTGTATATGGTTAGTTAGGGGCAGCTTTCAAATCATGAATAAATACTGATACACTGTCAGTGAATTTATCCAAAACAAAGAGGCACCAAATTATCATGCCTATAAATCCTGTTGCAGCTAATGATATTCAGTGAGGCTTTTCCCTGTACCGGCTCAGCTTGCCAACACTCATTAATGGCTACAAAATGTCAGTGGGCTCCTGTTATATTACTGCTCCTTTTCACATGCAATATTACTGCTCCATTGCAGAGTTGCTGAAAGATATAGCCATGCTACTCACACCGTAAAAAAATTGATCACTTCGGCTCAGAGGGCTGGCTGGGTTCAGGAGGCTGTCCAACCATCACACCAGGTGTGGTGAGTGGATTCTCATCTGACACCCACGGGCATTAGTGAAACAGTATCAAGACACAAAACTGTTAATTTTGATAAAGTGCAATGGTTGACTTTTCTACACTCCAGCACAGTGGCAGAAGCACCCACCCAGTACACGCTGTCTGAGGTGAGTGGCAGCAGCATCAGCTCCGGCTGTGTAATGGCACCAGACCTGTCAGTCCTATGCAGCCGACACTTTGAAAGTGTGCCTCAGTTACTGGGTATATTGTGTGCAGGCTTGGTATGTGAAGTATTACCTACCTTCATGTCTCATCTTTCATTTATACTGTGCAGGTTTGAACACTTTGGTGCCTACCCCTCCCATTTGGTGTGACAGATCATGGCTTTTAACCTTGAATCTAGTTTGATTAACTTGTGTGTTTTTGGCATTCAGTCTGCAACACTAAGATACATCCAGTTGTTGCGTGCACACTTGAGATTCCCGAATGCTGTTCTGTCACTCGTGCTCTGAGAATTAATAGACAATGAATTATTGTCACACGACAGATACTTGCATCAGTATCACATTATCCAACATGAATGCCATGCGACTTGATCTCAAAGTTAATGTCATGATCAATGGGAAATGGCTAATTTAATAAGTGACCTTCCCATAACAAAACAAACTTACCATTTTCATGATTACAACAGCTTCTTACATCATATATGTGACAAGAATTGGGAATAGCGGGAGTATAAGTTATTGAAAAATTTTTCACCTATATTCTGGTTTATAATAATTATTGAAGAATCTTCCAAACTTTCTAATCACAAAGTGAATTCCTTACTGATTGAGCTCTGATTAACTTTGCATTCTGCTCTTTCAAGAAAGAACTGAATGATGATCTACGAAGCAGTCCATAATCACAATATAAAGGTTTCAAAATGTACACTGGTCAAGCTGCTGGTGCTCATGTATGGACACAAAGAAATTTGTTCTGCTTTTGGCCATTATCACTTGACAGATGATAAAATCTAAAATATTAGACCTACATACTCCTGAATGGTATCACTGGAACCTTTGCGAAAATATCTGCATACTTGCCTTGCTTAAAATGAATCTACATAAAATTCACAAATGAGGCAGTAAGATGCTTCTCACTGGACATGTTTCAAATGAGTGATGATTTCTTAGAAAATTGACTGGTCACTTATATTCCATGTATCAGTGAGGTTAGTGAACATGGAAACACTGTTAGATCATTTTGGCTCAGGTACGTATTGAATTAAAAAACCAATGTAGTGTTTGGACTCGACGGTCATAGCTCATACAAAGAAATGTGGTAAACATCTGAATTAAATACATGCATCTCCTAGTCTGATCAATTCTATCTAGTAACATGAAGAAATTAAAACTTATTCTGAATTATTGAAGCTTGGTTCTTAGAAGACTGCAGAGCTCTGAAAAATGCAGTAGACACTCACTGGTCCCAAGCAGCTTTGCCCATCAGCCTGCCTAAGACTTTATGGGGCAATGGGAAGGAAGAGCATTGCCACCAGCTGCACATATCCCACGGATAATGGGCCATTCTCTCACTCGAGGCAAGCTATATAAATGGCTTAGGAGCACTCCTCTTATAATTGTTTGCAGATGATACTGATATTTGCCATCCAAGGAAGGCATCACAATATTAAAATCAATTGCAAAATTATTTAATCTTAATATCTGTATGGTGTGAAGAATGGAAATGTGATACCACCCCCCCCCCCACCCCCCCCCACCCCCCCCCAAAAAAAAAAAAAAAAAAAAAAAAAAAAAAAAAAAAAAAAAAAAAAAAAAAAGATAAATAAATAAAAAGTGTGAGGTCATTCACATAAGTACTAAAATAAATCTGTTAAATTTCAACTACACAGGAAAGCACATAAATATAAAAGGTAGTCTGTTCAACTAGATACGTAGGATTTTGAGTTACAAACAACTTAAATTGAAATGGTAATGTTGTTTAGAAGCCAAGCCAAAGACTGCAGTTTATTGCTAGAACATTTAGTAGACACCAACATATTCTTGTGGTTTATGGGATCCTTATCAGATAAGACTAATTGAGTACACTGAAAAAGTTTAAAGAAGGACACTTCATTTTGTAATATCGTGAAATGGGTGGAGGGGGAAGGTGAGGTGGAGAGAAAACCACTGATATGATAATTGTCATGGCAACCATTAAAACAAACACTTTTTTCATTGAAGTGAAATTTACGTAGAAATGTGGAAATATTTGGTTGACACCTATGTAAGTGCGGAGAAATTTCAATTCTACAATTCTAATAACTTAAATATATCCGTTTGGAAACTGAACTCTCTTAGCGTTCGTCTTTCCTACATGCCGCTGGAGAGTGGAACGGTAGAGAAAAAATGTGAACATGGTTCAAAGAACCCTCTGACATGCACTTACTGGAGCATGTCATCAATCTACATCTACATCTGCACTACTACTATGCAACTTGCACTAAACGACATCAGTCTCCACAATGGGTCCTGCTGTTCCACAGAATCACATAGACAGCTTGACAAGTAGAGAGCAGACTGACATAGGTTGCTCCTCCAGCCTGCTCTGCTGCAGAATGAGTAACTGTACTGGAAATGAGTAGTTCTTGTGGGAGGCTGCGATGTGTTCGTTATGCATCTGGTCTGCTTTGTCCATCTGCTCAGCTTTCCTGAACGCTCCATGATGACCCAACTTTACTTTCCAGTCACTCTCACTGCTGTATTTCGTAGCATCAGCATACTGCTGTTTCATCTGAGTTACACTTTCTTGCTTAATTGTGTATGGTAAACAGAATGACAGCACCTCCCTCCTAAGATATTTTGCTCCATAGGCTTCTCAGACAGCCCAGCTCATATGGTATGCAGCAATCTGTTCCATAATCTGGACATAATTACAATATCAACGGTCTCCCCAAAACGAAATGTCACTCTATTACTGCAGCTTGGCCTGCTTTCCTCTGATTCCTAAGTTGCCAGGGAAGATGTCTGAATTTTTACTGGACTGTGCCAATATATTCATTCGCGGCACAGCACTTCATAGCAGAGCACTGTCAGTATTGTAGTAGAAGATTTACATGTATCAGATGGCTATCCATTGGTCAATATCATTTCAGTGTTCAATATTTTTCAGATGTAAGAGAATTTTGTATCAGATTTAACTCATTAAACACCAACAGTAAAGCTCTTCAAATTTTACAATGGGTGTTTATCTCACATGCAGAAAATGTCTGGCTTCTGCCACACTCCCCTTGTGCCAGATTTTGAACATAAAAAATCAGTATTTGAGACAGGAGTTAATCCTAGCATTGATTCACGGTTCATAATTGAGATGATTCACGAACTTGTACAGCAAGAGTATGCATCCTGAACAATGTTAGTATTGATGGTGTCTCCACAGGAGTAGTGAGAGATAGCCAGATTCCCTTCCTTTGTATTGTAAAGTGTATCACCTCCTCTCTGCTACTGGGACCAATGTGATATTCAGACATAGTGTGCATGGAATCCTGCTGAAGTGAGGTTGTTGTCTAATCTAAACCAACATCAGAATGGAGGTGAGTCAGTCAACTCGTAAAATCAAAATGTGATGGCAAAGCATCCTGATTTGTGTATGTAACCAACCAGCTCAGGTAACTTACCATGACCTACATCTACATCTACATTTATACTCTGCAAGCCACCCAATGGTGTGTGGCAGAGGGCACTTTATGTGCCACTGTCATTACCTCCCTCTCCTGATCCAGTCATGTATGGTTCGCGAGAAGAATGACAGCCAGAAAGCCTCCATGTGCACTCGAATCTCTCTGATTTTACATTTGTGATCTTCTCTGGATGTATTAGTAGGGGGAAGCAATATATTCGATACCTCATCCAGAAATGCACCCTCACGAAACCTGGACAGCAAGCTACACCGGGATGCACAGCGCCTCTCTTGTAGAGTCTGCCACTTGAGTTTGCTAAAGATCTCCATAATGCTATCACGCTTACCAAAAAACCCTGTGACAAAATGCGCCGGTCTTTGTTGGATCTTCTCTATCTCCTCTGTCAACCCACCCTGGTACGGATCCACACTGATGAGCAATAATCAAGTGTAGGTTGAACGAGTGTTTTGTAAGCTACCTCCTTTGTTGATGGACTACATTTTCTAAGGACTCTCCCAATGAAACTCAACCTGGCACCCACCTTACCAACAATTAATTTTATATGATCATTCCACTTCAAATTGTTCCCTGCGCATACTCCCAGAATTTTACAGAAGTAACTGCTAGCAGTGTTTGTCCCGATATCATATAATCATACAATAAAGGATCTTTCTTTCTATGTATTCTCAATACATTACATTTGTCTGTGTTAAGGGTCAGTTGCCACTCCCTGCACCAAGTGCCTATCCGCTGCAGATCTTCCTGCATTTTGCTACAATTTTCTAATGATGCAACTTCTCTGTATACTACAGCATCATCAACGAAAAGCTGCATGGAACTTCCGACACTATCTACTAGGTCATTTGTATATATTGTGAAAAGCAGTGGTCCCATAACACTCCCCTGTGATATGCGAGAGATTACTTTAGTGTCTGTAGATGTCTCTCCATTGAGAACAACATGCTGTGTCTTGTTTGCTAAAAACTCTTCAATCCAGCCACACAACTGGGCTGATATTCCATAGGCTCTTACTTTGTTTATCAGGCAACAGTGCGGAACTGTATCGAATGCCTTCCAGAAGTCAAGGAAAATGGCATCTACCTGGCAGCCTGTATCTGACCAGTCTGAAGTCATGGAAAAAGGCATCTACCTGGGAGCCTGTATCTAATATTTTCTGGGTGCCGTAAACAAATAAAGCGTGTTGGGTCTCACATGATCGCTGTTTCTGGAATCCATGTTGATTCCTACAGAGTAGATTCTGGGTTTCCAGTAATGACATGATATCTGAGCAAAAAACATGTTCTAAAATTCTACAACAAGTCGATGTCAGAGATATAGGCCTATAGTTTTGCGCATCTGCTTGATGACCCTTCTTGAAAACTGGAACTACTTGTGCTCTTTTCCAATCATTTGGACCTCATGTTGTGGCAGTTCCTGGATTGAACCATGACTGAAGTGTATGGAAGAGATACACGACATGGTGTTGGGCAGATGTGTATGCTCTGGATAGAAATTAGTGGTCAGTATTTCTGTATCATACTTCCGTACCGAGATCTTTGCAGCAGTATTAATTGCAGGTATCTCATGAACACCATTGACCAAATTATTTGAATAGCCCAAAAGGTCAGGCATAACAGTGTCATTGTACATGCCACCTGTAGCATTTGTGTGTGGTAGCTGAGCAAATGATGTAGCAGAATGATACAAGAATAGGATATATGTTGCTAATGTTGAGGTGTCAAGTAGGAACAGAGTGTATCTCCTTATGCTAGTTGGTAAGATACTTAAACCAAACAGCATAGAATTATTATAAACATTATTTCCTGATTTTGATGACATGTAATGTTGATTTAACATGTAACTTCACCTATGATTGGCATTCATGGTACTTTTGGCTTTCAACAAGGTCAAAGAAAGATTTTATTGCTGTAATGAAACATTTTTTGAAAGCAACAGTCTGTCGTCACTAACTAGATTACTTGAATGTTTCCAACTATTTCTTTTCTAGTATTCTCCTCTATTGTAATATTGATTTATCATTTGGAGGTCTGGAGTCAATGGCATCTTTGATATATTGAACAACTTCAATAGTGTCCTTGTATAGAAGATACTTCAGGGGCTGAACTACTAGTCATGAAGATATGCATGATGCCATCCTTTCTGCTTTGTCATCTACTTACACTAAAGTGCATTTTGGTAACCTGGTGTGTTACTGTTAAGTCAGTCTTTTGATATTAACAAATGGCAAGATAGAGAAACTTTCTAATTTTCAAAATATTACGTAATAAAATGCCTCTGTCAGTGTACTCGCTCCAATAAGATTTCAACAGATGTGTGTTCAAGGAAACCTACATGCTCTTGCTGTTACCCGCTGGATTCAGAAAATGTTTTATTTAATATTTTTACACTATATTATAAGACACAGCTACAACAAACATTGCAGATTGTTTGACAGCTTTGATGATACTGTGAAGCAACTGACTAGTCTTAACTGTGTAGTAATTTTGATTAACTGGTTGCTTATACAACCCATGACTGTTGCAACATGAACGTTGGAATGTGGATCTAATGTCATGAAGGACAAGACTTCAGATGCATGAAGGAATTTTATTGCAGACCTGAAGATGTCGTACGTTGTCTTCTTCTTCTTCTTCTTCTTCTTCTTCATCGTCGCCTTGTCCCATGTCACATAGGGTTGGCGTTGGTCTTCTGGATCCTTCTCCTCCATAGAACTCTATCCGTTGCCTCTTCCTTCTTCCATCCTTTCACCCTTAGGTCCCCGGATATCTTATCCTTCCACCTCATCTTCAGTCTTCCTCTCCTTCTTGCACCTTCAATCTTTATATCTTCAACTCTGTTTCTGATATACTCTTCCCCTTTTCTTTGTAAGTGTCCGTACCTCATTAGTCTGCTCTCTTGTATCTCTTTCCCCATGGGTCCCACTTTCACAGCTCCTCTAACAAATTCATTTCTAATCCTGTTCTTCCTTGTTAACCCACACATCCACCTCAGCATCTTCATTTCTGCCACTTCCATCTTCCTTACCTGGGCTACTGTGATTGGCCATGTCTCTGCCCCGTATATCATAGCAGGCCTTGCCACTGACTTGTACACTTTCCCTGTCAACCCAATGCTCACCTTCTTGTCACACAACACTCCACTCATTTTCCTCCAGTTGTTCCAATCACAATTTATTTGGTGTTGTATCTTGCTTTCCAGTCCTTCGTTGCTCTGTATGTACGACCCCAGGTATTTAAATTTGCAGACCGATTTCAGCTCATCATCCTGGATCTTGCAAGACCTCATCTGGACATCCTTCAGTGCTAAATATTCTCACTTTCTCCTGCTAATATTCATCCCTGTTTCTTCTAGTGCCTTCCTCCAATCCTCCAGCTTTTCCTCAAGTCTGTCAATGTTCTGCTCACAAAGAACCACAACATCCGCAAACATCATATTCCATGGCGCCTCCTTCTTCACATCTTTCACCAGCACATCCATAATCAGGTCAAAGAGATAGGGACTAGGCACAGATCATTGATGTTACCCTACTTTTACTGGAAACTCCTTTGTCATGCCCACATTACTTCTCACCTGCATCATTGCTCCTCTGTACTTTTCTTTCCCTAACCTCACATACTTCTCTGGCATGTACTGCTCTCTCATGCCAAGAAGGACTGATTATTCCAAACCAATTTGCATTCAGTGGATGCAGAACATTGGCAGCATCATTAATGCATTCTTTTATCAACTCGGAAGTTATAAAGTTGCACTTGACACAGCAAGAGCTGAAAAATCATTTTCTAATGCCAAGTACCAATGGGCTGTCACTGCTCTCATTCAGAAAAGTTGAGATATGTGCTCCTAAAGTACTACACCAATTAGATGAGACATGTACTAAAAGAAAACTGTAAACCTCTTATGATCCTAGCAATACACCAGATTCATTAGGTGTCATCTGACTGCTCCTTTGACTCAATTAATTTTGCAGCCCATTTAGAGTTCAAAAGTAAGCAGTACTCATCCACGAGAAATGTGTTCCAATTTCATTCTGTATCAAATTTTGTTACTGTGCACAAACAAAAATTGGCACTCCTGTCCCTTTTTAAATGTTGTCACATTTCCAGTTGTCTCTTACTTTGATTGGCTAAAGTAAGAAATTGAAATTGTGCCTAGCCTCTGAACAGAGAGAGAGAGAGAGAGAGAGAGAGAGAGAGAGAGAGAGAGAGAGCAAGCACAGGTGCATGCTCGGTTGGGGGGGACTGAACTGAGAGGTTCTATTGATTAAGGGTCATGAGAATTGAGTAGATTGAAGTCCAGGCAGGGGCAAGCTAGAAGGTCTGTGTCTACTACTGAGAACATAAGTAGCTATTTTGTTCAGAATATCAGGAGAAAGTTTTGCAAACAGCTCACGGTGCATAATTATGTGTTCAGGCATCAGTCTACTTGGAACATTTCCCAGAAGTGGTCTTCACTGGATAGCCTGAAGATATTGTTTTTCTGATGTACCATAGGCCTTCTAGCATATATCCATTCCAGTTCTTTCTTTAGATAGGTAAATTTCAGAGATCAGTGTTGAAAACGATGAAGATAGTGTGTAGCCTTAAACCAAACAAATTTATTTATTGCTTTAAACAATGTAGTAAGCAGCCACTTTGTATGACCTTTTATTTGTACCAACATACATTTTAGAATTTAACCCATCTTCAACTGGTGTAATACATACTTAAATCATCAGTTGGCACATCATTACAGAAATTAACTTCAATTTGGGTGCTGCAGCTGCCCCATTCAAAATAACAAATTTGTTTGTCTATTGTATTTCAAGAGCTGTATGTCTACAGTACATTACTCTTTAGATGCACTTACTTTCTATTCTGCGTACTGTTGCTCCTAATTTCTCCATTAAAACTATGGCACAACACATTTTATTTGTATGATGCATAAACACAGGAGCATTGCCATGTTGCCAACTGATAAAAGTGACAATAGATATGATTTTTTGATATAAACAAAGTACACCTGCCCAATAAATTACTGCTGCTGTCTTTTGGCTTATATATTAAATATTTTTAATTTTAAAATTAAACTTAAAAATTGTAGGTAAAATATATGGCCTGCTGAATTGATGTTTTTAATGAATAAAGACAGGAAAACTGATTGGATGAGATATATGGTATTTTATTCATTATCAGTATTTGGGCTGTGGTTATATAAGTAAATGATGGAATTTTCATGGAAACATTCTAAATGACCAGAGTTATCCAACAAAAGGTCATTTGAGGATGCACATTTGTGAGATTAGATTCAAATTTCGTAGAGTAGGTTCATTCTTTCACCTAAATTGGCCAGGTGAAGTATTAGTAGGTTGTGTGGTATGTCTGTAACCTGCTGTCACTCTTCAGTTGCATGTAAGGAAAGTGTGGATTTGCTTAACCTTTTCTGAAAAACATTATAGTGCCATCCACACAGTTACCTTGAACTGTTCATTGGTAACACCTGTCATGAGCAAGATGATGTAACAGCTGATTTGTACAGGAAATGACAACAGTGTTTTAGTTTTGATGGTGGGAGAGGTAAAAGTTTTGTTTTAACATAGCATCCTGTACCATAGTAGATATCATTGTTTGAATCTGTGTTTTTCTGCAAAAACTCAGTTTCTCCACATTAACCCACACTAAATGATTGAACACAACGTTTTATCATTAATATATTACTGCAGATGTGGTCTGCGTATTATCAAAATTTTTTGAATGCTATGTATCGCCATGCAGCGATCTTCTTATTGACGACCAGATGCCTTTGAAATGGGTGCACATAGAAATAGATGTCAGAGTCTGCGAATATCACATTGTTCCAGGTCACATAAGTAAACAATGAATGATTTAAAAGTATGACTGTAAATTACAGTGAGGAATCACAGTAGTTTGTAGTGCCTGGAAGGATATTTTCCTTTTATGACTCTTGTTAGCACCATCTTTGTACTCCTCAGAATAGCTTAGTCTTTTTTGGAAATAACGCCATCACAGTCAGGGTTTTCACTTTGTTTCAAACAAAATTCCATATAAATATCTCTTCAGAAATTCTTCTAGTCCAATGCTGTCTCCTCTGTTTGATAAAGTTTATCTGTGATAAAGTTCCCACATCTTTTTACCTGCTTATGGGTTACCAAAAATTTTTGACATAACTCAATTTACTTTTCAGAAACCAAGAACTTCAATAAATAAGGCAAATCATTTGCTGGCCATTCTTTTTGCAGCTCCACTGCACACAGTCTGTACTTCTCTATTATGAGCAATAAGTGCTGTAACTACACCACACTTGCAACCCCTTGTAGTGCTGGCTACAAATTAGTTTGCCAAGCACCACTTGGCAACATTGGCCTCATGGTCCATAAGGAGAAGGTTACAGGCATTAATTCATTCACATGCTGAAGTTGACAAAGCTTAGCTCAGAAAACTTTAAGATATTATAAAAGCTTTTACAAAAATATTGTTTTGGTTGATGGTATGTGACCCCCTTGACACCTCTTTGGATCTGCTCCATTCAGAACCATCTCTACAGGAAGTTTATTAATGGGGTTTACATAACTACATCTTTGTCACAGCCTGTGCCTAACAGGTGGGGAGACATCAGTTACATAGACATCAGTCTGTGATAAGAGTCTAAAATTGAAATGGCAGTATGCTGCAATAGCAGAAACTGAAGAAAGGGTCATCTACTCAACACAGTAATTTGTGAGTGTGTGTCATCAGTACCATAATTCCACATTTTGTACATAAATGTTTCTCCTTTAAACTAATTTTTCATGCACCATTCCAAAGCAGTCTAGAGTTCACAAGCTCGCTTACTTTTTCTCATATAACAGGTAACCTATTATTCTAACTCTAATTTACATAATTATTACTTTTACTGATAAACCAGTCAGCAAGTATGTTACATACCGGCAGTTTGAAGGGTGTACCGGTCTTGTATTTTGTGCAGACTGCACCTGCCATAAGCCAAGCAAACTAATACAGCACTCTAAGTCTGTACACTTATAGTCATGATGCCGTGGAGTCCTCTTTTGTAATGTTGTTCTATCTGCTGAAGGATTTTTTTGTGTTTTGAATTAATTTAACGAATGTAGGTCTGGGTATAGGGTCTTATTTTGGAAGGTTAGGTAATGGGTTGGTAACAAATGTATGGCCTTTTCTGGCCAATACAACATAGATTGTGTCACATTATGTGAGCTGCTCCATGATGGTAGCTGGGAGACAGAATGCCTTACCCACAATGTCACTGTTTCTTCCGTTAATTAGCAATCTGATATCTTGCAAATCCATTCTGGTCATGATCCTTGGCTTTCATTGCTTGTAACAATTTACTTCATATTTTCTAAGGAAACAGTGATACTAAACTAAATGAATGCCCATGTTCTGAAAAAAGGGTGTGGCAACAACACTTCTCTCAATTATTCAGCTGCTTCTGCCTTGCCCAGGAACAGTTACACATAACATAATTGTGTCTTAGTCTGAATCATCCACATGAGGCAAACTTCTAACAATGGAAAATCCAGGATGGAATGTAACAATACCAGAGAAGGGAAGCAGCTACTCACCATATAGCAGAGATGCTAAGTTGTGATATTCACAACAAAACGATTTACACAATTATAGCTTTCGGACACTAAGGCCTTTGTCAGCAGTAGACACACATACACACACACACTCACACACTCATTCAAAGACAACTTGGATACACGTCTGCAGTCTCAGAGAAGTGAAACCACACTGCGAGGAGCAGCACCGGTGCATGATGGGAGTGGTGACTGTGTGGTGGTAAGGGGAGACTGTGGTGGGGAGGGGGAGGGATAGTATGGTGGGAGTGGCAGACAGTGATGTGTTTCAGTTTAGACAGAGGGCAGGAGAGAAGGTGCAGAGAGGGTGAGGGGCTAAGTAGCATAAAGGAGAGAAATAAAAAGAAATTGAAAGATTGCGTATGGCAGTGAAATGACGGCTGTGTAGTGCTGGAATGGGAACAGGGAGGAGGCTGAATGGGTGAGGACAGTGACTAATGAAGGCTGAGGCCAGGAGGGTAATGGGAACATAGGATGTATTGCAGGGAAAGTTCCCACCTGCACGGTTAAGAAAAGCTGGTGTTGGTGGGAAGGATCCATATGACACAGGCTGTGAAGCAGTCTTTGAGATGAGGGATATCATGTTTGGCAGCGTGTTCAGCTACAGGGTGGTCCACTTGTTTTTTGGCCACAGTTTGTCGGTCGCCATTCATGTGGGCAGAAGGCTTGTTGGTTGACATCCCTACATAGAATGCAGCACAGTGGTTGCAGCTTAGCTTGTAAATCACATGACTGGTTTCACAGGTAGCCCTGCCTTTGAAGAGATAGGAGATGTTAGTGACCGGACTGGAGTAGGTGGTGGTAGGAGGATGTATGGGACAGGTCTTGCATCTAGGTCTATTAGAGGGGTATGAGCAGCTGAATTATATTCACCACCAGGGTTTCGATTACCTCTTGTTGTTCCCTGAAATGAGAAATACCCTACCCACTATCCTTCCCACCCCTCCTACCATGATATTCCACCACCCACAGACAAAATATACTCGTCCATCCGTACACAGACCCTGCTCCCAATCCCTTACCTCATGGTTCATACCCCTGTAATAGACCTACATGCAAGACCTGTCCCATACATCCTCCTATCACCACCTACTCCAGTCCGGTCACTAACATCACCTATCCCATCAAAGGCAGGGCTACCTGAGAAGCCAGTCATGTGATTTACAAGCTAAGCTGCAACCCCTGTGCTGCATTATATGTAGGCATGACAACCAACAAGCTGTCTGTCAACATGAATGGCCACCAAAAAACTGTGGCCATAAAACAAGTAGACCACCCTGTTGCTGAACACTCTTCCAAACAAGATATCTCTCATCTCAATGACTGCTTCACAGCCTGTGTCATATGGTTCCTTCCCACCAACACCAGCTTTTCTGAATTGTATGGTTGGTAACTTTCCCTGCAATACATCCTATGTTCCCGTAACCCTCCTGGCCTCAACCTTCATTAGTCACTGTCCTCACCCAACCAGTCCCCTCCCTGTTCCCATTCCAGCACTACACAGCTGTCATTTTACCTCCACACACATTCTTTTAATTTCTTTTTATTTCTCTCCTTTGTGCTACTTTGCCTCTCCCCCTATCTGCACCTTCTCTCCTGTCCTCCATCTAAACTGCAACACATCAGTGTCCGCCACCCCCATGATAATATCCCTCGCCCTCCCTGCCCCATCCTCCTCCTTACTCCCACCCAGTCACCACTCCCATCATGCACTGGTGCTGCTCCTCGCAGTGTGGTTTCAGTTCTCTGAGACTGCAGACGCGCGTGTGTGTGTGTGTGTGTGTGTGTGTGTGTGTGTGTGTGTGTGTGTGTGTGTGTCTACTGCTGACAAAAGCCTTAATGGCTGAAAGCTACAATTGTGTGAATCTTTTTGTTGTGTCTATCGCAACTCAGCATCTCTGCTATATGGTGAGTGGCAACTTTACTTCTCTGGATTTGTTACACAAGGCAAACTGTGGGACTTCCTCACAATGTGGTAACTCTTCTGCTGACATCATCACATAGGCCTCCTTTCCTTCCTATATTACCAGCACTTCTTGTGTCTTTACCCATACCAATTTTCACATAGCTTTTTACTTCTCTGCAAAGGATGTGCCATGAAGTATTGGAGGTGTGCATCTACACTCACTTTTATGAATCACACCAAGTATGGAATGAAAACAGATGAAGCAAGATTACATCAGTTCACAAGTGGTGGAATAACGAAAATCTTCATTCTGTAAACTCACCTATGTGCTGCAAATCAACTGTTCAGCCATGCTGTAGTTTTTGTGGCTAGGAACTGTTATGGTAGTTACAGCTCAGGACCTAATCATCAGTTATTTGCATGGTGAACTGCTATTTGTAACATTGCTACTTCACTCAAAGTGTTCCCCAACAAGTGTAGTAACCTAGTTATAATCATTCTTTCATCCAAGAAATTTAGTAAAGTCTGCACCCAATCCAATTTGTTATTCATTATGCCACAATCATCCGCAAGGGTGAAGTGAAGGGCTGGATGGAACGGGGGTGGGAGGCAACACTACTGCCCTCAAGGAATTTGAGGGTACAGATCTTTGCAATACAGCTGAGCTGTGTAACATACAATAAAAAGAATTCAAAACATCTCAGTAAAGAGAAACATAGCAAAAAATTGCATTCCTTGTTATAGGAAATTCTTTGCTACAAAACACTGTTGTGCCAAATTCCACAATAGATGTTTGTCCAGAAATCAAGACCCACCAGAAGAAGAAATACTTTAGCAAAATATATGGCCCACAGGATTGCTCAGCAGAAGCATCTCGAAATAACTACAAAGTTTTCATACACATAGGTATAAATTCCCGTAGAACTATCTACTTCAATTTATTTAAAAGAGAAACTACCTCTGACAGCAGAACCCAGAATCTCACCACTCAATGGTGCAAGTCGATGAATCTGCAGCCTACATGGCCACATAACCATTTTAATATCTGGTACAGAGATGAGTGGAGGCTCTGAATCAAAGGACCTCAGTCAGTTCTGTCAATAATGTTGCAGATGGTGAGCTCCATCTTCATCTCACAAGCAAGACTGCAGTCTTTAAGGCTTCAGTTAGCCATCTGAAACCAGAAAGAATCTCTTCTGGTCCAAAGTAACACACATCCTTAGTTCCAACATGATCCAGCCCCCTCAATTGGCTACATCCTGTGCTCTTCATGCCATCTGGGAACAACCATCCCACATCTCGATTGACTTCTCCTGGTATGCACACAATGAGTACACTGGATTGCTTCCCCTCTTTGGTATCCATATCCAGAAAGGGCCCCATTGTGTGCCTAACACTGGTGCTTGCAACTGCATGTTATCCCACCCCCTGTGAAAGCCGTGACCTTGCAGGCCAAGAAGCTACCTATGGAGTACGGTGACTGCATCTGCCTCAGGGTCTCTGACAAACAAGTTTTGAGTGATGTCTGCAGTTGACAGACATATTGTACAGGCACTGTGATCGACCCCTGGGACAGTCTTTTGCTACTCGCATCAACTCAGAACTACCTCCTACCCAACCACAAGTGAGAGGTCAACCTCAGTGTGGGCAGCACCCAGGGAAGCCACAGTTGTGAACCGATTGGGGGGACAGATGTCACGTGCTGGACATCCACAGATTCCCATGTATGACCCCCTCCTCTCCCCCTCCACCCCCCCCACCCCCCCATAGTAAGCCCATTTGCAACAGCCTCAAGCTGTGTCACTGAAGCCAAGACTCCTGCAGCTGTGAGTAAAGAGTCATCAGCTCACCTGGAATCTGAACACACAGCAGTCAAAGTTCCTATCCACACTATGGACGGTGGTGATACAATCTAGTTAAATATCTTTTGTGTATGTTTGTGTATATGTTACATGCAGTTCCATGTTTCATTAACTGTCTAAAGAGCGTAGGGGAAATTCAGAATAAGTCACATCTAGAGAGAAGCTGGGTAAACTCGCAGGACAAAACAGTGTACTTTGGTGCACTGCTGCAGTTATGAAACGGGCCACTCAACATGATACATGTTGATTAAATATCTAGGCATAATGTTGCAAAGCAATATGAAATGGAATTAACACAGGTATGTTAGTAAAGAAGGCAACATTTTGATTTGGATTTATTTGAAGAATTGTAGGAAACTAGTTCATCTGTAAAAGAGACTGAATATACAGTACTTCACATCATGAATGGTTTTCTGTGGAAATCCTAGACAGTTGCCATGTTTTTTGAGGTGGAGAAAGCCTATGACACCTGCTGTAGAACTGGTATCCTCTGTACCCTCTACACGTATGGTTTCCATGGCCACTTGCCCCATTTCCTTCAGGAATTTTTAAAAGCCCATGTTTTCAAGGTACTTGTGGGCTCTGCCTTGACGGACACCTTTATCTTTGAAAATGGTATGTCTCATGTCTCCATCCTGTGCATCGTCCTCTTTGCTATCAGCATTAATCCTGTAATGGTCTGTCTCCCGCGAGTCATCACTGGCATCCTTTTCATTATCGATTTTGCCATCTACAGCAGTTCTGCATGGACTTGTCTCATTGAGTGGTTTTAGTGTTGTTTCAATTGTCTTTACTCATAGAGCATTGACAGTGGCTTTCGTGTTTCCACTGACAAAACCATTTGTATGAATTTCTGGTGTTGCAGTTGGTTTCTTCCACTGTCCTTAAGTCTTGGATCTGTTGCTCTTCTGTATGTTAAAACTATGGAATTTCTTGGGCTCATGCTTGATAATAATCTCTCTTGGTCCTCCTACATGTCTTAAGTGGCAGCCCACTGTATTTGATCCCCCAGTGTCCTATGTGTCATCAATGGTAATTCCTGGGATGCAGATCCAACCACCCTCCTCAATTTGTACCGGTCCCTTATCCATTCAAAACTAGACTACGGGTGTTTCATTTATGCATCTGTACATCTGTCTCTCTTATGCCATCTCTATGTTATCCACCATCATGGCATGCATTTGGCCACCCCTCAGGGGCTCAGCATTTGTGTGCTGAGTACGGGCTTGGTGATCTGAAGTTCCTTAGCTGGAGACTAGTAAGTACCACAAGCCTTCTATCACCACAGCTCTGGGCATGCTTCTGCAACCACCATGTGGTGCAGTGGTGGAGTGGTGGAATGTTATGTGTTTTGGAGAATGGGGGTCATGGCTTCACCACCTGGACCATGAGGAAAGTTCATACCTCTATAAAAAAAAAAAAAAAAAAAACCTAACCCTCAAGATGTGTTACATCCTGATGAGGTGAGTGGCTGTTGAGGTAAAACTAGCAGGCAACCTCTGGGACACCTGCTGCAGCCCAGTTGTATAAGGATTGCTCTAGCATGCAGGCCACTGCCTGTGTCAACAGCTGTTTCCCTAGCATCCCTATGGAATGGTCCCATCAAACTATTACTTCTGACAGGGTAGGTGTACTGTCAGGTAATACATACACCCACTCATCAAAAGAGCTCAGTTGGTCAGTCTTCCAAAAAGAAGTCTCATTATCACGTTAAGAGGGCATTAGTGTGCCATAACACTTCCACTGTAATCAAGCGAGCAGGAGGAACCTTTGAGAAGGTCTCCCATTTCTACATTCATAAGGCATTGGAAGGTATTGCTGGGTTCCAAAAAATGTCAAACAACTTTATAATGAAACAACTTCTAGTTGAAACTGCTATTTGGAACCAAGTATCTAAGCTTCTGGGATGTAAGGCCTTACCTGACTACCCAGTCAAGTCTGAGTTACATAACACCCCTAACTTTAGTAGGGGTGCGGTAACCTCCTCTAATATTTTGGAAGTGGAACCCACAGAGTTACATGATGAATGGAAAAATATGGGCATCACAGAAGTGCAGAACTGTAAGAAGAGAGTCAATGGAAAAATCAGCAACATCTGTTCTAATGTTTAATACTCCAGAATTAGCAGAACATTCCTTGCAGGCTGTATCTGTCTTAAGGTTCACCCATTTGTTTCTGACGCAATGTAATTCTACAAATGTCAACAATTTGGCCATACCACTATGGGATGTTATGAGCAATTGTGGAGGCTCAGCTCATGAATCAGGCAATTCTTGTACACTTCCTCTGAAATGTCTAAACTTCCACAGGGGTCACCCAGTGTGGAGCAGAATGTATGAGGTTTACAACGAGGAAAGGAAAATTCAGGAATTGAAAGTCAAGAGACGCATACTCTATGGTGAAGCTAAAAGAGCTTTCAAAGCTACACAACCTCTCGGTCTTTGCTACATCTGTTAATTCAGCCCTTAAGATGCCAGTCACTAAGTGTGATGCCTTCACACTTACTCAGACCACAGGTTCAAGTATGAGTACATGCATTTGTGGGTGTACCTGTGGGGGAAATTCTCCACTTGAAACTGAAGTTGTTCGAAAGCATCAGCAATGGGCTTGCCACCTAAGCCACATACTACTACCCACCATAAGAAGCCAACTAAGCCATCCCCGCAACCCAGGCAACCACCTTCTACCATCAGTAAATAAAAATGTCCTTTGAAAAGTTGTTCCAAATCCAAGAAAGTGTAGTTACACCTTCGGATCAGCAAGCTCCCCTCCTCTCTGATGGGGACTATGCTGTGGAGGATATGGACTTCCAGTCAGAGGAACCAGAGAGCCGGGAACCTGCTAAAGTTCCCCCGGACCTCCAAAATAAATCAATACCTCTGATGGAGAAAGAAAAGGACTACCATCCCTAAACAATGGCTTCCACAGGCACTTCTGTGTTTCAGTGGAATTTAATGGATATCATTCTTGAGTACAATATTATAGAAATGCAGAGAATGTAGATGACAATGAAATAGGAGATATGATACTGCGTGAAGAGTTTGACAGGACACTGAAAGACCTAAGTCAAAACAAGGCCCCGGGAGTAAACAACATCCCATTAGAACTGCTGATAGCCTTGGGAGAGCCAGTCATGACAAAACTCTACCATCTGGTGAGCAAGATGTATGAGACAGGCAAAATTCCCTCAGACTTCAAGAAGAATATAATAATTCCAATCCCAAAGAAAGCAGGTGTTGACAGATGTGAAAATTACCGAACTATCAGTTTAGTAAGTCACAGCTGCAAAATACTAACACGAATTCTTTACAGATGAATGAAAAAACTGGTAGAAGCTGACCTCAGGGAAGATCTGTTTGGATTCCGTAAAAATATTGTAACACGTGAGGCAATACTGACTCTACGACTTATCTTAGAAGATAGACTAAGGAAAGTCAAACCTACATTTCTAGCATTTGTAGACTTAGAGAAAGCTTTTGACAATGTTGACTGGAATACTCTCTTTCAAATTCTGAAGGTGGCAGGGGTTAAATACAGGGAACGAAGGCTATTTACGCTTTGTACAGAAACCAGATGGCAGTTATAAGAGTCGAGGGACATGAAACGGAAGCAGTGGTTGGGAAGGGAGTGAGACAGGGTTGTAGCCTATCCCCGATGTTATTCAATCTGTATATTGAGCAAGCAGTAAAGAAAACAAAAGAAAATTTGGAGTAGGAATTAAAATCCATGGAGAAGGAATAAAAACTTTGCTGTCTCAGACAGAATTACAATGTCATCAGCAAACCTCACAGGACTTGGAAGAGCAGTTGAATGGAATGGAAAGTGTCTTGAAAGGAGAATATAAGATTAACATCAACAAAAGCAAAATGAGGATAATGGAATGTAGTCAAATTAAGTCAGGTGATGCTGAGGGAATTAGATTAGGTAATGAGACACTTAAAGTAGTAAAGGAGTTTTGCTATTTGGGGAGCAAAATAACTGATGATGGTCAAAGTAGAGACGATATAAAATGTAGACTGGCAACGGCAAGGAAAGTGTTTCTGAAGAGAAATTTGTTAACATCAAGTATAGATTTAAGTGTCAGGAAGGCATTTCTGAAAGTATTTGTATGGAGTGCAGTCATGTATGGAAGTAAAACATGGACAATAAATAGTTTGGACAAGAAGAGAATAGAAGCTTTTGAAATGTGGTGCTACAGAAGAATGCTAAAGATTAGATGGGTAGATCACATAAGTAATGAGGAGGTGTTGAATAGAATTGGGGAGAAGAGGAGTTTGTGGCACAAATTGCCTAGAAGAAGGTATCAGTTGGTAGGACATGTTCAGAGGCATCAAGGGATCACCAATTTAGTATTGGAGGGCAGCGTGGAGGGTAAAAATCGTAGAGGGAGAAAATTGTCGAGGGAAACCAAGAGATGAATACACTAAGCAGATTCAGAAGGATGTTGGTTGCAATAGGTACTGGGAGATGAAGAAGCTTGCACAGGATAGAGTAGCATGGAGAGCTGCATCAAACCAGCCTCAGGACTGAAGACCACAACAACAACAACAACAACAACAACAACATTGCTCAGATTTGTCAGAATTACAGCCCCTGCTTCAGGAGAAACTGTTCTGCATCTGCTTACAAGAAACGCATCTTAAAGTCACCGACACACCTGTATTACAGGGTTACCACTCATACATTAAGGATAATACTACTGGAGACAGGGCTAAAGGTGGAGTCGCTTTTTCATTGAGATCAGATGCTGCTCCTCTCCTGTCCCCCTTACCATGATCATGCAAGCAATTGCCATGAAAGTTGTTGCACCCTTTAATATCACAGTGTGTTCTCTATACCTTCCACCTAATGATGCATTGGATGCAAAGGCAGCAGTAGAACTCTTCCAGGCACTCCCAATCTCTTTCCTCCTTGTGGGAGACCTCAAAGCACACAATGTGCTATGGCCCTTGGCTCCTAATTGCTCCATGGTATGGATGATAGAGCAACCCGTCCATTCTGAGAACAACTGCCTTCTGAATGCAAGTCAGGTGACACACTTTCCCACAGGTATAGGGTCTCTTTCAGCGATTGATCTTGTTTTTTGTTCCCCAGCTATTGCAGACTCAGTTCAGTGGGAAGTGGCTACAGATTTACATTCTAGTGACCACTTCCCAGTGTGGATCTGCCAGCCAACTAGGATGTTGGCTGACAGGAGACCACGTAGATGGATGCTACAAAGGGCAAATTGGTTGCTGTGCAGTCAACACGTTATTTCTGAACGAAAGTATTGTGTACAGGATATGGTGACTGATATCACTTCTGAGATATAATGTGCTGCCGCAGAGTCCATCCCTGGGTCTAGTAATCATCTCAGACAGTGGCCTCTAACCTGGTGTAATGACGACTGTCGATTGGCAGTTGGGCCAGACAAATAGCTCTGTGGAACTTCAAACACTGTCCAACTACAGAAAACCTTCATGTCTTCAGATCTGCATGAGTACATGCCACGTGAATGACAAAAGAACAGAAGAGATTCCTGGAGGGAATTCACGACTCCCATTAATCAGTCCACTTCCACTGCACAAATTTGGGAATCAGTATTGCGGATTTCATCAAGGGTAGTACACATCCCCTTATGGCCTTGTTAAGAAATGGCGTCTTTGTGGACACACCAGAAGACATAGTAAACAATTGTTCAGCTGAAACCTAAACTGTTACTATGTTATCCAGACAAGCTTCTGCTTTTCGAGTATTCTGGAGGGCTGCAGAGATGAGGAAGCTCAGTTTCTTCTTGCATAATGAAGAAATCTACAACATACAGTTCTCCATGTTGGAAGTGAATCAGCTTTGTCTGCAGACAGAGACACTCCTCCAAGACCTGACGAGATCCATTATGCCATGTTTCGTCATCTGTGCCCTGAAGTGAAAGGAGAGCTTCTCTCTTGTTTCAATCAGATCTGCTTTGATGGACAGTATAACACGACTTGGAAAGAGGCAATATTAATTCCTTTCTGGAAACCAGGCAAGGACTGTAGCGTCCTAATGAGTCACCAGAGTGTACCCCTTATCACTCCGAATTCGGCGCCAGGTGCTGAAAAACTCAGTGTCACCTCCGTCATCACATTTAGTTCAGTGGTCCGATGAAACGTTGAATGGCTGTTCAGGAATTGGCTCCATGCAACCAAGCAAAGGATAGAATGCATTGCCGCCTTGGCATCTACAGAGGCCCAAAATGATTTTTGGCTTTACGCAGTACAAGAAAACTTGGACTCCAGATTATGTTTTTATAACTTTGTTTTTGTCCATTTTAAGTATGTACCACAGTTTAATCATAGATTATGCAAGTGGATCCCAGCAAGGGAATGTCCTCGGTTGTTCTGCTGTTTTCCCTGATAGGGTTTTTAAAGTGTGTCTTTTGGAATAATTTACAAATTATAAATTGGAATTATATGGCATATTGATATCACTGGAGAGGGTTCACAGCCATCATCATACAAGTTTTCTTGTCTGTCCTGACTCATTTAGTGCACTGCAAGCATTTTACCAAATGTATCCAGTCGACCAGCTCTTCAGCACATCCACGACTCCTTGCAGTGGCTCCAACACTGTGATAAGGAGGTAGCCCTTTGCTGGATACCTGGCCACATCGTGATACAGGGCAACAACATGGCCAACAAAGTCACCAAGGAAGCATGTTGGGATTGTGCTGTCCATCAATGTCCCACCTGTTGCATGCCACCGTCCCATTTTCTGACAGTTGCATCGTGCATCAGTGGGAGACTGAACTGTTGAATGTGACAGAAAAGCAACTGCGGTCTCTCAAATCAACCTCAATGGCATGGCAGACTTCATGTCAGCCTCACTGCTGGAAGGAGGGTCTACTTACCAGCACATCGGACATAGCCCTCTAGCACATGGCTGCCCCCTCCAGTGGGAGGATCCACCACTCTGTGAGGTTTGTGGGATGCCACTGTCAGTTCAGCATATTGTGGCACTTGTGTCCTATATACTGATATTAGGGTAGTCCGCAGTCTCAATGGAGAACTGCCCAGCATCCTCGCACATACTGCCTCCAGTGTTACAAGGGTGGGCAAGGGGGGGAGGGGGGGGGGGAAGACTTTAATGCATTATAAACTTCTCAGCATGTCGAAATAGTCTTTTCTGGTTTTTATCATGTTGAGCTTCTCCGTGTGTTCGTTTATATTCAGATTTTCAGTTCGCACTCAGCGTCAGAATGTTGGTGTACGAATGATTTGGGTGTTAATAAAAGACACTGACACATGTAACTGCTATTTATTGGTAGTTTCTTCCTACAATGTGTATTATCTGGGTGTGTACAGGGTGCCTACAGCAGCAGCTGGAGTAGCTCACAAGGCACATTGGATAGGTTGATGACCGGTGGCACAGTGTGCTGGAAGGAGAATGCTTCATCCAATATACATTTTTTTTTGCTCCTAGGGCAGTTTAGTTCCTTCACTTTATCTTTGTGGTTTCTGCAGCCTCACTTCTGCTTTATTCAGAACTTCAGTCTGCATACAGTTTACTCTGTCCGTATTATGTTATCAGTAGATTGTACATTTCATTCAGTATGTTGTGTAACTCTTTCTCACTTCTTCTGAGAATAGCGATGCCAGCAGTGTATCTTACCATTGATAACCTTCCATCCTGAATCTTAGGCCCAATTACAAACCTCTCTAAGCTCCATCACAGATTTTTCAGTGCACAGATTGAACAGCATGGAAGAAAGCTCACATCCTTGTCTTTAGAGGCGGCCACATGACACATGAACTTAGTGTGTTTTTATATTTGTTACATGAAGTTTGAATCTCAAATTTAGTTGGCAAAAGCAGTTCAATGCAACTCTCAAAATGTCTGGAGACAATAAAGTTTGAAGTTCTCTGAGCTCCTTTAATAAGTTGAAGTGAGGTCACTTCTTTTTGACAGGTCATGTGACTGTGTAGTAGAATGCTTGCCTACCCTGTGTTTGGCACAAGTTCAATCCCTAGCTCTGCTCAAATTTTAGACAAATTTGCATATTTATTGGATATCCCATGGAGCATAAAATACGTGAGGATGAAAACGAATTTAATTTTTAATGCTTTTCTTTAATTTAAGGAATCTTTTACAACATATCAGTAATTCTCTTATAAAAGATCAGTAGTTTCAAAAGTATATTTGCAATGAAATATTTTGTGTGTGATATGTAATTATAATTTGGAGGTGTGCATTTTTGATAAAAATAGCAACTCAATATGATACCTTGCAGATACCTGCTGATTTTTATATTTAAATGGCTTAGTGATTCAAAGTAAATGGAAAAAAGGGAAACAATGAAAAAAGTAATGCCTGAAATGAGATGCAAACCAATAATTACCAGCCTTGCACACTGAATTTTTTTCTATTTTCATGTATTTTAAGTTTACGGAACTGCTATTAGCACAGGAACCTTTATTTAAAAATTTGCAACCGGTGGGATTTGAACCTGCAACACCTACATGCTACATGAGCATCCTACTGCATGACCTGTTGAGAGAAAGGGACCTCACTATACATATTAAAGGCAGTCGGAAAACTTGAAAGTAGATTTTCTTGAGAATTATTGAGAAGTGCATTGAATTATTTTGGGAAATTAATAATGGATTTCAGGACATCACTTATATTAAACATAAAAAAATTGCAAAAACTCATTCACCACACTGTTCCCTTGTTAGACCGTTTTAATTGGAGCACTTCATTCTTGGTGTTCCATTCTTACTGTTTCTAATGGGTTGTTGTACATGTTGCCTCCATATGCTAATTGTATGGCATGTTATGACCAATGAGGGGCTTCATCTGGATGTCACATATCTGGGGAACTTGCGTGCATGTGTGCCTGTATTGGTGAAGCATGATGTGTCATTCTGAGAATGAGAGGTCCACTTCTCTCCTCTCTGCTGGCCAAAGGAAGATGTTCATGAGTTAAGGTAGTTGGCAAGCAGCAAGCACCGCACTTTCAGGAGGTGTTTCACACTCTGTGTAGATCAGAGTGGTACTGATCCTGTGCTGCCAGAGAGGCAATTCACGAATGAGGATTTCTACATGATGTGTCGAGTACTTCTGCTCTGTGGTGCTATGGATGAAGGGCATGGAGAAAATGTGACTGCAGTGACATCCACAAAATGCTTGCCATGATACAATAGATGTATATTCTCTTGTCTGACTGAAATAGATGCAGATATTGTCCATCTGTCATCTAAAATTGTATGTTACAAGCAATACATCTTGGTGTCTTACTACAGTGGACATACTGAGCATCAGAAATCTATTTCAGCATGTTTTGGCACAAAAGGAAAAGTAGTGAGCTCAGAAGAGCTGATCCACACAGATAAGCAGAACCTTTTCAGCACATGAAATGTGGTGACTAATATACATACTGCAATTACTTTGAAGAATTAACCTATGAAAATTCTACTGATTGACTAACTGATTTTTACCTATCAGCACCTATCACCAAGAAACTTCTTCTTCTTTTCCTTCAGCTTTTGTCCCGCATGCCTGTGGGATCTGCTACATAGGTCCATTGTCTGCATTTTGCTCTATCACGGGCTGTAATCTGGGTGGATGTTCATGTATTTAAGTTCTTTATGAATCGTATCAGCTCAATGTTGCTTAGGTCATCCTTTGAGTCTTCTACCGATGACTTCAAGTGTCTAACTCACTCTGGCAATAGAGTCATCACTGGCCTGTAAAAGCTACCCAAACCATTGAAGATGACTCTAACGCATCTTGTCTTGGATCAGTGCAACACCAAACTGTTTCCTAATGCTGTTATTGGAAACATGATCTAACTTAGTGTGGCCCACTGTCCACCTTAGCATTTTTGTTTCCATTACACTGATGTGGCGTTCTGTCTCAACTGTAGTTGGCCAGCACTCACAACCATAAAAGGCAACTGGTCAAATGACAGATAATTTAAAATCAAAAATCTATTGCACTTTCATCCTGTGGTTGAAAGTGACTCTGGTTGTTGTTTGTCATTTCATCCAGGCTGCCAGATTTGTGGAGTTGACCTCTTCAGTGAGGTGGTCATCAACAGGGATCGTGAAACCAAGGTACTTAAACTTACTCACACGAGTCAGATATTCACCATTAATCAAGATGGTTCCCATTTCATGTCCGTCTGATATCATGCACTTGGTTTTCTTCAAATTAATTCACAAACTGTGTTGCACCACCTGGTCACTCCATTTTTGAGTCTGGCTCTGCAGATCAAGCTTCTTTTCTGCTGCCAGTATCACATCGTCAGCATAAAGAAGGGTCCATGATAATGGCAGGTGCAGGTCAGCTGTCACAGTGTCCTATCACTGGGAAACATTTCACATAAATACGTTACAATGTGCATCTGGAGGAGAATATTCAACTCAGTTATTAATTACTTACATATTGCCATCACAAAGGCTCTCCTTTAAGGCTAAAGTCATTAGTAGTATGATACATCAAGATGTGTGAATTTCTGTACATAATAGTCTATGTTTTCTCTAATAATTCTCTAATTCTTCACTATCAAAATACTATTTAATTCAATAAAACTTAACAATAGCTACAAATGTGAGCAGATAGAAAGAAAGAAATACAGACAAAAATAATCAAACATAAACAAAAAGTAATACTCTATTAAGTAGCTTCTTAAATAAATTTCTCAAGGTACTTTCCATTTGTGCTACCTGTGTACATCTTTGAGTTTTGCCTACACTGAGTGGAAAAAAATGACTACAATTAAGTCATTTGTAACTAACTGTCCTGTTGTTACCTCATTTGGCAGCAGCATTGTTGCCATTGTTGTTACAAACAGTAACTGACGTATTCCAGAATGAAATTTTCACTCCACAGTGGAATGTATGCTAATATGAAACTTCCTGGCAGATTTGACCTGTGTGCCAGACTGAGACTCGAACTTGGGGCCTTTGACTTCCTAATATGCCAGAAAGCTTTATATCAGCACACACACTGCTGTAGAGTGAAATTTTCATTCTGGAAACATCCCCCAGGCTGTGGCTAAGCCATGTCTCCACAGTGTCCTTTCTTCCAGCAGTGCTAGTTCTGCAAGGTCTGCAGGAGAGTTTCTGTGAAGTTTGGAAGGTAGGAGGCAAGGTACTGGCAGAATTAAAGCTGTTCGGGTGGGTCGTGTGTCATGCCTGGGTAGCTCAGTTGGTAGAGCACTTGCCCGCAAAAGGCAAAGGTTCTGAGTTCAGGTCTCAGCCCGCCACAGTTTTAATATGATATGAAGTTTCAACTAAAGTATTTATATTAAGACTGATTTGCAACTGAATATGATATCATTTATGGACGTTAGAAAATATTTCACTCATCATGCAGTGTGTGTGTGTGTGTGTGTGTGTGTGTGTGTGTGTGTGTGTGTGTGTGTGTGTGTTTTCGAGCACTACTGCCATCCTTTCATAGTACCTCCTTATTCACGTATTGTCTCTCATCCATCTCCTCTAGTCTGCAGTTCTTACTAGCAACCATATTTATATATGCAGTAACTTCTCAGAACTCATTTAGTTCATTACTAAAAATAATGTCTGTGAAGGAGAATGTAAGAATGTGGTGCATGCCTCCAGCAGCAGGCATGCCCTTGCACGACCTACACAACATCCGGGCACAGCTGGAAGCAGCAGCCACAGATGGTGACAGCAGTGTAGACCTGAATGGTAACATCACCAACGGCATACCCAGGTATATAGGAGTGGCTCCAGGAGAGCATCCCACAGACAATAGATGCGATGGCCTCCAGGAACCTTGGTGAGGGTGTGGGATGGTGCTGACAGAGTGCGAAAAATTTCTATTCCTTGTCGTGCCTACCATCTCCCCTGAAAATCAGAATGTCACTGGTGGTGCATTAGGATATGGAATAAGTGTGATTTGAGTGATTTGAGTGATTTAGTACACACACACACACACACACACACACACACACACACACACACACACACACACACACACACACACACACACACAGAGAGAGAGAGAGAGAGAGAGAGAGAGAGAGAGAGAGAGAGAGAGAGAGAGTTGCTACTCATGGGTAGTCTGTTCCCACAACATATAATATGAATAATGCCAGATATAATTTGTAACCTTGGAATATATAGTATTCGCATTTGTACTTATGCTCTGCTCCGTCACATACAAGTACAGTGCCGATGGGTCAGTACCTAACTGCTCACACCCTACTGTCTTCCATTAACAGTTGTGGATGACTTGTGCAGTTATCATACGGGACACACTTCAAAATTCACACATGGGATTTCACCCCTGCAACTGTCACTGTTCGTCCTCTCCTGAATACACTTCTCATCTTCCTTGTCTGGTGTCGATCACAACCGTTTGTAGCCTTTCCACGAGATGCCAAACTGTAACTCTGTGATTTGTGATTTGTGTGCCAATAACAAGAAAATGATGAATTAATCAATAATAAAAAACAAGAGTATCATAAAGGGAATCAAACTGGGTTTTTAGGACTAATTATTTCATGTTCCATTGATTTGTATCTGCATTCTGCAAAAGCTTGATGATTACTCTTTTGATATCATCACCTTATTTTTGACAGAACTGTTCCAGTTTCCCATTGTCACCATTTACAATTTATTCTAAAAAGGTTTGAATTTTAGATAAATCCTTCCAATTCCAATATATTTGAAAATAAGAATATCACCCTGTTCAGAAAATTTCAGGCTGCAACTTTATCAACACAGATTTTAAAAATGTGATCAAATAAAAATGGGATGCTTGAAATCATATCTTCATTAATAACTTTTGAACCATTTAAATTTATGAGATATTTTTTTTCTGAAGCAAGAACAGCAGGTCTCTCAAACTGACAAGGTTGTTGGATATTAGGCTTCAATTCTGACCAGTCTATTTTTGGTTAGCAGTAAATTTGATATTGGATTGGGCTGTTTTGTTTAAGGCGAAAAAACAACTGGGGCCATACACGCCCAAGTCAAAACCATAGAACCTGAAGACAGAGAGGAGTCAAAAAATGAATACACATCAATCCCAATCAATGTAAGAGAAGTCAGCTAAAAATAGGGACTTGGAGAAAGGTCTATAAAGTACACCAAAGAGAAACAGAGGTCAAGAATTAAAAATTAAATGGCCTTCACCATAAAAACTAAAATGAGGTCGACAACTCGCCAGTAACTCAGATGGCAAACCCAAGTGGAAATGTAAACAGTTATAAAAATGCGAATTCCATCAGGAAATGACAGACACTTAGAACTTGGGTGCAACAACTGCAATAGATGGCAAAATTGTCAATAAAAAGGAATATGGAGGTGCCCAACAGGATACAGGCCATTATAGGGTTAATGGTGATGGCAAAGAGGATGACACTCGTGATAGAACACTGAGGCACACCAGTTTCCTGGATAAAGGTGTCTGACAAGGCAGAACCCACACGCACCTTGAAAACTTTGTCTTTTAAAAATTCCTGAAGGAGATGGGGCAGGGGGCCACTGGAGCCCCATGTGTAAAGAGTTCAGAGGATACCAGTTCTCCGGTAGTTGTTGTAGGCATTCTCCAAATCAAAAAAATATGGCAACAGTCGGGTACTTCCACAGAAAACCATTCATGGCATGGGTGGACAAAGTAAGTGGATGGTCAACTGCAGAACGGCATGCTCAAAGTCCACACTGTGCAGTCATTAGAATTTATGATTCATGCTCAGCTGGTATGCTGGCTTGAATCTCGCAAATTACTACCATGGGGCAGTAGTTGGAAGGATGGTTTTTGTCTTTACTGGCCTTAGGTATGAGTATGACAGTGGCTTCACACCAACGTCTGGGAAATGTGCCCTCTGCCAGATGTGGTTGTACGTTTGAAGGAAAAAGTACTTGCCCACAACAGAAAGGTTTTGCAACATCTGCAATGTCTGGCCCTGCGGAGGAGGATTGGGATGAACTGAGAGCATGATCCCCCATAGTAAAGGCAACGTTGTGGCACTCACGATTCTGAGAAGAGAAAGGTATTGCCAGGCCGCCTCCACCCATTTCCGATGGAGGAAGGCAGGGTGATAGTGGGAAGATCTCGAAATTTCAGCAAAATGGGGACCCAAGGTATTGGAGATAGTAGCAGGCATTCTCATCGTAGGCCCTATTGCTGTTAGGCTGGAAATTGGCGAATGGATCTTGGTCCCAGAGAGCTGTCGGAGATTGGTCCACACAACAGAGGAAGGGGTAGAACTGTTAAAAGAATTAGTACATGAAATCCAGCTAGCTTTTTTGATATCCCAAAGAACACAACAACACTGCACGTACATCTGTTTATAATGAATGCCACTGTACTCATAGGATGACAATTAACAATTTGGAGAGCACGTGTCAGCACATGAATTGCATTGACACATACCTCAGACCACCAATGGACTGGGACAAGGTGTGGTAAAGAGGAGGTGAGAGGAATGGAACATTCTACAGCAGCCTTAGTAAGCTCCCACTTGGGTGTACACGTAGGTACGATAGGATTCAGTAATGGATGGCACATGGGAAATGGATGCCTGAGTAGATTTCAGAAAGTACAGACCATTCAAGATGATGGGCAAGCTGGGCAGTGCACAAGGATACATTCAAATGGGAATAGGTGTGTGAGGAATTTTATTTATTTATTTATTTATTTTTGATTATGGTTTTAGGGTGCAAAACAACCATTGTAAAAAAGTGCCCATTCTGTGGCTTATTGGAGGATAAAAACAAGAATGTAAATCAAGAGGAATTGGAGTGAAATTGAAGCAGGAGGGGAAACTAAAAATGGAAGGAGACCTGAGAAAAGTGCTATTGAAGGGGGGGTTGTTTTTCCTGAAGAGAGCTTCAAATGACTGACGTCATCTCACTAATATTTATAGACTCAAGGACAAGATCGGTGGAGTGCACGTCATCTGCTAAAACAGAATATGTATCAGGCGACAGCTGTAAACAGTTGCATAGCAGATTAAAGTAGCAGTACTGAAGTAAAAGGTGTCTCACCATCCATGATTGAGTAGGGACAAAGCGGGAGAGGAGCACCACTCAAAAGATGTCAGTAGCTAAAAAGACAGTGCCCAATCTGGAGTCTAGTTAAAATTACCTCCTCCCAATGACGAGGCTGCAAGGAAGAGGTACAAGAACAGAGAAGAGGTTTACGAGGTGCAGCTAGAAAAAAACCGGACTGATGCTGGAAAAAACATTTATTTACAATTATTTACAATTTCATGCTATCTCCTTCAATGTACTCTCCTCCTCGGTCTCTACACCACTCCATACGAATTTTCCACTGTTCATAGCAATGCTGCAGATCATTTTCGGTAAGTCCATACATTACTTCCGTCACTTTTTCTTTTACTGCTTCAACAGTCTCAAATCTAGTTCCTTTCAAAGATGACTTGACTTTAGGGAAAAGAAAAGAGTCACAGGGGGCCAAATCAGGTGAGTAGGGTGGATGATCTAAGATGGGAATGTTGTGTTTTGCCAAAAAACGTCTTCACTGACAACGCACTGTGAGCTGCGGCATTGTCTTGGTGAAGGATCCATGACTTTTTTCTCCACAAATCGTTCCGTTTTCTCCATACTCGCTCATGTAGGGTAGCCAGGGCGCTAATGTAGCAATGCTGATTCACTGTTTGTCCCTCTGGTACCCAATCAATGTGCACAATCCCTTTGATTTCAAAAAAAAAAAAAAAAACAATCATCATTGCCTTGAATTTCGATTTTGACATTCGTGCTTTTTTTTGTCGTGGAGAACCAGGAGTTTTCCAATGCATCGATTGGCGTTTAGTTTCGGGATCGTAAGTAAAAAACCATGATTCATCGCAAGTAATAACATTTTGTAAGAAGGTGGGATCACTTTCAATGTTTTCCAGGATGTCAGAACAAATCATTCTTTGGCGTTCCTTCTGTTCAATTGTGAGACACTTTGGAACCATTTCTGAACACACTTTGTTCATGTTGAAACTTTCATGAAGAATCTGCCTAACACTTTCCTTGTCAACTCCTGTTAACTCAGACACTGCTCTGATTGTTAAACGGCGATCTTGTCGAACAAGTTTACCGATTTTTTCAATGTTTGCATCAGTTTTTGCTGACAATGGTCTGCCAGTACGAGTGTCATCACTGGTGTCTTCGCGGCCATCTTTAAATCGTTTAAACCACTCAAACACTTGTGTTCGCGATAAACAATCATCACCGTACACTTGTTGTAACATTACAAACGTTTCACTTGCAGATTTTCCTAGTTTGAAACAAAATTTGATGTTAACACGCTGTTCTTTCTATACACTCAACATTTTCCGACGCACAGACAAAACGTCAACTACTTAAAACAGACGCCATGGGCAGACTGAGTGCAGGAGGCAGATGAAACTCTAGCAGTAGGCGGAGCGAGAGTCACGTGACAGGCCACGCGACTTTCAGCCTTATTGCATTCGTTTTATTGTTTCACCAGTACTAGTCCGTTATTTTTCTAGCCACACGTCGTAATGTCCCATAATTTATTATCCTGGAGTGCAGACCAGCGTGTGCGCCATAAAAGAGCAACACGATGACATAAAATGCTCTGTAGATTGGCAAAGGGAACCATGCGAACAGTGGGCCAAGGGGGAGAGACTGCAGCCTTTGCCGCTATATCGGCTGCCTCATTTCCACGTATACCAACATACTCTGGGATCCAGAGGAATGCCACATAGGTGCCCTCCAAGTAGTGCAAGTGGAGGCAGTCCTGAGTCTGGTGGACCGGAGGGTGAATGGGATAAAGGGCTTGGAAGTTGAGAAGAGAGCTGAGAAAATCCAAGCATATAATATTCTGTATTCCTAGATGGTGACGAATTTATTGGACAGCATGGTGAACAGCATAAAGCTCTGCAGTAAAAACTGAACACTTGTCGGGAAGTGGAAATCTAATCAGGGTGTCACCAAGAATATAGGCACTCCTGACACCAAATGTGGTCTTGGAGCCGTCATTGTAAATAAATGTGGCATCCTCTATTTGTGTGCCTAGAGCAGCAAATGCCCGATGATAAACTATAGGGGGGGGGGGGGGGGGGGGGGTACTATCATTGGGAAGCTGAAAAAGGTCATGGAGGAGGCAGGTCTGGGGGTGAAGCCAAGGTTGTGTCGTACCCCCATTTCTGTATAAAATTTTAGGAAATTTGAAGGAGAGTGAATGTAGCAGTTGACAGAAGTGGACTCCCGGTGGTGGTAGTAAAGAGGAAGGGCTGCCTGCATACCCTAAATCCAAGGAGACATCTAAAAAATGGCATAGGTCAGATGAGCAGGTATGGAAGACAAATGGCAAGTGTAATGACTCAGAAGGACAGCTCGCCGAGTTGACAGCAGACGTTCAGTAGTCTCAGAGTAAAGGCTCTCCACAGGGCTAGTGTAAAAAGCTCCAGACACTAAATGCAATCCATGGTGGTGGACAGAGTCTAGATGCCAAAGAATAGATGGCTGTGCACAGGCATAAACTATGCTTCCATAGTCCAATTTCGAATGGACTAAGGCATGATAGAGATGAAGGAGGACCACTCGGTCAACTCCCAGGAGATACCACTCAGAACACAGAGGATGTGAGGGATCGCAGACAGCGATCCGAATGATATGACACAGCAGTTTTCTATCAAACTTAAGTCCCAAGAATTTGGCGACATCCCCAAATGGACGGTCAACAGGGCGTAGATGTAGGGAAGGCATATAATACTCCGTATGATGCCAATAATTTACACAGAATGTCTTACTGGGAGAAAATTGGAAGTCGGTTTCAATGCTTCATGAGTGGAGGCGATCGAGACATCCTTGAAGATGTTCAAGAAGGCTGATCCATTGAGAGCTGTAGTAAATTGCAAAAGCATCAACAAAGAGGGAGCCCAAGACATCAGGAAGAAGATAATCCATAATTGGATTTATGGCTTTGGCAAACAGTACAACACTTAGCACAGAGCCATGGGGCACCCCGTTTTCTTGGAAGAAAGTGCGGTATAGAGAAATGTTCACCTGCACCTTAAATGTGCACTCTGACATAAATTCATGGATGAAAAGGGATGGCCAGCCTCGAAAGCCAGAAGAGCACAGTATGCAGAGGATGCCTATTTTTCAACAGGTATCATAAACCCTCTGCAGATCTAAAAATATTGTTACTGTTTGGCGTTTCCTGAGAAATTCGTTCATGATGTAAGTGATGAGAGCAAAAAGATGGTCAATTGCAGAACAATGCTTTCAGGAACAGCATTGGGCAGGTGTTAAAAGGTTTTGGGAACCCAGCCACCAGCCTAAATGGCAATCTACCATATGCTCCAAAATCTTACATACACTACTCGTGAGAGAGATTGGGCGATAGATGGAGGGGAAATGCTTTTACTTTCAAGGTTTTGGAACAGGAATGATGATAGCTTCCAGCCAACTTCTGGCAAAGGTACTGTCAACCTGAAGTCGGTTATAAAGGAGAAGGAGGTAGCACAAACTAGGGTATGATAGGTGCAGCAACATTAGGACATGGTTAGCATCCAGTTCCAGAGCAGCAGGGAGGAGGAGAGTGCATGTATGAGTTCCGGCGTAGAATAAAGGGCTTTTTAGCTTTCATGATTTTCAGATAAAAAAGTAAGAGGTCACTATTCTGCTACCAAATTCTTTGAGAGAAAGGCTGGTGAGTAATTAGAAAAGTTTGAAATATGAGCTAAGTATTGACACAATGAGTTAGAGATTACGACTGTGTCCACTAAGGTATCCTGCGCGACAGTTAGTTGAGAGATCCGGAACTAACTGGATGTTCCAGATAGCCATCAGAATCTCTTGTTGACCTTTTCACAGCTGCTTTCATTTCACATAATTTCTGTTTGACAGCAGGACAGAGACTACATTTAAAATGACTGTGCAAAATTCTCTGCTTTCTCAGTGACTTCCTAACATGTTTATTGAACCAAGGTGGATCCTTTCGCACTCCTATATTTTTTTCTAGGCACATATTTCTCTAGCACATGGTGGACAATATATTTAAATTCCGACCAAAGATGCTGTGGTGAATTCTTGGAGCTGATTAAGAAGATATTCATTAATGACACTTTTATTTGCTTTCCCAAAAAAGTCTCTATGCTGTTTTTTGCAACTTCCACTGACATAAAAGCCACAACGAATTTATGGTCATTAATACCTTCTTCTAGATGAACTTCCTCAAAAAGATCAGTTCTGTTTGTTGCCAAGGTATCTAATATGTTCCCGTCTCAAGTTGGTTTTCTAATCAACTGCTCAAGGTTTTATGTTGAGAGGGCACCTAGAATAATTTCACACGAGTCTTTGCTTCTGCCCCTGTGATAAACATGTAATTTTCTGTCAATGGACACCAGATTAAAGTCTCCACCTATAACTAATGGATAGTTTGGATATTTATTTCCTATATGCTCAAGATTTTCCCTGAAATTTTCTGCAATGTTTGTTGTGGATGCTTGTGGTCTATAAAAACATCCTAATACAATAGTCACTCCTTGTCTGATTGACAGCTTTATCCAGGCTATTTCAGTCTGACTCAGTATTGATCTCAACTGCATTTAAACAACTTTTAACTACAATGAACACACCACACCCATAGCATCAGTCCTATCCTTCCTAAGCATTGTCCAATCTGAGTTCAAAATTTCACTGCTATTTATGTCTGGATTCACCTAGCTTTCAGTACCTAATACAATATTGGCATTTCTACTGATTATTTCAGAGAGTATTACGGGGATCTTGCTACAGACACTTAAGCAATTTACCAACATTAGATTTAGCGTATTCAAATCTTTTGGAATGACCTGTTTACGCCAACTAACAATTTTTACAGTTGGCACTCCCGCATCAGTGTTATGAACTGGTAATTTTTCAGCCCAACGATTTGTTTCCCATGGGAAGGAACCAATTCCAAAAACTTCCATGTGCATGCCACAAGTATTGTGCTATCCGTGTAGCTGATTCCTGTGTGTAGTGCACCCCTGATCCATCAAGGGGAGTCCTACAATCTTCCACCCCATAGCGTAGGTCAAGGAATCTACAACAATTTTCATCACAGAGGCGACATAGCCTCCGGTTTGATTCTCCACTCCACTCCAAACCGGAGGACCTCAGTCCACCCTGAGTACAATGGTGCAAATCGTAAGCTCGGCTTCCACTCTTCGAAAGATGGAGGGCTCCTACACCAATTTAGCTAGCTGTCGAAAGGACCCAAGGATTTCCTCAGAACCCTGATGACTGGCACCGTTGGTGCCAACACGTGCAACAATCTGTGGGTGTCTGCACCTCACACACTCGATAGCCACTGGAAGAGCCTCTTCCACATTCTGGACAAGGCCCCCCTGCAAGCACATTGAGTAAATGTTGGACTTCTTCCCCACCCTAGCTGCTATGTTCCTGAGGAGCAACACGACCAGCATAATTTTGGAGCTCCCAATAACTAACAAACCCCTATCCCCACGTGCCCGTCCGGACCTTGCCGAAGGAGTGGCCACTATCCTGGCAGAAGATGCATTCTGATCCAGCTCAGCAAACCCCCCCCCCCCCCCCCCCATCACCCCACCAAGCATCAGATGGCACACTGAATCTATTAGCAAAGTGCACGGGATTTGGCAGGACCCTGCATCCCCCGTGCAACCTTCACCTCGAGGCAAGAGACGTAGACACAGTTTGCCATCCACACTGAAGTGAGTGAAGTGAGAGCTGGCCAGCTGGCTCAGTCGCACCTGAGGTCGGCTCAATGACGTCCTCCCCTGCACATCTAGTACAGCAGAGGTTGCCCAGGGCACCCCATCCCCACCCACAGCACGAGGTGGCACTAGAGACCCTGTCGACTGTGGCCACGAGATCCACAAAAATGTCAGCTCTCTTGTGCTATCAGTCTGTGAAGTCCAATGCAGAGAAACAGTTGGCAGTGCGTACTACCAACACGGGGGCCGGCCGGGCCGAGGCATCATGTGGCGACACAGTCGAAGAGGATCTTCGAGTCAGCAAAGGAGAAGACCGCACGCCTCTGTTGGACTACTTCGAGCCTCACCAGTTAGCAGAGGAAGACACGAGTGGTGTTTGACTGGAGGGAAATGGAAGTTTTGATGGGAGTTCTCCTCCCGACCTTTCCGGTCTGCCAGTTGTGTAGCCAGCGGCTTTGCCTCTCGAGGCGAGAATCTGATGGCGCGTCGCACAGCTGGACAGGGTGACGGTAATGTTACCTCGACACTGGGCAATGTCACAAACTCAGACTGTATTTGAGGTCGCACTTCTGCGTGGCCATATCCTTCGTGGACAAGCGATAACGAGAACAGAACTAAAAGTGCCAGATGGGAGAAGGTAGGGTTTGTGACTAACCAATAACTTGAGCCATTGCATTTGTCCACCTCCTTCTCCCCTCTGTATCAATCAGCCCCGTGTTCATCCCTAACATTTGGCTGGGTGTCAGAAAGATGTTCCGGTGTCGTTGAAATGATGACACTGATAGCAGTGCATCAGGTTTGGAATGTACAGTCAGACTGTAATAAATTCATAGCCTGCCCTGATCTCAGACTGAAGCACCACTCTATCAAAGGTGAGAATAATAGCGCTTGAGGGCACTAAGGAGGAATCTACCTGTATCCTCATCTGAAGGACAGGAATGACACCCTGATCAGAGAGGTAAGACTGGATTTTGACCTCGATCGGACTGTCGAGCAGCCTAGTATAAATAATACCGCAGGAAGAATTCGGAGTTCCGTGGGCCTCGACATGAACTGGATAGCCACGGAAAAGTGAGGCAGTGAGCAATTATCATGCTCGAGAATCAGAAGTAGTCTACAAAAGCCAAGCACCATTCCGTAAATGAAAGCAGGATTTTACAGGTTCGGTTAATGGCATCGACACCTTTCTGAATAATACATGGATTTGTCATTGCAGATGCCCAACACTCTTCAGTATGTGAGACCATGAGGAACCATGTTGCAGCTGGAAGGGTCTTTGAATCTTTAGTCTCATTCCGTTTATGTTCTGTAGACGTTGATTTTGAAGACCATTGGCTCACTGCCAGGGAATCGCCACGATTGCCAGCATCTCCATTTGTGCACTCGTCCCGACTGTGGGACCGCTTCAGGAGGGGGTGCACCCCCGAAGTTGACTGTTGACTCCTCATGTCACACCTCCCAAACACCTGACAGATGGATAAATTGGCAATTTGGAAGGTAGCTGCTCAGGCAATCACACCTGTCTGGGCCCGATCTGTACCCAGTGGTATGTGCGGACCCTACCTGTCAACCCGTGGCTGGGAATTATGCATTACCCATTCACCTGTAAAGTGTAAGATGTGGGGGGGAGCCTTCAGGAGCACACAGGGAGGAGGAAGATGAAAAAGTGTGACCTCAAACGCCAAAGCGGAGAAACGGGAAGAGAAGGGGTGAGGATAATCAGATGGTAGCTGTCGAGGGAAGTTGAGTTCTTCCCAAGATTAAGGACAAGAATAACTATACTGTCTGGCCATTGTGATGGGAAAGCACCCGTGAGCCAAATGTAATTGAAAACCCTGAGGAGATGTTGCCTCTGGGGAACAACCACGTCTCGGATTATCTAACTGTGGACGGAATCCAAGTCTTGGGGCCATGTCTATTTAAGAGGTAAGAGCCTGAAATAATTCTCACTCACTAGAGGGTTCATTATAAGGCTCAACATGGTGTGGGTTGAAACAGATGGGGGTCTGTTAAACATGGCATTTCTGCTGGAGAAATGTAACAGGATAGGAAGAGGACGCCGATGCCACTGTGAAGTGCATCGCGAGGTGTTCTGCGAGGACCGATTGATCATTCCACAGAGCATCTTGGAGGTTAAGACCCTGCAGAGTTGACTGACACTGGCGGCTCAGGAGGCTACGGAGCACAGACAAAACCTGCAACAGAGAGAGGTATATCCCCAGGGAAGAAACAAAGTGCTCCCAGTATTCCTTTTTACTCTGCTTGATAAGGTAATGAGCTTTGTTGTGAAGGCTATGAGAAGAAATGATGAAAACTGACCAAAAGTGGCACAATATATTTTTAGGACAAGGGATGGATATCAATTTCATTATGAGTGATAAAGGAATTTATGAGCAAGTTATTGCTTGTTGCAATGAATGAAGAAATCATGTATGATAAGCTACCAACAGTTATTTCGACTCTTTGTAATTAATGGAAAAAATCATCCACTATCAGTTTCTTGTTAGTATTTGGCAACTGTTAGACAGTGGTTGTAGGTGTCATATAAATTCGTTTACCATTATTGGTTTGTCATGGTTTTTGTACTAACAAGGGGATGCCACCAATTGTGAAATACAGATTCGATTCATACTGCGCATAATAAAAGCTCATGGCCAGAGGTGTAATCAATAGTTAAAAGAAACCATTGCGATGAAATAATGTCTATGATTAATAATTTTCCACACACACACACACACACACATGCGCGAAATGGTTGCTTCATCAGGAAAGAGGGAAGGAGAGGGAAAGAAGAAAGAATGTGGGTTTTAAGAGAGAGGGTAAGGAGTCATTCCAATCCCGGAAGCGGAAAGACTTACTTTAGGGGGAAAAAAAGGACAGGTATACACTTTCGAACACACACACATACCCATCTGCACATATACAGGCACAAGCAGACATTTGTTTTGTAAAGGCAGAGAGTTTGGGCAGAGACGTCAGTCGAGGCAGAAGTACAGAGGCAAAGATGTTGTTGAATGACAGGTGAGGTATGAGCGGCGGCAACTTGAAATTAGCAGAGGTTGAGGCGTGGTGGGTAACGGCAAGCGAGGATATACTGAAGGGCAAGTTCCCATCTCTGGAGTTCTGACAGGTTGGTGTTAGTGGGAAGTATCCAGATAACCCAGACGGTGTAACACTGTGCCAAGATGTGCTGGCCGTGCACCAAGGCATGTTTAGCCGCAGGATGATCCTCATTACCAACAAACACTGTGTGCCTGTGACCATTCATGCAAATGGACAGTTTGTTGCTGGTCATTCACACATAGAAAGCTTCACAGTGTAGGCAGGTCAGTTGGTAAATCACGTGGGTGCTTTCACATGTGGCTCTGCCTTTGACTGTGTACACCTTCCGGGTTACAGGACTGGAGTAGGTGGTGGTGGGAGGGTGCATGGGACAGGTTTTACACCGGGGGGTGGTTACAAGGGTGGGAGCCAGAGGGTAGGGAAGGTGGTTTGGGGATTTCATAGGGATGAACCAAGAGATTACGAAGGTTAGGTGGACGGCGGAAAGACATTCTTGGTGGAGTTGGGAGGATTTCATGAAGGATGGATCCCATTTTAGGGCAGGATTTGAGGAAGTCGTATCCCTGCTGGAGAGCCACATTCAGAGTCTGATCCAGTCGCGGAAAGTATCCTGTCACAAGTGGGGCACTTTTGGGGTTCTTCTGTGGGAGGTTCTGGGTTTGAGGGGATGAGGAAGTGGCTCTGGTAATTTGCTTCTGAACCAGGTCGGGAAGGTAGTTGTCGGATGTGAAAGCTGTTTTCAGGTTGTTGGTGTAATGGCAATCAGTTGCAACAATTATGCATATAATAAGTTGTTGAAAGTCGTTTGTTGTGGAAAAATAATACTCGAAATAAAACACAATATCACAAATAATATGAAAGTGGATACAATTTATTGAAAAGTTTGGTATACACTCGCACATAATTAACAATTAGTGACCAGAAGTAGCTGGAGTATTGCACGAACCTGAGTGATAGTTATCATAGAAACATGGGAAACAGAAAACAGAATGACATCGAGCACATCTGATAAACGATTTGTTTTTACAAGAACAATTTTTTTTTAAATTATCTGTTGGGGAACACACCTGATTGACATTATGAAAAACTGTTCTATCATTCGTCAGGTTTGATGCATACCATGCATATCATATCATATCGGAAAAAATCGGAGATGACAATTGGTAGTGGACCATGGATTGGATTTTTGTGCAATCATCTCTGAAGTTGATGTCATGGTTTTGCTCGATTGAAAAAGCACGATTTTGAAGGCACTTGATAAAATTTTTTTTCTGCCGGTAAAAATACACATCACATGGTTGGACGAGAGGAGTGCACTTTGGAGGAATAACTTTTATAGTGCTTCTTATCGTCCTGGAACATCTCATTGTATAGCGCTGGGTTCGTTTGCCCACCCCAATAGTTGATCAGAAGGAGAAATTCATTCTTTTGTATGTATGGTTGCAAAGCATTACGCAAGAAGTCCATGATCAAACCCTTTGTTAGTTTATCGGATTTGGAGGATGTAATAACAACCTTGGTATACTTCCTGGTGTACTCGTCGACTGTCTTCTGTACTCTGGGTCCAAATGTACCTGTGGACTCTTGGAGGCACATGAAAACAAGAGGCAAGACTCGCCCAGACATTGTGATTGAATATTGTGCCGTATACGAATGCGTCACGTTTTTAATGTCGTCTCAGGCTACCAGGACAGCCTTTGACCCTTTTTCGGTGAGAGTTCTGTTGAATGTGGACTGGTACTGGCACCCTGACAAACAAAATAAAAAAAATTTCGTTTATATAAGAAATATACGAAATCTGTGTTGTCTATCATATATCAGATTATCATATTCTATCATCATGTCATATGACATTTGTGAACAGCTCTTTACGTAACTGTTTGATCAGTATTAATTACGAAATCTTTGTCGAAGTTAGTTATCAACGTTCGCGTCTGGATCCAAAATGTGGCCGCTGCGGCCAAAATTTCGTCTTGGGTAGCCGTCTCTTTCCGGGAAACAAATTTTGTGATTTTCCGTTGCTGAATCCCATGCTTCTTTTTAAATTCGGTGACCCATGTTTTTGAAGCTTTGAAGTTGAAATCTGGGAACTGACTTGCAGCGCCCAAGGCCCACTGCTGCAGGTTTCTGGTAGTAACTTGCTGGAAGTTTTGTCGAGCTTCTACGAAGCAATCATGCACCCATGAATTGATGGTACAATATTTACCAAACAAGAGCACCCCTTTTTTTGTAGCGTTTCGAGACTGTAGCCTAGATGTTCTTTGGCCAGATTGACAGCTCTAATTTTGTAATCCAGAGAAATATAGTAGTACCCTTTTTTTTCTTCTCCTCTGGCTCGTATTCGTTTGATGATTCGTTGGCAATGGGACTCATTTTAACGTCTTCGTAGGCATTATTATCGTTGATTTCATTAATGTCTATCAGTTCCTCATCATGAACGAGGGTTTTTTCGGTGAACATTTGCAGCGTATTCTGGAACATTTCTTCCCTAATTACCATGGCTTCTTCGTTGATTGATGATGACGATTCTGCTGAGATGCGATTACTGTTATGAAGGAGGCTTTCAAAATACACCAACACATCTTTCAATTGTTGTTTCGCCACTTCGCTGTGTATAGAATCTTTTTTGATCACATCACTATCATGCGAAGGGCCCGGATCGCTCTTCAATTGTACCGCTTCCATTTTTTCGTTTGTTTAACGGGGTATACCAAAGCTCTCACATATGCACTGATTTTCAGCAATGTTATAAGTTGCGCTAGGGACTGCATGTACCTTTTGAAATTAGCAGGCAACTACGCTGTTATGCGGCGGCTCATTTTGGCCCATTCAACATCTGTCCTTCAAGTGTAACAATGGAGTTTATATTTCATACCTGCCACAGCAAATGTGTGTTCATAGGGTCTCTATTCTAATTTGAACGTTTGACTTTCACTATACATATTCATTTTGGAATATCCGTTAACTATACGTGGTAAACATTATGAAGACAATTATGAACCCGAGCGCTTACTGCTGCGCCACGATGCTGTAGAAAATTATTAATCGTAGAGAGTATTTCACCGCAACGGTTTCTTTTAACTGTCAATTTTCTCAAGAACAGCTTAGAAGTGCATCATGGTGCTTTGCCACATTACACCTCTGGCCATGAGCTTTTATTATGCGCAGTATGAATCGAATCTCAATTTCACAATTGGTGGCCTCCCCTTGTAAGTGCGAGAGTTTTCATTGTTTTACTGTGGACTTCATTATGCAAACATTCGCTTACCCTATCTAACATGGATTTGATGGTTCAGTGTGTTGGTTTCAGTCACTGTGAGTTTACTTTTTTTCTGCCATAGAGTCCATGTGAAATATGCAGTATCAGGTTTCAGAGTTGTGTGTGGGTACCTAGTATTGAGGGTTTCATTCATGTAGCGCATCATTTTGAAATGCCCCTTTATCAAGAACACACATGTGAAGTCTCTCTTCAGCTGTCTCTGTGTCTAGGAGTTATGGCCTGTTCAAGTTTGAAACTGCTAGTAGGTGGTCAATTCTGCTTTTTGTTGCAGGTGATTCATTGTGTCCCTACTGTGTGTCATGGTGAAATTTTGTTAATGAGAGGTGGATGAAGTATCATAATGATTGGTGCGGACTTCTTCAATGCCCAGCATCCTAAGAGAAATGGTGTTTCACACAGGACAGTGTCCAAGTTACTTGACAAGCCATGCATTGAACATCCAAGAACAACCACTGATGAAGAGACGGTAACAGAAATTTTGACACCATTTGTGGATAGTCCAAGTCACAGCATGAACTGGCTCTCAGAAATATACAGGTGCCATTGGTGTGTTTACAACACATGCAGCTTAAAACTTTGACACCAGATAAGCTACAGTCTCAGTACCAGATCTGAGGGGGACCCTGATTGGCGGGTGCAATTCGTAGAAGAGGCTTTTGATCAATGTAATAGGAATCCGAACTTCACTTGACAGGTGTTTTTCAGTGATAAAGTTACTTTTTAGTTACAAGGAGAAGAAAATCTTTTTTACTTGTCAGACGCAAACTCCCTTTTGCATGGACCTCTTGAAAAGTGCTGGTGGTGAAAAATTGATGATTTTATGTGGGATTTGGGACAAAAATCATGGTTCCAGTGTTTATTGGCAGAACCTTGAATGGGGTGAGGTATCTTAATATGTTCCACGGTTATGTGCTTCCAACACTGATGAATCAGAGGGTGATACCCCAACCACCTTCCAATGAGACTGTGTACCTCCCCAATATGCCACTGAAGTCAGACTGTTTTTGGCTAAAACAGTTTGTAGGTCACAGGATACATAGGAGGCATTTTATCAGAAGGCCACCATGGTGCCCTGGTCTCACAGCTGGACCCACAGATCTGGTGATGTGTGCAGCATGACTGGCAAGAAAGGTTTGGCACAATGGTGGTCTTATTGAGCACATACTGCAATACCGGCTTTGCCAACTGTCCCAAATTTTAACAGGTCATAACTCCTACACTAATAAAGGTTTCTCAAAACTGATTTCACATGTTTATTTCTGAGAAAGAGACAGTTCAGAATGATGGCACACATAATCCTCTCACCATCTGAAACAAGTAACTGAAATCCAGTATTGTCTCTGTCACCATAGCTGTTGTAAGTTGCACCCTAACATACAGACAACCCGTAATAAATGCCCTGTAGAATACATTGCATGTATTTGTGCTATTTTTAATTTTGTATGTTTATAAATGCACCTTAATAGTAACAATTTTTGACAGAGTATTTTTCATTACTTCATGTTCCAGAGGTTTGTAACATCAGATATTTAACTAAAATGCATAAAAAATGAGAATGCTGTTACTATGAAAAGGTTACTTCCTGTCCTCATCAAATGGTACCAGACTTTGCAAGTCCAAGCATCCCACAGTACCTATGAAGATTGCGATAGGGAAGGCAAATGGACAGCTTTGGATTATTGGGAGCAATTAAGAAAGTGTGGTTCATCTGTAAAGAAGACTGCATATAGCACTCTAGTGTTACCTGCACTTTAGTACTGTTCGAGGGAATGGGATTTGCACCAGGTCAGACTGAAGTAAGACATTACAGAAATTCAGAGGCAGGGTGCTAGATTTGTTACTAGCAGGTTTCATCAGCATGGAAGTGTTACGAGGATGCTGTGGGAACTCGAATGGGAATCCCTGGAGGAAAGAAGACATGCATTTCTAAGAACATGACAGTTAAGAGAATTGGCATTTGAAGCTGACTGCAGAACTATCCTACTGCTGCCAAAAAATATTTCATATATGGACTATGACACAATATTTGAGTATTTAGGAGAGATTTGGAGAAATATATCATTTGTTTTCCACTCTCTCTATCTTAGACTGGAACAGAAAATGGAACTACTAGTAGTGGTATAATGTACCCTCTACGAAGCACTGTGCAGTGGCTTGTTGATTATGTAGATGTACCTCCAGCCATGCAGGTCAGATGGAGTTCTCAATCAATCTATGCTGTTTCTGCAGAAGTTTGAGGAATTAATCTTGCAAATCATGCTCACAATTTTTTTTCTTCCAGGAAACCAAATTTAGTATCTATATCAAGCCTACCATTGTCATTTTATTCACAACTAGATCCTGATTTTCTTTCTGTGATACATTCATCCACATTCGATTTCGTTTGCAAAAGCACATGAGTGAATGTCAATGTTTTAAGCCAAACCAATTAAATGAGATTATTGCATTGGATGAACACTTGGAAATTATATTTTGACAAAATTTTTTCAGAATTTACAAATTCGGAAACTTTATCAAACTACAATAGAACATATTTTTTGCTCTACAGCAAAGTGTGTGCTGATATGAAACTTCCTAGCAGGTTGAAACTGTTTGATGAATTGAGTTCTGGACCTTTGCCTTTTGAGGGCAAATATTCTATCAAAATTTAAAATTTTTATATTTGGGAAAATTACATCAGTATTGTATTTGGTGGTCTGTGTTACATTATCAATCCGCAATACTCCAATTATTAGTAAGCAATATCATTTTATGAATTAATATATAAAAAATCAGTTACAAGTTAAAAATATGTTGAAATACCTGCTATGCTTTGAACACAAATCTCCGTTTTCAAGAAGGAAAATTATTTAAATGTTAAAGAAACTTAGTTGGCAAATATCACCAAGGTACAAGAACACCTGCTGTTTCAATGTACGTCATCTTCCATGACTGATGACACGTGGACAGATGAGTCCATGTTTTATGTGATACATTTTAAAAAATGTTGATTTTACTCACCTTATATCTCTGCAACTGAAGAATGAACAACTTATCCCAAACAGCTGTTAAGTATTTTACATCACTTAAATAAGTAGATTACTTCACATTTACAAAAGCTGCACCCATGACTCAAAACAAGAAAAACAGTCGAAATGACCAAAGCAGCCTATGGCAGATTCTATTCTACATTCCTTGGTATGATTCTAAAAATCTTTCACTTGACCAAAGCTCCAGCCAGAAAAGATTTGCTCCAGCTACAACACTCTCCCCACCAGTCAGGTGATGAAACATTGTGAAACCATTTTGAAAGCAGACCCAAAAATGCGAAATCTTTTTCTAAATGAACCCAAAGGCATTTAGGGTGCAAAACAGTTTTGTTATGTGTTACTCTACATGTTAAACATGAGAAAGAACACAATTTGGTTTCCATGTGAATAATTTTGAAAATTGATGTTGAAACCTGTGATAGTGGTTGGAAAGTCAAAACTCTTAATGGTAGGAGAAGGGGGAGAATAATGATTATGATAGGACCAACAGAAAAAAATGCAGGGGAAAAGTTATTAGATTCCCAGATTTTACAATTTGAAGTAATATTTACTGTCAGCTTGTTAATATTTATCGCATTAACCAGCTATGAGAAGTGCTTTGTAGGAACAATTACTTCATATGATTACAAAGATGGCTCCAAGTCATAAACATACCAGTGCACCATGGACATTCCTCACTCTTGAATTTGAAAACTGTCCACCATCACATGGAAGGGAACCCAATAAAGAGTACTCAAAACATTAACCTGTGATCCTTACAGGGGCCCCAGTGAATGGACAGAGTTGATTGTTTCCACTGTTTATGCACCATAATGGAGAGATTTTTAAGTGCTTCAGTCGTCAAACCAAGTTTTGTAACTATGAAGTTTCAGTGTAGTTTTCTGCACTCAAATTTTCTTATTTTCTTTTGTTGCATGTAGTTTAATGTATAGTAATATGCACAGAACAATTCTTGTAAATTCTTTAGAAACACCAACAGTAACAAGAAACTTTCAGTGATTGCAGCAGTGAATGCTAGAGTCCGCCAGAAGTACAGTTGTGAAAGGATTGCAGATGGCATGGGTACTTATATCATCGGACTAAAATGCATTCCACTCCAAAGATATTTGCTCAATTTCACAGTTATCCAATGACAACTGAAGTTACAATCAGCCAATGAAACCATTCTGTTATGAGTGGCATATTTTATAGATTATCCTGGCTCACAGGGTATAATTAAATATCAAATGTGTAATGGTTTGGAAAAATTTTTGCCCAAAATCATAATTAATGGAAAATGCATTTACCACTGACTGCAAGTGTCAGATTTGTGATGACTCTCAACACACATGAAAACACACGAGTGTACAAAGGACAGGCAAGAAAAGTAGTCAATATAATATGATGTACTGTAATGTTGTGCATGTATCATTAACAATTATCTGTTAGTTTATTTAAGAACATGCTTATGATGGATGCCATTCCTTTGTTAATATTGTGTAAGTTGCTTTGCTGCATGAAAATGCTTACCATATATCCTATTTCTTTGTCTAGGCCTATGGCAGGTAAAGGAACACACTTACAGCATATTTTGTTGTGTTCATAATGGTTTGTACATTCACAGGAGGAAACTTTGAACGCAATCTAATTAAAAGACTGATTTATGGGGTAGTCTCTTTTCATCCGCACAAACAGATTGCCACATACCAATGTATCTTAGATTACAGGGTATGCTACAGATTATTTACTACCTCAGCCCATATTTTTGTGGGATGGTGGTGGGCACTATCACACACTAGCCATGTTTTGCAGGATAAGAGAAAGGCAAAAACAGTATTTGTAGATACTAGTGATTAACTGTTTTTTCTTTGCATGTAGCTTATTCCATAGCTTATAATCTTTGGTGATGTAATTTTTTTTTCTTCCTCTTGGGAGTCAGTGTGGTATTGACAGTGCATCCCACAGAGCACTAATGCATCTCACCAACCTTGCCTGACATCATCATTTTGGTAGTCTAGTTGTCATGATGTAAGTGGCACAATGTTGCAAGGGCATACTGCCTTCAAATCTTTGAACACAGTATACTGACCAGACAACACCACTGCGACACAGTACTTCTTCCCAATGTTTGCTTTTTCAGGAGGGCATTCGGCTGTGACTTCACCGACTGACTGCACCGAACAGTGCATGTGGAGATCTTGGAATGCAAGGACATCTGACGAATGGGCTATCCTGTGTGTTCCCCTGACTTAGGCCCTATCAAACATGTTGGCGAGATGCGTTGCAGCATGGCCACATGCACCAATGAGCATCTAGCTATTGTTAGCTGCACTGGAGGAGGAATGGAACACTGTACACAGGAACTCTTTACCAACCTTGTGCCAAAATGGGTGCACATTGCAGATCATGCATTCTCATTCTTGATCACACACCCTATTAAGAACTATGTTCTGTCTTTTGTAAGCCAGAGGATGTTCATAAATCATGGCCACTTCAGTGTAATTATTTTCTTTGAATGAAAGCATCATTTTTGTTTGTCAGTTTCTCTTTCAGTTGCCTTCTGTAGAATACTGAAATAATTATTTGTATGTACAGTTTCTCTGAGCTGTGTTATTTGGCTGTGACACCATGCAAAAGTTGCTTTGTCCTTATATTTTTCAAGCCAGTGTAATATGAATGTATAGGCCTATGAGCTTCCAGGAACCTGTTGCTGTTTACTGTGGCACGAAGCTATCGTGTGGCACGTGTTCTACAATCTGATGCATGTACAACATGACCACCATCGTGAGATAAGTAAATGGAGACCCATGTTCCTATTGCCATCCCCATGCTATCAGTAACTTATTTCTCTTACTGATCCACTGCTGCTATCAATCTGCTATAGTTGTTAACATGAGGTTGTTCTCTAGACATTGTGTTGCATTGTAAATCAGGCACAAGTGAGGTGCCAGATTTCTTCCTGTTATTGATTTGTTAAAGATGACACTTTCCTAACAACCAGTGGGTGAATGCCAGGGAAAAGCAATGTCAAAGTTAGTCTGTCACACTCCAATGTAAGCCAGCTCAAAAGAAATTTCTGGAATTCTACAAGAAAAACAGCTTCTATCAAAATTTATATTAATTCAAAGTACATGTGTCACCTACTAGGTATTGTATAACACAGTGCTGAGTTGCTATTATTTGAAACAGTTACCACATAACTCCATTATGAACACTTCATTAATGCAATGAAATGTTAATGTTTAGTTGAGATTATTTTACATTGGGTTTGATTCCAGCATCAAACTATGTGTGATTAGGCTTGTTAGGAACACTGTTAATGTTAAAAAATATTGTGTTTCATGTTATAATAATGGAATTTGTTGATAACAAAGGCAGCATTTCATCTAGAAATAAAGTAGTTTTTATTATGAAAAATTTAAATTAAAGAACATGAATGTTGTACCAGTAGGACTGATAGCTTGTTAAATTTATGTACTGTAATGTTATTGTGTACCTGGAAGAATCCTGGAGGTACTAAAAGGTATCAGATAGATTATATAATGGTAAGACAGAGATTTAGGAACCAGGTTTTAAATTTAAGACATTTCCAGGGGCAGATGTGTATTCTGACCACATTCTATTGGTTATGAACTGCAGATTGAAACTGAAGAAACTGCAAAAAGGTGGGAATTTAAGGAGATGGGACCTGGATAAACTGAAAGAACCAGAGGTTGTAGAGAGTTTGAGGGAGAGCATAAGGGAACAATTGACAGGAATGGGGGAAAGAAATACAGTAGAAGAAGAATGGGTAGCTCTGAGGGATGAAGTAGTGAAGGCAGCAGACGATCAAGTAGGTAAAAAGATGAGGGCTAATAGAAATCCTTGGGTAACAGAAAAAATATTGAATTTAATTGATGAAGGGAGAAAATATAAAAATGCAGTAAATGAAGCAGGCAAAAAGGAACACAAACGTCTCAAAAATGAGATCGACAGGAAGTGCAAAATGGCTAAGCAGGGATGGCTAGAGGACAAATGTAAGGATGTAGAGGCTTGTCTCACTAGGGGTAAGATAGATACTGCCTACAGGAAAATTAGAGAGGCCTTTGGAGAGAAGAGAACCACTTGTATGAACATCAAGAGCTCAGATGGCAACCCAGTTCTAAGCAAAGAAGGGAAGGCAGAAAGGTGGAAGGATTATATAGAGGGTTTATACAAGGGCGATGTACTTGAGGACAATATTATGGAAATGGAAGAGGATGTAGATGAAGATGAAATGAGAGATACGATACTGCATGAAGAGTTTGAGAGAGCACTAAAAAACCTGAATCGAAACAAGGCCCCGGGAATAGACAACATTCCATTAGTATTACTGATGGCCTTGGGAGAGCCAGTCATGACAAAACTCTACCATCTGGTGAGCAAGATGTATGAGACAGGCGAAATACCCTCAGACTTTAAGAAAAATATAATAATTCCAATCCCAAAGAAAGCAGGTGTTGACAGATTTGAAAATTACCAAACTATCAGTTTAATAAGTCACAGCTGCAAAATACTAACGCGAATTCTTTACAGGCGAGTGGAAAAACTGGTAGAAGCGGACCTCGGGGAAGATCAGTTTGGATTCCGTACAAATGTTGGAACACGTGAGGCAATACTAACCTTACGACTTATCTTAGAAGAAAGATTAAGAAAAGGCAAACTTACGTTTCTAGCATTTGTAGACTTAGAGAAAGCTTTTGACAATGTTAACTGGAATACTCACTTTCAAATTCTGAAAGTGGCAGCGGTAAAATACAGGAAGCGAAAAGCTATTTACAATTTGTACAGAAACCAGATGGCAGTTATAAGAGTCGAGGGGCATGAAAGGGAAGCAGTGGTTGGGGAAGGATGGAGACAGGTTTGTAGCCTCTCCCCGATGTTATTCAATCTGTATATTGAGCAAGCAGTAAAGGAAACAAAAGAAAAATTCGGAGTAGGTATTAAAATTCATGGAGAAGAAGTAAAAACTTTGAAGTTCGCCGATGACATTGTAATTCTGTCAGAGGCAGCAAAGGACTTGGAAGAGCAGTTGAACGGAATGAACAGTGTCTTGAAAGGAGGATATAAGATGAACATCAACAAAAGCAAAATGAGGATAATGGAATGTAGTCGAATTAAATCGGGTGATGCTGAGCAAATTAGGTTAGGAAATTAGGTTAGGAAATGAGACACTTAAAGTAGTAAAGGAGTTTTGCTATCTGGGAAGCAAAATAACTGATGATGGTCGAAGTAGGGAGGATATAAAATGTAGACTTGCAATGTCAAGGAAAGCGTTTCTAAAGAAGAGAAATTTGTTAACATCGAGTATAGATTTAAGTGTCAGGATGTCGTTTCTGAAAGTATTTGTATGGAGTGTAGCCATGTATGGAAGTGAAACATGGACGATAACTACTTTGGACAAGAAGAGAATAGAAGCTTTCGAAATGTGGTGCTACAGAAGAATGTTGAAGATGAGGTGGGTAGATCACGTAACTAATGAGGAGGTATTGAATAGGATTGGGGAGAACAGAAGTTTGTGGCACAACTTGACTAAAAGAAGGGATCGGTTGGTAGGACGTGTTTTGATGCACCAAGGGATCGCAAATTTAGCATTGGAGGGCAGCGTGGAGGCTAAAAATCGTAGAGGGAGGCCAAGAGATGAATACACTAAGCAGATTCAGAAGGATGTAGGTTGCAGTAGGTACTGGGAGATGAAGAAGCTTGCACAGGATAGAGTAGCATGGAGAGCTGCATCAAACCAGTCTCAGGACTGAAGACCACAACAACAACAATCTTATTGTATGAACAATTATCCATACAATAAATGTGATGTCTCATAAAGGGTGTAAAACTAAATTTTGTTGTTGATAAAGATACATTCAAGCTGTTGGTTGACTGTTCAGTTTGTGCTAAATAAATATACCTGAATGAAGTAAGGAGGTCCATAGAGGAAGAATCATCCTACAGATGAAAATCAAGTGGTGCCTTGGTAATACTTGATTTGAGTGTTGTGGCAAATGTGTGGAATCATGTTCCACTGATAAGATGTATCCCATGAAAACATTTTCAAAAAACAATGATAAGCCCATTCTGTATTACAAATTGATCAGTCTTCATATGCTTTCAGTATATTGAAATATAAACCTAATAATATCATCATTCCTGATAAAGCATTAGCAGCACATTATTTTTGCAAAGAGTATAATTTTTCACTATAGAACAAGTTTATGAAAGATGCACACCTTCACTCGAAAAACCCAACTACTGTTCTTATTGGTAAAGAGTATACAATACGCTTTACATATTCCCATATTAAAAACCTAGAGGTGAGTTCAGGAACCACACTTATGAGGAAGTTGACTTCTACTCCTGTTTACTCTCAAACTGAAAGCAATACAATATTTGGATTGGGGACTGAACAAACTATAGTGTGTTGAAAGATGAGAGTGATTAAATTAGTTAAAGCTAGGAATTTGGAATAATAAAGATAGTTAAAAAGTGAAGGAGTATTAGGAGCCTGAATTTGTGTGTGTTACACTCAGTTGTGCAGTTCAGTGCTATGATACTGTGGCATAATTGGTCAGTGGAGTGCCGAGTACAGTAACACAGGATAATGCTGTGTCAACAGCCAGTTCACCATACAGGAGAAGACATGACAAGAAGCAGCTCACTGCAAGCCAGGGCACGGACTTCGAGGCAGTAATTGGATCAGATAGGCCAGCTGAGAAACACCAGAATATTCACCTGACCTACTAGGAAAGAAAAACAGCAGACCAGCAAGAAAGCCACATTTAAGGACCGGCAGCCCGCTCATCAACATCATCTGTCTTGAGGTGTTTGAGTGACACAGAGCCGTGTTAGTTACCACCACCACCAGTTCAGAGTTGTAACTGCAATCACAATCATTGTAATAGTCACTGTCATAATGCAGGTAGTTTCCCAGGAGCTGCCAGAGTGACTCCACTGCCATAACTATCCAGCCTTAATTATCTTAGGACACTGTCTTTGGAGCCATTGCTTGGGGTGCTTTGTGATAATGCACTGTCAGAATTATCCTGGATGCTGCTGGCTTGAACACCATGACTGGGGCAGGGCCAGGGACCCTGGCCCATTCACACCAGAGTGTCGGTGCTGGGGATGTCTGCTGAGACAGGGCACTGATCTGTCCTGCCACACCCCCCAGTTGCCAGCATGACTGAGTCACACAGTGAGTGGTTCCAGCTGCAGCAAAATGTCGTGGAAGGCTGGAGTGCCACTGGCAATGCAGCAGATTCAAGTTATGCCAATGCAATTACAGATGCAGCAGCTGGCGCGTGTGTGAACATCCACCAGTCACCTCTGTCACCACCAAAAATATTATGAGTGGAAGCAACCCTCACCTAGAGAGCCCACAACCAATATATTGCTGTTTATTAATAAATGTTGCTATTTTGACACCAGGAGACATCCATGGACACATTCCCATCATCTTCCTCACACCCAGCAGAAAAACCAGCAGTGGAGTTCAGTGCCCAATTACACCAGTATAGATGTGGCCATTGATAAAGCATCTTACACTAAGTATCTAATAAACATATGTCTTGGAACTGCTGTGACCATTTGCTACACAAGGAATGTTAGTTTTTGTTAAACTATACTGAAAATATTGCATCTAGGAAATACTGTAACTTCAGGCAGTGATTGCATTTGCTACTGTGGTACTGTGTCATAGGAGAGAGAGGTAGGCTGATTGATGAGCAAATTTACTTGCATAGAAGCATTTGATGTGCATAGTATTTTCTGGTGGTAATTAATATGGAAAAAAGTCATGTTAGTATAAAACTGTATAGTGTACATCATTTGCACAATTTCTGTAAATCAGTTTACAGCTTTTCTACAAGACTGATCAAGAGTCAGAGGGCTTAACAGATAATGCAGGTACGCCCTAGTCATACCTCTGGAACACTTGGGGGTACCTAAATCAGCATAATCCACATATCAGTTCCTAGTAGGGAAACAATCAGTGATTTTTTTACAAAAAAAAAAAAAAAAAAATAACTGTTACGGATGCAGGTGTGGAAGGAGCTATATCTAAGCACAACTCTGAAACACGCACAGAAATTTATAACACACTATGTACAAAAGAACATACTGTTGGGATAAGATGAATGCAACTCTATACAATGGTGTAGATGAAACTGGATATGCAAGACATTTTCCCCATGCTTTATTCTCCTGGAAACATCATTCACCTTCCTAAGTCTAACAACTGTGGTGTGTGTGTGTGTGTGTGTGTGTGTGTGTGTGTGTGTGTGTGTGTGTGTGTGTGTGTGTGTGTGAGATTGATTTTTTTGTTGTGCATATGGAGGCACCAAGTAACATATCTTGAACATGTTTGCATAGACTGAGGTTTGACAAGCAATGAGAACTTCTATACAATTAATGTAGGTAGTTCACATACTTTGAAATTGTGTGGGTTGGCAACTGCAGATTTACTTTGTGAGAAATAGCATATAATGAATGGCCTGTCTTATTGTAGTCATAACCAACAAGCATCTTTTATGGTAAGATAATTTTCTGAAACTGGACATTATTGAGACACATCTGTCTGTTTAGACTATTCACTGCTAGCAGTTTTCATGCACAGTACCTACATAACACATCAATTTGTCATCTGCATTAGAAGGATTTTACTTAGCCTATACTGCTACAAAATTTGTACAATACACTTATTTCTAATTGTTTCCAAGTATAATAATTTAAAAAATGCTTAAAAATCCTTCTCAGACATTTCTGAGATTGAACATACAGTAATTTCAAGCCAAAAATTTATAAACTACGAGCTTTCGCTTATGGAAGAAATTGTCTGACAATCTCAACATGTAATTCACAGCCAACTATGCTTAGAGAAAATAACAACATCAGATTTAGGTAAGAGAATGTTACAAAAGTACTTTTGCAATTAGAGATACATAATGGGGTCAGATTATCTGCATTAATTGCAACCAGATAATGTCCCCACAACACAGACATATTACAAAACTGTACACTGCAATGTGTAAAAGTTTCCATTTAAGTAGCAGGGTACTTTTGAAAGAATAATATGACCATACTAAAAATCACATGTGGCATGAGATCATTCTTTGTAGTCTAAAAAGGCACATCAGGCTTTTGGAATTTGGTAGGGGTCAATTGTTACTTCTAAAGCATTTTTTAAATTGCAGGATCCTCAGCCACTGTGAAACTGTGTGTCATCAGTTTCTGACTTGCTAATTACAGGTCACACATTATACCAAGCTTTCTATTTCAACTGGCAAAACAACTGTACATTACATGATATTTCCAGGGGAGCCACGTGGGATCAAGCAAATTTAACAGTGAAGGGCTAATTCCAACTGCAAGATTTCATACAGTTGTAGGCTTACACCTTCTGACACATATTAATCTTCTTCATTTTGGGTTCCCTGGGGATTTTTGTCCTACATATGAATCGGACTTCAAGGGGTCCCTCACTTCCAACATAAAATACTGACACCTTGATTATTTGAAAGCAGTTATCATCCTTGTGTCTCCTCTACCTGCACTAGCCACCAACACAATTGTGCAACGATTTACCAATTACAATAACATGACAACAACAAAAACTGAAGACAGGCAGTGACTCATCTGTGGGCAACTGATTTGTTGTGCACAGGCACACACAAAGATTTGATGTCTCAAGATTTTTAGCTACAGATATTTTTGTAGCATGTGTGTTCTAGTGGAGATTTACACCGAGATAGAAACTTGAAGCTACCTGTTTTATGCGGCAAGAGCAGGAACAGAATCACAGGTTGCAAGAAGGATGCACAAAATCATTGAAGCTGACTGTGCCCAAGTAGTGTAACAATGGAAAATGGTACTGAAATGCAGGAGGATCTGCAGTGAATTGACGAATACATTTAGCTACAAAATAGCAGGTCAGCAAGTGGAAGCAGTTAATTCCATAAATTATCTGGGAGTACGCATTAGGAGTGATTTAAAATGGAATGATCATATAAAGTTGATCGTTGGTAAAGCAGATGCCAGACTGAGATTCATTGGAAGAATCCTAAGGAAATGCAATCTGAAAACAAAGGTAGTAGGTTATAGTATGCTTGTTTGCCCACTGCTTGAATACTGGTCGGCTGTGTGGGATCCGTACCAGATAGGGTTGATAGAAGCGATAGAGAAGATCCAACGGAGAGCAGTGCGCTTTGTTACAGGATCATTTAGTAATCGCAAAAGCGTTATGGAGATGATAGATAAACTCCAGTGGAAAACTGTGCAGGAGAGACACTCAGTAGCTCGGAATGGGCTTTTGTTAAAGTTTCGTGAACATACCTTCACTGAAGAGTCAAGCAGTATATTGCTCCCTCCTATGTATATCTCGCAAAGAGACCATGAGTATAAAATCAGAGAGATTAGAGCCCACACAGAAGCATACCGACAATCCTTCTTTCCACAAACAATACGAGACTGGAATAGAAGGGAGATCCGATAGAGGTACTCAGGGTACCCTCCGCCACACACCGTCAGGTGGCTTGCGGAGTATGGATGTAGATGGATGTAGATGTAGATGTAGAAATTAATCTTTCTTTTTCTTACATCAAACCTCATAATAGATATCTGTAGGTGTGATCCATAAAAGACAACAATCTACACACTTCAAAAGATTCAGGCTGTTCTAAAGAAGGTAACACATAAGAGCCGAAGTAAAGTTATCTGAAGCAGAATGGCACTGAATGTGGAACAGTTATTATAGACCTACTGATTGTACTTTGTGACATGTAATTAATACACTGACTGCTTAGAAGCTGCTGCCTTCACTTAGTTACAACTGCAGGACACGGTTAGGCCTGAAGTGGGAAACCTCACTAATCTAAACTCTTACAGCTCCAAACAGTTATCCTTTACAGAAACATCTTGTTTTGTACACCATAGCCAAGGTTAGAGATTTTGTTGTTGGTCAGATTTATATGGAAGACTGAAACACAGCGGTGTTTATACATGATATCACTGCTACTGAAATGCCCCACAACTCTAACAAGGAAACACAAAATTACAATAGTAACTCCTTTATTGCCATATTGCAATATCAAATCTTTATAAATGTTTTGCTACATCAAAACATAGCATTCTCCGGCATTTATGCTGACATCCACACATTCTCGCCATTTAATGTAGTGTCCTCATATACTTTTATGTTTTTTGCAAGTGTCCAGATCATTTTAGTGTTGGGAATTAGGATCTTTTGATTTTCGCTATCATCCGATAAACTACTTATACGTTTTTCACTTCAGTTATTGAATTACATCAACATGGACCAATGCGGATGAATCTATCAAATCTTTGTTTAATAGAAATAGTAAAATTTATGATGAAGTGTTTTGACCACTTTTCATATATAAAAAAGAAATCGTGGCCACTTACAATAGAAAATATCAACAAAGCCATGAAAGTATTAAATCTCGTATCACATAGTTTGTCCCAAGTCTGACTAGTAGCTGGCTGCTCTAAATTTTTTGTCTGTGATATTACTGAGCTGCAAGCTTACCTGGCTACCATATCTAAGACCTGAATTATGATTCCTCATCTGACATTTTTAATGCATTCATGTAGGTTGTGGGAAACAGAACATGCTACTCTGTCCTCATTCCACAATCAAGCCTGCCATCCCATCTTTATTATGTATATGTACTACCTGTACCTACTAGACCTCTATACTAAAATACATTTTTCTAGATAATAAACTGTAGCTTTTCATTGCTGATCTCTTCAGTTCACCAGGCACACTAGAGATCTGTGTCCTTCAAGTGAATCTGGCAGCCCACGTCTCACTCCAGCTGACTTACAACATGTAGCAGCACAGTGCTCCTAAACTTTAGCTTAATATGAGTGCCTGTGCATATAGTGGGTGATTTGAATGTGCACAGCAGCAGAGGACCGTAACTGGAAAGCAAACACTAGAGCATGAGGTAATGTCACCTAAATCTCTTCTTCCACCCAGACTGGGTGGAGCTCACCTTCAGAGCCATAGTTTGGAGGTTTCACACTTTGACAGAGTAGATGTTTGTGGATAATCCATTGTACTCTCTTTTACAGGTAAGGAAAATAGCAATAGCCATTGATTTTCTCAGCACATTTAACCACTTCAGGATCCCCAGTGCTTAATGGATGTACAAGATTAGGTTCTCCAGGCTGTCCTCTGGAATGCAATTACACCAGTTATACTGGGTAAAACAACAACAAAATAATACATAATTGTGAAGAACATAGTATCTAACTAGTGTCTTAGGTGGGTCAAGTGCAGATTGTATTCTGATTTCTCTCCACCTAGGATTCCTGTCTTGGAGATGACACACATTGCTGCTGACATGAAACGCAGACAATAAGTGTTATCATGCACCAGAAAGACATTATGTTTAGAGCTTCATCCCTCAGAGCAAAAGTTACTGGATATCTCTTCAAGTAAACATGGTAATGTGTCAGTTACTACATTGTTCTGTTCCATGACATAAACTATTTTTAAATTTTATTACTGAAGTGAACCACTTCTGCATACACTAATTTGCAACTGAGAAGAAAGCTTAAAGGTTGGCAACCACAATATACTTTGGTGTAATTATCAACAAAATAGTGGTAGAATTTCCTGAAAGGGTACATAATTGTGACAACTTCATATTCAGTTGCTGTGTAGGCCCATTAAGAAAGGGTAGCGTACAGACACTTCATCTACCATCTAAGCCCCGAATTTGGAAGAGAGAAGCTCCCAACCTGGTAAATGAAGCATCAGTTGTCAAGCAAAAATCCTGGGACATTCATATGGTACACCAACTGTTTATTTGCTAGTGCATCTTTGATCTTATTAAAAGCAGACTGGATTACTTCAGACCCAATCTAAGGGATCAGTCTGCGTACAAAATTTTGTAATTGTTCTGCATGTAAAAACTGGTTTGGAAGAAAATGATAATGTTCATTGGCTAAATCTGAAGATACTTTTAACTGCACCTGTTTGGTATACTGGGAAGTTATGAACTCTTTGTATTTTTGTTTTGTCAATTACGACATATTGAGTCATAATAATGTGCCAGAAGAAATTCATTCATTCATTCTCTCTCTCTCTCTCTCTCTCTCTCTCTCTCTCTCTCTCTCTCTCTCTCTCTCTCTCTCTCTCTCTCTCTCCCTCCCTCCCTCCCCCACCCCCCCCCCCCCCCACCCCCCACCCCCGTCTTTTTTTTTTTTTTCATATAGCCTTTAACATCATATTGCTGAAAGTATTCTAAAACATTTTCTACCAATGACATGTGCACTTCCAAAATGTGTGTGGCATTCATCAAATCACCCACATATAAAGTAATTCTTTGTAATAATTCTGGGCCTAACAAATCATGTAATGTTATTATAAACACACCAACACTTACGTTTAGAGTAACTGATGTCATTCTAAATGGGTAGGTATGACATGCAGAAATAAAAGCAATGTACTTTACAGGAGCTCTGTTTAGACTTATCTGTCGAGACGACATACTCAAATTGATGGAAACGAGGTACTTGATCCTTGGTTCCACTGTACTTGTTGAACTAAATTTTCTGCTCAGATTCTCACACGATTATTATTTTATTAAGTGCCCTCATGTCCAATACCAACCTAGCGCTTCTCCTAGTCTTACCTACAGCCAACAGGGCGTTGCAGTGCTGTCTTTTTGATGGCTTCCAATCCATCACTGAATGGTTCATGTGGTAGAATGTTGTCTCAATGACATAGTCTACTTTATGCTCAAAATCTCTCATTTATGCACAGTATGGAACACTGCTAGGGAATGAAATTCTCATTTTCATATTTTAGTTGACTGCAAAGAATTTTGTGATAGATACTCACAGTTACACAATAGCTTTTACAAAAATTGCATGAGAACAATGATATAGTAGTCCTCTCCTGTAGCAAATGCCAGAAGCAGTGAACTAAAAAAAATGTGTTAACAGATGTAACAGTATGCAATGTCTGATCTCTGGTGTCTCAGATCATGTAAAATATTGTTGTATGGATGATGCAATATGTGCTGCAATCCATCAAGACATATTTGGATTTTCCAGTAGTAAATATGGAGGTACGAGTGATTAACGGAGACTGGATATAAGTATAGAGTGTGGGTGCCTTTAAAGAAGCACTATAACATTACGGATTAGGTGTCTGAATGAAGATTGTTAATTGGAAGCCATATGGAAATTCACAAGAAGAAAGAAGCAGCTTTGGATTGCATCTTATCTGATAAATACCAATAGCATTGGGCAAGCTACAATTAAGCAACTTTTGCATCCCCCCAAAAATAATTTTTTGTACTAGTCAACTTGTACTTACCCAGCACTGCATTGTAACATATGTGTCACACCACTTGTATTTGGTTAGATGAGTAATGAACCTAAGAAGTAAAATGAAAGGGTCACAGGCCACAGAAT